>NC_056631.2:61563854-61900521 GCF_002870075.4 Lactuca sativa | reverse complement strand
ACATAAACCATATTTCAAGTATCAAATAAACATTCCATTAATCATATTTCAAGTACCAACAAGGGCAAAAAGACCTAACAAAATAGTTCCAACAAAGGCAAAAACATTTAACAAAGTAGTTCCAACAAGGGCAAAAAGACATAACAAATACTTTCAACACTAGAAAATCATCGAACAATCTTCCCATCCTTCAAAACTCCTAAACTGGTACCCGTCATCTCAAGCCACCCTCGTAATATCTCGGGAACATTGGGCAAATGCATCCACATCTCTCTCATGTTCATGGTTCCTCCAAAAATATGATATGCGACAAAGCGTAAAGGATCTGTAGGGCCTAACTGAAGGACCTCTAGCTTCTCTAAACACTGAGGAATTGTATACCCTTTAGTCAAACTTTGTAGAGCTTTCTTCATTTCAAATGCTAAATCGTCAGCAGTAACAGAAGTTCCATCAGGTGAAGAAGCAGACGGTGAGGCACTAGGAGCTATAGGAGTTGAGGGTTTAGCCCTTTTGTTGGGGTTACCGGATGGTGTAGCAGTATATGGTGAACCAGCAGAAGGTGAAGCAGCAGAAGGTGAACCAGCAGAAGGTGAAGCTGCAGAAGGTGAAGCAGCAGAAGGTGGTGGCTCATGATGAGGAGTGTCAGCACCATCATCATCCATTGCATCAAAAGGGGTGGCGGTGATCTGAAGTGGTGGAACACGACAGGAGGATGCGCCAGCTACTGATGATGATTGGGTTGAGTAACTCCTAAAATTACCAGTAGCACTATTTCCATCAAAAAGACGTGCACAAAGATCAGGAAAAGGCAGTGGAATTGTTCTCAAAGAAGCAACTTTCGGATGCCCCTAAACCCAAATGTAACAAGAAATAATATAAGAATATTTGGCAACTTCAAACATAAATGTTATATATATATATATATATATATATATATATATATATATATATATATATATATATATATATATATATTATGTATATTAATGTATATGTACCTTCTTAAAATCATCCCACTCCTCGGCTGTTAAATTAAAAGTGTTTGTTTGAGAATTGTATATATTACCGGTTTTGTTTTTTAAATATACCCATCCAGTGTATTTGGCTTTCAGATTGTCATATGCGTTTTTCATTTGTTTTTGAGTCAACTCAACCCCAAATTTCTCCTTAAGAACTCTTCCAAGCCTTATCCATGAATCTTTCTGCAAACTTAATCTTTTTCTACCAACACTCTCTACTTCTTCAATACAAGTATCCAATAAGCATTTTAAATGCTCATTGGTCCATTGTTGTTTTTCTCCCATCTCTAATAACCAACTAACAATAAACAGTGAACAAGTAACATCATTATTTCAAGAAAAAAAATTTATTTTCACGACAAATTTGTAATTTTGTTTGATTTTCAATCACAATAATGTGAAACTTTTTATTCAATTATAAATAACCTCAATTAGAGTGTTTTAATTCAAAGTTTTCTAAAAAACTTTATAAATCAAATAAACTTCACTTTAACGACAAAAAACTTTACTTCTATAAAATAAACAAAACTTATGTCTCTTTTTGATGCTTTCTATAATATACATACAAAATCAACAATCATATACATATACACTATCATATAAATATACACAATCAATAATCATATATATATATATATATATATATATATATATATATATATATATATATATATATATATATATATATATAACTTTGAATTACTGCATATTTAAGCACAAACACATCACAACAATCTAGTTGAGGCTTTTTATTGCTAATTGAAGCACAAACACATAATCAAATCTAGGTTCAATTGCTAATTGAAGCACAAACACATCACAACAATCTAGTTGAGGCTTTTTATTGCTAATTGAAGCACAAACACATCACAACAATCTAGGTTCAATTGCTAATTGAAGCACAAACACATAATCAAATCCAATTTCACATTCAAAGATAAATTACTTTCATTACAAATGTTTTTATTTTACACAATTTAGTTGACAACAATCTTTTGAGGCTTTTTATTCTACCTGTTCAATTACTACAACAGATTGTTGTGGAATCTTGATCAATACATCATTTTAAATTTGAATAAGATGAGGCTCAAATAACAGAAACGTGTAGCTCACAGCAGGAAAAAATAAAAACAGAAACGTGTAGCTCACAGCAGGAAAAAAAAAAAAAAAAAAAAAACGAACCTGTGCGATCGAAGTCTCCGGTGTAGCTGGGGGGGCGACGCTCTCCGGCCGGTGGCGAGCAGGGTGGTTAACGGCGGCGAGCAGACGATCGAGCAGGGTGGAGTATGATCGATCGATCGATCGAGGGTTGTTGTTCGCCGGCTGCTGCAATCGATTATGAAGTTCGGAAAATCGGAGGACGCCGGATCGGAGAGGAAGGCGGCGATTGATGGCTTTGATCGGAGAGGAGGGTTGCGACGGTGGTGGTCGCTGCAAGGTGGAGAACGATCGAACGATGGAGGGTTTTTTCTGGGAGGGTTGGACGAGGACGGGAGGCGGAAGCAAAAGAAAAAAAGACGCGTTTTTTTTTTAGGTTAAAGGACTTGCAGACTTTAGAAGATGCTATCCCATATCTGTGTGGTGAAGACCTCGCGCAGATGTTTTTATGTCTGCGCACTTCAGAAAAACAAACAGACTGCAAACCATTATGTCTGCGCGTGGTCTGCGCCTCGCAGACAGAAGAGGTCACGCAGACCTGCAGAGAAAAAACAAACACCCTCTTACATAATCAATCCTCATATATTTAATAAGTCTCTTTTGATTACAAAATTAATTCCAAATTAATTTTTGATCAATACTAATCAAATAATATGATTTCATATTAAAATATTAGAACTTATAATATATTAATATAAATCACAAATAACCTTTTCTTACTTGTCTATCCAGTTGTTCTGATGTCATGCAACCCAAATGGACCATGCTACTCTTGGGTCGGGTACATACCAATAATAGTTATGGGCTTAAACATCTAATCCAACAATATATTTGTAAGGTTGGGCGTCCGTAAAGATGCAAAGTCCTATTGGAGTATAGGAAAACTTGTTTTATGTGCTCACAGGACACATACATACATACATACATATATATATATATATATATATATATATATATATATATATATAATTATTAGCGGTCAACGTATGTAGTATTGGAAGTGACTTGGAAACTGCAAGACAATTTTTGGGACAAGTATGAGTAGGTGTGAAAGGTAGTAAAGGCCTATACTACCTGAAGCATATGACTCATACTTGGATCAAGAAGAGTCACAAAGTTACTAAGGCACTAGTAATTAGGTAGATAGTGTGGCTAACACTATGAATTCGTTTCATTTTCATCATTACCTATTGTATGGTGATGTCTAGAAGAGTGACTCTAAGTTCAATATAAAGTGGCCATATAAGATCAAGTCTGTTTTATGTAAGTAAGTTATGTTCTGATAACTTTTTCCGACGTGGTACCAACTTTATTCGTGAGATTTAAGAAGGAAGTAATCAAGATAATCAACAGAAGAGTTGCAAGCTTTTTTGGTGCAAAGCAACTAGTAGCTATAGTTGCTACCTCTTGTGGATCGATTGTATATCAACCCCCATAACCTAAGGAGATAATGATGGAGTGAATCCAGTAACCACCATTGTTGTTAAGTAGTTCGAATACGTTAGAATACCCCCATATACTAATTAGTTATATGTGTGTGTTAGTGTGTTTTAAGACAACATTGTGCTTATCATGCTTTGGTCGTGCCATGCAAAAAGATCCCTTACAGTAGGCACAATTAGTAGTACTTCGAAGAGAATGTCGAAGGTCATTAGATATGACAGATATGAGTTTCTTCAAAGTCAAAAGGAGCTACAATTCTCATAGGCAAAGCCGACTTAGACTTCGGCTAGTTACGAGCAGTAGCAGATGATGGTGGAGCTAAGTGGGGGAGAACCAATCCTCAGGGAGAAAGTACGAAAGGGAAGTTCAACTTTTCGATTTCGACGTCAAGATCCAGGAGAGTTGTAGTGTAACACCGTAAATTTTCAACTAAATTTTTTTCATTTTTAAAATCACATAATTTCAAATTATTACTTTTCAAAAACCATGATTGTTTAAATTATCACAAAACACAAATCAATAATTTTTAATAATAATCCAGGATCCTCTAAAACATAAACTCCATCTCGTGTGTACATTCAAGTCGGCGCCTTCCCGTGATCCTGAGAAGTACCTAAAGCACATATCAAATAACATGGTAAGCACCAAGCTTAGTGAGTTCCCCAGAATACCACATACATATCATTAGCCTCTCATGGCTACATCTCGATAGAGACCCTCCGGTCAATGTGTCTCAGTGGGGACCCTCCGGTCCCACAATTCGGGTTGGACCCTCCAGTCCAATCTCAATAAAGCTCGGAACAATACACAGCATAAATCACAAAGACATAATGTAGGATATCACAACTCTCAATATAATCATACAAGACCATTTGGTCACACAATGTCACCATTCATGGTAAGTATAGTGAGAAGAATCACCTCGTAACCCTCGAACGGTCTAATCCTCGCCTACACGTCATGATCATCTCTAACTAACACTTATCACCTCAACCTAAATAAGTTAAGCTAAAATCTTTCTCTAAACCTTGGAAAGGGTAAAAGACCATTTTACCCCTCCATGGTCTCCATAATCCATGTCTTGACCAAACCCTAAAAGTCAACAGAAGTCAACACTCGAGTCAACATTCCATGTTGACCTAACTCGTCGAGTGCATTTATGTGACTCGTCGAGTTACCTCGTTTACTCAAAAATGTCATGAAAATCCAACTTAACTCGTCGAGTTGTCCCGTCAACTCGCCGAGTTACAACGTGTCGAGACTCTTCGGGAAAAACCCAAACCGACTCGTCAAGTCAGCTCACCAACTCGTCGAGTCCCTTCAGTCTATTTTCTCATTCAGATGTTTTTAGGTAGAAATGATGTCTCATACTCTGGATCTAACCTTCTAAGGTTCACTTATCATGTAAAGCTGCAAGATTTATGTTCATGCATGACATCTAGGGCTCAAAATGTCAAAACAAGCTCCATAAAGGGTTTCATGCATGGAGACTTGCCCAAAGCTTGATAAAGCTTGGATCTTTAAGCTCATGGGACCTCTTTTTGTCCAGATCTGGAGTCTCAACTCCATGGCAAGCTCCAGCAACTCAAGAACCACAAGATAAGGGGGAAAAGCCCTAACTCCCTAGAAAGAGATCTATCAAAAGAAATGCTCAAATTGGTAGCTTTTTACCTCCAAATTGAAGCTTGCACAGAGAAACACTTGATCCACAAACCTCTTCTCGTTCCAAGGCTTGATGCTCTTCACTCTTCTTCCAAATCTGCACTAAAACACCCAAAGTTAGCTCCTCTCTCACACAAATGCATACACACGATTAGAGTCTCTCACAGAAGGGTTAGGGTGATAAGGGAGGCGGAAATGAGGGCTTAAGGTTCTTTAAATAGGACACAAAACTTGAAAATTAGGGTTTTCTCACCTAGCTCCTACTGTATGAGTCAGGGTCCTCTGACTTGTCGAGTAGACTCTAAAATCCCGCGGCCATTACACTCTCTACTCGGCGAGTTGGTGCTCCCAACTCGTCGAGTTGCCCTGCCAAAATGAATGAAATTAATTAAATAATATACCTGGGACTCGGGATGTTACATGCAACACAAGTAGTTGGAGGTTGTTAGTTTTGGTTTCGTAATGCAGGTAATAGAAGACGGAAGCCTTCTTGTAGATTACCTATAGGCTATGAGTTTTTTTCTTCTTGAGGAAAAGGTTAGTCTTTCATTCCAAACGTCTGATAGGATTTAGGAAATTGCCAAATTCTCAGGTGCAGCTCAGATAGTCAAGAGAAACGTATAGGTTTGTGCCTTCGAGGATGTAGGATTTATCCTCGCGGAAGAGGATCGGGAATTTTGTAACACCCTATTTTTACCATTCCATAGGGTTCAATATAAACAAATGTTTATATAATTCAAAGTAGAAATATATTACTCTTTAGCCAAGTAAAATAGGAAAAATAAATTGAATCGTCTATAAATCGTAAAAATGGGTATGCCAAAACATATATATTATTATATATTTAGAAAGTACCCGTCATCCCGATCCCAAAAATATAACTGTCATAGAAATCCGATTCCGTATGAATTAGATATGATTTTTATAAGATATAAAAGTCAGTCGTTGTCAAGGAATGTGTGACGTGAAAAAGCTACGAAGAAAATGGTTGAACTTTAGCTAAAGTCACCAAAGGGAAAATCATAGTACTCTTTAAGATAGGAATTTTAAGAAAAAGAATTCCAAAAATGGAGTCCATACGAGAGAGTTATACGAAAGTAATGGTTTGTATACATACATATGTCATTATATGGTTGATAGGATTTGTTTGTGCTCAAGTCCGCAGTTGACACTCAACTTCCTAAACCGATCTTACAATCGCATCACTCACTACAAGTGAGTTCATACCCCTTAATTAACCTTTTAAATGTTTTTAAATGCTTTTATGGGGGGGGGGGGGGAATACAAGTTGAATCACTTTAGTTATAATATCAATCACATGTGATTTATAACTATCAAACATGTGGATTTACTATACTTCTAACTGTTTTTTCAACAAATCTACTTCAAAATGATTATCAAACTCTTTTACACGTTAAACTTATTATAAAACTTGTTCTTAATTACCAAAATGATTATCAAAATCATTTAATTATATAAAAATATGGACGAAAAATAAAGTAGGAATTAGTTGTTGGGGTCTAAAGGAAAGTTGTAGATCTCGTTAATAGCTTCATGAGGACATAAACAACGTTAAAACGGAGTTCGTATAAAGAAGTTACAGAATTTACAAAATCTACATTTCCATATCGTTGTAGAAATTAATAAGTTATAGTATTATAGTTTAATACTCGTTAGGCATGTCACCCGTCTGTTGGATCACCAATCGGATCACCCAGATCTTGTCAATCGTCTAAGTAACTGTCTAGTTGAGTTCATCTCACTATACTATGTATTCCAGTATGTATCCATGTATGTTAGGATATATGAACTAGCAGTGTAGAGCTCGTAGTATAGTTTTATATGTGTCTGTAGAGCCGAATATGTAGTATCTATGTGCCTGATTGTTGATATGCTTATAAGTTGTTTCAAATTAGTTAGGGGATGATGGCGGAACGACAAAGAGGTCAGGAGCCTACATGCCCACGTGTTAACGAAATGGCACGTAGGTCGTAAGTACACATTGATACGTATTAATCAAATGGCACGTAGGTTGTAAGTATACGTAGACACGTGTTGAAAACAAAATGGGGTGTAGGTCGTAAGTCTAAAATACATATATTATTTGTATGCATGTATGTGTATTATTGTATATGGTATATTTTGGGAACTCACTAAGCCTTGCGCTTACCCAGTTGTTATAAATATTTTTTAGGCAATTGATTGGTTTGTGAGTAGGGAAAGGTTCGACTGTACTCATGCGCATTCGCAATCATGTTTTTCGCATTATACTCTGATGTAAATGAATATTTAATAAATAAAAATGAAATTTTTTGTTTGAAAATGTGGGAAGTAACATATTCAATAGGTAGTATAGTTTGCCATACAGAGCATCAAGTACTCAAAGGATACACCATACTTAGTGTGACAACCCGAAATTTCTATCTTGTACAATAGACCAATGTAATAAAAGTTAGACTCGTTTTGCTATCTTTTTAACATGGTTTAAGGTCTATTTGAGTGTTCTAAACCTAGTACAACTAAGATAGGAGCCTAGAAATGGGATAACACGATGCATATCAAGCACACTCGGGCCAAACACTCCAACACATGGAGTGTGCGGCCGCACACTTGAGTGTACGGCCACACACAAGTGTGTGCTGCTGCACATCCATTCCAACCACACACCCCCACCTATAAATGCTACCCTTAGTCATTTTTTAACACTTTTCCCACTCCTTCAAAGTTGGAACACGTTTCTCTCTCAAGTGCCATCCAAATCTTCATCTTGATCTTCATAAAAGTAAGTAATCCTTCCTTTGATTAGTTGATACTTGAACTTATCTAGCCTTCTTCCATACTTTGGTCCATGAAAAACACATTTTTGGTGTTAGATCTTCAAAAACACCAAGAACACATACTAAACTTTTTGGAGTTTAACCATACTTCTAAGCCTCTAAATCATGCATACACTTATCATAGCTTGTTATATGCCAAGAACACTTGAAGATATGTAGGAAAAACGCCATTTCTCATAATCTCCAGGAGTGTACGGCCGCACACACCATGTGCAACCATACACACCTCTTTTAGGTCCTAAAATAGCAATAAACTCCATATAAGGCTAGAACATGAAGTAGAAACCTTCCTAGATGAGTCCTAAGGCCTTAAAAATATGTTTTGACACACTTCATGGGGTGTGTACGGCCACACACACACCATGTCCGCACACACACACCCAAATGGTGTATTTTGACCATACACTCCCTTGTATAGCCATATACCCCTTATATACAATCATATATGGTTTTAACACTTCAATATAAGTGTTTACTAGTCCCTAAGGTGGGCCCAATTCAATAATTAGTTGTTACCAACACTAATTGTATACATACATATGTCATTATATGGTTGATAGGATTTGTTTGTGCTCAAGTCCGCAGTTGACACTCAACTTCCTAAACCGATCTTACAATCGCATCACTCACTACAAGTGAGTTCATACCCCTTAATTAACCTTTTAAATGTTTTTAAATGCTTTTATGGGGGGGGGGAATACAAGTTGAATCACTTTAGTTATAATATCAATCACATGTGATTTATAACTATCAAACATGTGGATTTACTATACTTCTAACTGTTTTTTCAACAAATCTACTTCAAAATGATTATCAAACTCTTTTACACGTTAAACTTATTATAAAACTTGTTCTTAATTACCAAACCATTACTTTCAATTCTTTAAACTGATATATTATCAAAACAATGTCCGGTACATATATAAATAAGTAAGGTTTGAAGGACTTAGGACTGATAACTCGCTTTAATTCATGTTCCTTGTTTGGTTGTGGAGTTAGAGTACTCTGTTGTTTGTCCGAGTGTCGTTTGATCCTTAGTTATATATTATGTATATATGTATGGATATAAAGCTTTTACTTCAGTTCCAACACCTTTGGGTAGCAAAGGTGCATAAGCTTGCTAAGTCATTCAAACAACAGTTCTAGTAAGCTATAATAGGTATAGTTTAGGGTTATACTACTTGCTAGTTTCTAGTACAATGAAACATACAAAGAGTCAGTTCATACATGAGTCGAAACATACTATACACTATAAAGAGGGATCATACACTAGTACATACTATTCATACACACTATATAATATACAATAGAACGTACTATGATGAGAATCAGATAGGACATACACTACACTAGTACATACAATACATACACACTATAACATAAATGTGAGGCACTACTTCGGGGCATGGCATTTGTCATGGCTCGTCATGTAACCAGAGTCTTCTGAAGGGAGAGCATGGATTCGTGTATAGATATATATTGGACTGACCGTCCTTCACCTTGCTGCTAGCTACAGTGGGACCCGTAGGTCTTCGAGTGATGAATGTCATACCATTTCGACGTCTTCGTGCGTCGTGTTTTACTAGGTCGATCAAGTGTGGTTACAAATTATATCATGTTATACCTTAATTAACAGTTGGTTTAAGGTAGTTAGTACAGCAGTAGTTACTATAACATAAAACTACAGTACTTCATTATTTTCCCCATTACATTTACTTTGTGATCTTCACATAAACAATAATGTACAAACTATATTTTATTAATGATAGTAACATTTGGGAAGAATACTCACTCTTATAATGAACAAACACACAACACACTTGATGCCTTGGTAGAAGGCTACTTTTAGTTGAAAATATAGGATTTTCTAAGAGATACAAACAATTACTACAAACATTTACAAACTCATACTTTCAAACGCTTACAAACATTTACATAAAAACAATGACACTAAAATGCTTATGAACTCACCAACTTTAAAGCTGATAAACTCTTTGAAAATCACTTGTATTCTCAGGTCGTCAGTAGACAGGTACCGAGGCCATCTTTTGAGAAGATGGAACACTTTCAAGACTCATCTTTTATTTTGATTCATTATTTTTGGTGTCTTATAAACTGTACAAACATAATTGTATTAAGATATATTATTAATGCAATGGATGATGTTGTTTGCTTGTTTACTTTATTTCTGTGTTGTGATACTGTACATGAAGTCCTCCGCCCCATAACGTTTCCGCCGTTCCGGTTTTGGGGTGTGACAGATTGGTATCGAAGCATTGTTTATAGTGAATCGAGTATATCAACCCATAAAAGATATACTAACTATAAACATAATGGGATTAAAATACTCTGACCAAGAGTTTATACTTTTAAATAATAAAATATTTAACTTAGTATACAAACCTGCATTCATACTAAAATCAGTGTCACTAGGACAGAACGAAAGTATTACGATTGTTGAATATCACAAGTAAGCTCGGGGATATATGGTTAGTTCTGGGAGTGGCATAGCCTGATCAACTATGCTGGTCTGAGAAGTGATTAGCATATGCCCAAGATTGATTGTGATATGGCAACAAATCTAAAAACTCACCAACACTACTACAATGAAAACCTTAGAACAAAACATAATTCTAAAATAATATAGGAGTATTTTGTGTTACAATAATTCTTATCTGAGAACTAAAAAGGTCTTTATTAGGAGGTCAATAGTTGCTAAGTGGATACACTAAGGTTATATGTAACTAGGATGTCATAGACTTAGAATCTGTGATCTTTTCTTTACTCCATGTTCCTTGTTTGGTTGTGGGTTTAGAGTTAGGGTCACTTATTCGAAAGTCTATCCTGTTTTAAATACATATAACTGGTATGCGTTATGCAAGTATCGAAGTAACCGATAAAGATCATATTATAATTATCTTAAGTAGTACGTCTATTTATATAAGATTCTTATATCCCTTTTCTCGCGTAGATATCATGGCTGGATTCCATCCTCCCGGTGACCCGTACTTCCCAAATCAAGGCAATGCTGGATGGATTGATTATGAGCCGGAAGATGACCATCAAATCCCTTTGGACGATAACCTCACAGAAGGCTTTTCTGATGGTTCCGACTCCGAGCCTGAAGTCAACAACCTACCCCAAGAGGGTCAAGCCCCAAATCTCAACCCCCGACCCGCGTTTCAAGGTCCCACACCCTTGTAGGCAACAAACTTGAACCACTGGAGTGATAAGCAGGGTCAGGCCTTACCCTACAATGGGGACCGAAGCTTTTACAACCTAAGCGAGGTTGGTTCAGCTGACCGAGTCCTGCCCATCATAGTCCGTAGGATAGCTCGGAACGTCTAGCAAGGTCGTGCAGCCATCGACCGAGACATGGAAATTGATGCCAATTTGGGCGTTAACATGGTCCACATTCGCCATCTCAGCTATGGAAAGGTCTAGGAGAACCAATGAAGCTCTGTAGCAACAGCTAGCTACATCCCAAGCTGAAGTCAGAGAACTTCGAGCTCGTCAGGAAATTACTGAAAGGCGCATGAGAGACATGGAACACCGCCTGTCAGAGTCAAGGGCTCATTCTAGTGGTTCTCGTCGTAGATAGAGCCTACTCAATTCTCTCTTTTGGATATAACTTAGTTATGTAGAAACTCTAGTTTAATTTTCCTATTTTGTAAAGACTTTGGATCTGTCAAGTCTTGATTAGGTCGTACTTCTATCAAAATTTCCCCATCTTGGTTTGATGTAAGACCTACTTTTAGGTCATTTTTCATGAACTTGTTACATCAATAATACCAGTAATATTGACAGATATCTAACCTGTTAGAAAAGTTGTACTCTTGTGTCTCTCTACACTCCTATTGTGTCTCCATTTCAAAACATACACTCATTCAACTGTTGGACTATGGTGATTTAGCCCATGGATCACTCTCACTGTGCTTTCAATTGATTCTTCCTATCATGTTCATCTTTATAAACATATAGTTGAAAGATGCCTCCTCGTAAGTCGGCAAGGCGTGATCCTCCGATTACTCCAACTCCAATACCACCAACTCCTCCACAAATTGATACGTCAGCTCTAAATGCTGCAGTAGCTGTGGCTGTGGCAACAGCCATGGCTCAATATCATTCTACCGGTGCCAGCGGAGGTGGAACACCTGTTAATTCTACTCAAGGTGAACTCCTAGTGCGCTCGAGAGAGTGCTCCTACAAGGACTTCACCAATTGCAAGCCAAAGTCCTTTAAAGGGACTGGCGGAGTCATTTCCCTCTCACAGTGGTTCGAAAAGACGGAGTCAATCTTCGAGATCTGCTCCTGCCCAGCAGGGAGCAAGTTCAAGTTCGCTGCTTGCACCTTCGAAGAAAAAACTATCACAGACCGATCCAACATCAGTCTGCACACGCGGTTCATGAGATCCATGAATGCGACAAGAGCATTGTTGAGCCCGAAAGGCATCACCATGAACTCATAGTGGCCATAGCATGTCCAGAACGCAGTCTTCTACATATCCTCCTCTCTGACCCTCATCTGATGATGTCCTGAACGCACATCAATCTTGGAGAACCAAGATGCTCCCTGTAGCTGGTCAAAGAGGTCATCAATCCTCGGGAGTGGGTAATGGTTCTTCACTGTTACCTTATTCAACTCTTTATAGTCTATACACATCCGATACGACCTGTCCTTCTTCTTCACAAACAGAATCGGGGCTCCCCAGGGTGAACTGCTCGGTGTAACACCGTAAATTTTCTAACCAAATTTTTCATTTTTAAATTACAAAAATTCTCATAACGTATTTCACAAAAATCCCAATTATCAATTTAACAAAACACAGTTCCATAGTTGTTTGATTAATAATCCAGGATCCAAATAAAGATAACTCTTTATCTCGTGTGTACAATCAAACCGGCACCTTCCCATGATCCTGAGAAGTACCTGAAACATATAACACATAACACAGTAAGCACAAAGCTTAGTGAGTTCCTCAAAATACCACAAATACACACTAGCCACTCGAGGCTATAACTCTAAAACACCGTCCGGTCAATGTGTCTCAGTGGGACCCTCCAGTCCCACAACTCTAATGGACCCTCCGGTCCTAACTCTGTGGACCCTCCGACCCTAACTCTGTGGACCCTCTGGTCCTAGCTCTGTGGACCCTCCAGTCCTAACTCTATAAGCTCATAATAAATACACAACATGATTCACATAGACATAACGCAGGATATCGCAGTACTCAAATAAACACATAAGATCAATATATACACATATTACCATAACAGCATAAGTCACGAAGAGAGTATGCACCATAACACATAACACATAATAAACAAATAAGACCCTCCGGTCGATAGTGTATTAAGACCCTCCGGTCTATATGTACTGAGACCCTCTGGTCAATAATATACTAAGACCCTCCGGTCAATAGTGCAAATAAGACCCTCTGTTCATCAACAAGAATAAGACCCTCCGGTCACACACAAATTACAACACAGATAAGTATAGTGAGAAAACTCACCTCGAATGGCGAACATATCCTATACATGCTGCTGCTACACTCTGGCTTCTATCACTAAGTCAAACCCACAAATAACCCCATTAGGTTCTAAGAACAACCTTAAAAGGTCTAAATATAGTCCACCAATCCGGTCCATAAATATCTCAAGTCCATTAGGCCCACCAAGGCCCAATCATGGCCCAATTTTCCAAATTAGGCCCAAACCCTCATATGGGCCTTACTCTAAAGCCCATCTAAATATTCTAGTTCACATGACTGCTCTTGGATGGCCCATCAATGACCCAAACACCAACCCCAATAGGAAAGCCCAACACAAGGCCCAAGAAAAATTAGGGTTTTCACATAAAATGATGATTAGGGTTAAGTGTTTCTCACTTACCCATTAAGGTCTTAACCTATTAAGTCCATTATTCCACTAAGATATCATATAATAGAATTGTCTTGAGTTTTATCTTCAGTCCACTGGTCCAAATGCGGGTCCCAAAAGGCCCGACCAACAAACCCAACAATTAGGGTTTTCTAAACCCTAATTAGGATTTCTAGCCCAATCACTATCCAACTGGTCCAGATCAAAGATTTGGGCTAATTAGGGTTCACTATGCTAAGCACCACCCACTACCACCTTAGGTAGTGGTGGTCAGTGGCGGCTCATAGCGGCGGTCACCACCTCACGGTGGTGGTGGGGGGTTTTCCGACCACACATACCACTATTCGCCCTCAAAATTACCGAGAACAACAATTTCACCCAAGCACAATCTCAAAAACACACCCACAGCCACCTCTCATGGGGGCTGGTGGCGGCGTAAAGCAGTAGGAAGCAAAATAGATGGCAGCCACCACCTGGTGGTGGTGGTGGATTTTTCCTGTCCAGAAGTTCGCTAACAACACCATAACACCACCCAGCAATATAGATCATGATAGAACACTGAAAAACGTACCTTCCCACGACCACTTTTGCAGCTGCCCAAGGCAGTCGGAGGAAAATAAGAAGATTCACTATGGCTGCTGCTTGGAATAGAGACGGTGACGGCGGCACAGTGATGAAATAGGCGGAGAGGAAGGAAGCAATCACAGCAGGGAACTGGGCTGAGTTCTTCCCGACGAACGGAAGCCACGATCACGCTTCACAGCTCCAGCGAGCATGCGACGCCCAGCAATTCCGCGTCGTCCAGCAGCCTCGATGGCGTCCTGGAGGCAAATTAGCGGCGGCAACGGTTGGTCTGATCGAAATGGCGAACGAACATGGAGGGTGGCAGCTGGGACGTCTCCCATGGCGGTTGAATGCTCTTGATAGGTTTAGGGTTAGACACTGGGAGGGAGCACCGGGTATACCCCGTGACTTTCTTCAAACAATTTGCGATTTTTACAATACCAGCCCCTCCCCACCAAATCTTCTTCAACTTTAACCCAATATTTACCTTTTTAGCCAATACTTCCATAATTCTTTTCAAATTAAATCCCAATAGTTACCATGCAGCCCCTAATTCCATAAATTCATTACAAATAAGGTCCAAAACTTACCAAATAGCCCCTGCCCACAGGAATCTTTACAAATTAAATCATGAACTTACACATTAACCCTAAAAATCCAAAATTACATTAGTTGGCTCCCTGACACCCCCACCCCGCTAAATATTATAAATTTATTTAACGGGATGTTACACTCGGTCTAATGAATCCCTTGTCTAACAGCTCCTACAGCTGCGTAGACAACTCCTACATCTTAGGAGGAGCCAACCGATATGGTATCGTGGCTATCAGAGTCGCACCGGGGACTAGGTCAATCCTGAACTCTACCTGCCTCTCCGGAGGTATCCCAGGCAACTCCTAAGGAAATACATCCGCAAACTCTCATACCACGGGCACATTACCCACCGTGGCCTTACCCGCCTCCCAAGTATCCATAACATAGGCGACAAATCCTACGCAACCCTACTGAAAGTAGCACATGGCTCTCGCTGCTGAACATAGAGTCGGTCCTCACTATGGCCTCTCGCCCTGAACCACCAGCTCTCCCCCCACTCGGGGTCCTGATCCACACCAACTGTTGCGCACAGTCAATCACTGCCCCGTTAGGGCTTAGCCAATCCATACCAATAATAACCTTGTTTCCCTAAAACGGTATGGGAACCAGGTCCACCAGGTAACGCTCCTCGATCAGCCTCAAAACACAATCTCAGTAGAACTCTAATGCTCGCACTGACCGATCGTCCGCAATCTCGACCTCTAAAGGGCAATCCAGCATGCCCGAAGACTCAGGAAACTTCTTGCTAAGAGCAAGAGAGACAAACGATCAGGTAGCACCCGAATCAAACAATACCTGAACTGGGATACTGTTCACATGGAACGACCCTATATCGAGCATACATATATCAAGATCATAACGTCATAACATAAAGAGTAAAGATAATAAATTATACCCGTCACCACATCAGGTGCAGCGTGTGCCTCCTCAACTGTCAACTGAAATGTTCGGCACCGCACCACTGGAGCCTCTACCTTAGCCTTCCAGCCATCCGTCACCCGTGTCGTCGCTGCGGTCGGCGACGCCACTGCCGCTGTTGCGGTCGCTGCCGTCAATCTAGGGCAGTTGGCCTATTTATGCCCCCTCTAATTGCAATGAAAGCAAATCAGGTCTGATATCTGAACCGTGGGAGCAGGGGCATTACAATCCCTGCCAAAATGTCCAATCTGGCCGCACTTATAGCAGCCGGAACCCAGCCCAGTGCGGAAAACTCCCTCATGTGACCAACCGCACTTTCCACAGCGGTCCCGCCCCTGCTGGACCTTCGACCTCGCGTCAAATCCATTGGGTTTCTTCCCCGAAACCCCCGCAACCTGTGTAGTCTCTAACTTCCTCTTCCTGAGGTGCTCTTAATCAATCTCCCTCTCCCGCACCCTGTCAATCATGTACTCTAGGGTCGGGCAAGCCGAATAGCTGACATGCTCCCGAATGTCAGCTCTCAACATATCATGATAGCGGGTCTTCCGTATCTCCTCATCCCCCACGTACTGGGGTACCAACAACGCCCTCTCCCGGAACTTGGCGGTGATCTCCACCACAGTCTTTGCAGTCTGTCTCATATCCAAAAACTCTATGGCCAGCTGTTGAAGCTCCATAACTTGTGTAAACTCAGCCCTGAATCGGGTCACAAAATATGACCAAGTCATAGCCTCAATAGTTGGGCCTCTCAACGAATCACCAACTAACTCCCACCAATCTCTGGCTCGATCCCTCAAACAACCTGCAGCAAAACGGACCTTCGACCCTTCCGGACAGAAGCTCGTCAACTGCGTAGACTCGATGTCTATGATCTATCTCCTAGCAACAATGGGGTCCTTCCCCCCATGGAAGTCTGACACACCACTCCCTCGGAAGTCCTTGAAGGATAGTGTACGCGTACCCGTCTGGCTAGACGCCAGATCACTCCTGAATGCCCTGTGGCGATCCTCCATCAGCTTAACAATCCCCTCTTTGATCGACCCGAAAATGATCGGGGTCGCATCAAGGATACCTCTCGTGATCTCATACGCGATGAACTCGTGTAGCCCATCATCAACCTGCTCAGATCCTGCACCTGAGCCTGATCTTGACCCTGACCCTAAACCTGATCCTCCTGCTCCATGTCGCGTGACCACCATACTGAAAATAAACATGTAAACGTCAGGATCATTCATACCCCTGAGAGGTCTCACACACTCTCTTGGTTTTGTGGTTCCATCTCGACCCTCCTTGACTCGAGTATGGGTCCTCTGCTTACAGTAGTACGGGCCCATACTACCTTCCACATCTATCCGTACTTTCCTCAAGGGTTTCTTTGACTTCACCAAGTCCCTTTACCGATACCCTTTCCCACTAATCTCATCCTAGGCCTTCCTAGGTCACTCTCCGACCTACTCTCCGCCATCAACTGCACTAGGAGTCCCTGCTTCCCTTCCCTAACTGGCTTGCGAATACTGTTACATATCCATTCACTAGTTAGCTAAAGTCAGCCAGGACCCCTTAAGCATAAAGCAAGGAGCATTCGTGCATCGAGTAACCACGTCAGGCATAACCTAATCGGCTATCCTACCGCTATCTAAACAGTCCTACCATATAGCTCATACAGCAGGCGTTCAAGGCATCATCTAGATCCTTAGCCCTACTCTAGCATACAGTTCTCAGAATCATATAACAGGAATACAAGGCATCCTTCTAGATCCCTAGCCCTAATCTAGCATGCAGTTCTCAAAATCATGAATCATACACATAACATAACAGTATGGGTATCTTGGGGAAAACCTACTTGAGCTCGGCCGGTCGTACGCATCACACACCTTGTCTTTTCTCCAAATTCCTTAACTCTAAATTTTAGAAATTGTTTTCCATGAAAAAAACTTTTAGTCCCTCGGTTTGAGTCCAGACACCCCCGAGGGTGTGTCTGAATCCCTCAAACCAGGGCTCTGATACCAACTTGTAACATCCCACATTTCGAGACCAAAATTTTCATTTTTGAATTAATATATTATAAAACGTTTTACCAAAACATTGTCAATAAAACAACACATTACAAAATCATAATGTCGTGTCTTAACCCATGACATCAAAAGTACTGAAAATCATAGTACAATCCTAGAAACCCAATGCGGAAACCATGTGTGTGTGTGATGCGCTGCTATACCGCCTACTCCTTCCCTTTCGACGAAGAGGTACCTGAAACCAAAACCAAAACTGTAAGCACAAAGCTTAGTGAGTTCCCCCATCATACCACATACAATATCATATCATCGGTGTCTTTCAACCGGTATCTGCCATCGGTATCTTTCAACCGGTATCTGCCATCAATATCTTTCAACCGGTAATCGCCATCGGTATCTTTCAACCGGTATATGTCATTGGTATCTTTCAACCAGTAACCGGGGACTATTTCACCCCTTACTGCTATCATACAATATAAAGATCTAATCATACAGTCAGGCATATTTGGGTACTGACCTACCCCTCGATCCTAACGACCAATGTCAGGGAAAAACTATTCCCTACTACCACCTCTAACATACACATTGCAGGCATATTTCCTGACCACATCACATAAGCACACCAAGATAATTATCACAGAGACAATTATCCACCAAATACCCCTGATGGTGGGCCGGCATTGTGGCCTTAGACCCACCCGTACTGGAAGGTAACTCACCTCGATGTCGTGTAGTGTCTGAACCATCCTCTGCGCGAAGATCGACTTTCCTCGACTCCTTAATCCCTACACGACAATTCTCAAGTCATCAAACAGAACATGCAACCCTAACCAGGGTCAATACCATAACTAGTCAAAGTCAACCTTGGTCAAAGTCAACATCCAGTTGACCTGACTCGCCGAGTTGGCCCGCCAACTCACCGAGTCCATACTCCACTAATCTGATACAACCTCGACACCAATTGTCGAGTTTAGTGAGAACTCGTCGAGTTTCCTACATTCAAACCATCGGGACCATCTCCATCCGACTCACTGAGTTCTTCCTTCAACTTGGCGAGTTCATCTCCCTCAAGAACGTGTCCAGTCTATGATTCGCCGAGTTGTAGAACAACTCGTCGAGTCCATCTTCAAAGGTTGGGAGATTGCCTTGGACTCGCCGAGTTTGGTCATACACTCGTCGATTCCCATGATTCCTAGGTCCCTTTACGAGTCTAAACATTTACGGGACTTCCTTCTCGAACCACTGGTCTAACCACATAAAGGATTTAGTGGTCATTACACACCAACTCGCCGAGTTCCAAGAACAACTCGTTGAGTCCCTTCTTGACCCTTACTATACAGTCGATTTAAATGGGTCTTAACATGTCAAAATCATAGATCTGGCCTCCTAATGTCGATTTTATACGTAAAGTTCCAAACTTGGTGCACATGCATGGGGTTTTTGGCTCAAAAATCCATAAAAGGTGCTCTACAATGTGCATGGGGGCTCTCATGGCCATAGAGTTGGCACCTTTATGCCATGCGACCCCTCCAATGACTCAGATCTGAAAGTAGAACCCCGTGAATCACTTCACAAATCCAAAAATGGCTTAGAAACCCCTAAACGCACCCAAAATCTAAGCCCTAAAGATGAACAACCAAATGGAAGACCAAAACAGGGGGCATTTACCTTGGTTGAGTCGAAGATGGAATAAGATCTCTGGATCTACAAGCCCCAACTCGAATTCCTAAGCTTCTCCCTTCCTTTCAAGCTTCACAACCACCTAAAAGCACCAAAAATGGCCTTATATCACTCAAAGCGGCTAGGGTTTCGATAAGAGGTGTTCTGGGAGCATAAGGGACAATGGAGGCTGCAATAAGGCGTTTAAATAGGGTGCAAACCCTCAAATTTAGGGTTTCACTCAAACAGCACCTACTCGCCGAGTCAGTCTCCGACTCGTCGAGTAGGCCACTTAAACTTCCTGCGGGACCCATCTCTACTCGACGAGTTTGGGCCACCAACTCGTCGAGTCCCAGAGAAATATACATAAAATTCTTGAATTAAAGATATACCAGGAATCGGGTGTTACATCGATCGTCTACCACTCACTAGTTCTATGCGTCGCATGGTCCTTCCCAAACTAACGAACTGACCCACTCAGGTCTAATACATTAGACGAAAATCATTACCTCTCAAAATGAAATCCATCTAAACCTCTGGAATCTCATCCTGTCTACCCAATACACTACTAGAGCCAAACTCAAACTCGAGAGTCTGGTTCGATAGCAAAGATGGGACCACTCATCTCCAATCTGATACTCATCTCACGACCAGTGATTCGCAAATTCATGCGTACATCACTTCTCCAATTCCTGCCGATTGTGATAACCCCACCCCAACTCAGAATATAACGGTTCCCGACCATCACGAAGACCACAGTCTCTCCCCTAGTCCGGCCACCCAGTTCCCAAAGACTCGATGGGTAAGGCTACCTAAGCCTAAGAATTCCACTGCGTCATGCTCTGACTAGTGATCATTATGGCTCCCCGCAGATTCACAATACTCTCTTGCTGGCTAGTGAAAGCTATGGCTCCCTGCAGTTTCACAATACTCACTCGCTCACCAGGGGCTCACCCCATGGTTTTCCCTGATAGTCTCAAGTGATTACTCCCACTCGGATCCACTCACTCTTTTATCACCCCATAATCTCATCATCGAGTCATCACCCCCACTGAGTTCACTATCGAATACTCCCTGGTCAAACATAGACAGGTACACACACACACACCCAGGTTAAGTATCACTACTCCTGACGACAATTGTTGTGACAATACACTTTCTCTCTTTGCAATTCACATTCTTGGATAATCCCGTTTGATGACAAATAGCTGAAGGGATCCCACTAGAACCATAGTCACTTAGTACCCCACTTGCCATCTCACAACTCAAGTCTCAAAATAATCAAAAAATTTATGGCATCATGTTCGGATACCTTGGTACACCATCACAGAACCTCATGATGTCTTGCCTCAACCATTAATCTCCCACTCACAGCATCATACTCGGATACCGCAATACACCCTCTCAAAATCTCACAATGTCTTGCATCGACCACTGATCTTCCTCCCATACAACTCGTAACTTCGAAATACTCCAACTCTCAATTTGAAACATGGAGGAATCATCAATAAATCAAAAAACGTTGACGAACATTCGAAACCCCATTCTCTATTGCTCAGAAACCCATGCAAGAATACTCACATCGACTCTGAAGTTGGTTGCCAATCAACTTCTACCCTTCCAAAAGTGCATATAACAACCCATACATCGAACTAGAAATTCTCAAATGTCGAAACTATCCTTAACGATCCAACCGCCTCGAACTCAACCATTACAACCTCGAAGTGTTCTTAACCACTATAAGGTCCCTGACCAATGGCTACTCAGCGTGGATACACCCATCCTTTCTTGAAAACGTGCAACATGCATTATCTCGCTCCGCACCTTACCTCATCCA
Organism: Lactuca sativa; assembly: GCF_002870075.4. NCBI lineage: Eukaryota > Viridiplantae > Streptophyta > Magnoliopsida > Asterales > Asteraceae > Lactuca > Lactuca sativa. The sequence goes on along the minus strand of NC_056631.2, from coordinate 61,878,936 downwards.
CCAATAACCCAAGTCTCATGAATCCATACCGTAGATCTCCATAACCAGATCTCTAACCGCACTTGAACAAATATCTGATCCTTTCAATAAAATACTCCGTTCTCCCCCACTTAGGGTTCGAACCATCACTAATTGGCATACCAACAGTCTACTCCATAGACTGTTTCACCAGGTACATCGCACTTGACTCTTGGAACGTACTACATAACACTCGATGGTCTTCCCAATATAGACCAAGCGACTCCAAATATCCCGAATCTTAGATGAAATCCTCGGAAACTTCCCAACGTGACTGCCTCTAGTCATCCAAAATCTCATACCGACACACTACCAGACGTCTCAACTGACCCGTAGTACCCATAACTCTCAGTCTGAAAATAATGATCTATCACACCCCTCATCTTTGACTCCTCAATCATCGTTCCATCATGAGAATTATCATGGAAACAAGAGACCTCACTCCCACACTCGATGTCCGATATAACCACGAGGGTCACCACCCCAATACGTTCCCTTTGAACCTGGAACTGCTACTGATTATACCTTACAATACACAACAAAGGTATACCCTTATCCTCATCCATTTCAATCCCTACTGATGACTCTCTCATGGTACAAGAAATACCTCGCAGCACACATACTGCCCAAATACTCTGGTGAAAAGGTCACAACCATAAGCTACCCCACGGGGTTTACCTCTAAACTCGGAAACCAGAAGCTCAATATATCTTTTGCTTCTCACAGGAAACGGAAATAGTGCAACTCTGGTCACAGAACGCGACATCTCAACTATCAGCCGACTGCTCAACTCGGACCACAATCCTCCATAAAGCACCATCTCTACTCATCCCTGAGTCTTGCGACTCCAACCGGCATCTCACCAGTAAAATCTCTCAGAAACTAACTCAATTTCCCTCTCAAGTTACGCTCTAATTTAAGCTTTCTCGACATAGACCTCTGGCCCCACACTTTATCATATCAGTTCTCAGTCTAAACAGTCACAATGGGACAATTGGTACACTCAGAAGCATTATCTGATACGAATCATGGTACTCGAACCATGTTATCTCCCTTCAATCTGCTACTTAGAACCCCTGGAATTCTCCCTGTTTCGAGTATGGTTCCTCTACATTTAGTATTATGGGCCCATACTACCTGCCACATCTACCCATACTTTCTACACGGATAATCTCAGATTTCCAAAGTGGCTGCTCAACCTTCTCGATCACCAATCCTGTTATACCTGGTCGCGCTCCAGCGAATACTCTCCTCTATCAGCATACTCATCTGACTAAGGTCACTCCATAGGCTCTTCCTAGGTTCCCACACTTCTCTGCCATCAGCTGCTGAAGAACTCATTATGATGCCAGCCATCTACCTCCAGAATATCGTCATATTCAGTTAGTATTTGACTCCCATCGTCAAGAGTTCCACAAACCACGAAGCAAGCAGCATTCGGGCATCGAATAACCTCCACCGACACAAAACACTACTCGAGCACACAACTCCACTTGCTTTATTCACAACTCAAAAGGCATCACCGAACTTAGGCTATCTTACCTCTCATGGTATCTAATCCCTCTTCTCAGTAGACTCCTCAAATGTTCATCGAGGTATCTCTCCTAGATTACCCCGCTACTCAAAGCTCTCTCTCTAAAATATTCCTGCTAGGTACTCCTACTCAGCACATTCATAGAGCAAATAGCAGATAACAACATCTCCTAGGCTAAGGCATCACAAATAAGGCAACTCTAGCCCTAGAATCTGAAATACCTAGCCTATCCTCTAGCATGCAATTCTAATATCTCATAAACATCTCATAAATATCTCATAAAGTAAACAATTAAGGTATTGTGGGAAATCACCGTTTGGGCTCTGGCTAATTGTACACACTGCTCCTTCTCGTTTTTCTCTTAGAAACTCTTACTCGTTTTAGAAAAATCATTTCATTTGAAACCTTTTCTCAAATCCTCAGTTTAAGTCCCGACATACCTGAATGTGCATCTGAATCCCTCAAACCAAGGCTCTGATACCAACTTGTAACACCGTAAATTTTCAAACAAAATTTTCATTTAAAAATCACATTAATCTCATTAACAAAAATCACAAAATCTCCAAAATATCAGTTTATCAAACACATGTCTATAATAACAAAATCCAGGATCCACAAAATATAACTCAGTCTCGTGTGTACAATCAAGTCGGCGCCTTCCCGTGATCCTAAGAAGTACTTGAAACACATAACACATAATGCGGTAAGCATGAAGCTTAGTGAGTTCCCCAAAATACCACACATATCTCATTAGCCTCTCATGGCTATTCTCAAATAAGACCCTCCGGTCAATGTGTCTAAGTAGGACCCTCCGGTCCCACAACTCGAGTGGACCCTCCGGTCCTAACTCAGTAAACTCAGTATAATACACAGCATAAATCACAAAGACATAATGTAGGATATCACAATACTCAATATAAGCACATAAGACCCTCTGGTCATACATAGATTACCACTCAAGGTAAGTATAGTGAGAAGTCTCATCTCAGATGATGAACAGCTCCTATAGATGTTGCTGCTGCACACCGACCTCTAACACCGAACCAAAACCCATAATTACCCAATTAAGATCTAATACCAAACCTTGCTCATTAGTGTCACACCCCAAAACCAAGAACGGCGGAAACGTTCTGGGGCGGAGGACGTCATGTATAATATCACAACAATGTAAAGTAGTAAACAAGCAACAACATCATCCATTGCATTAATAATATAATTATTATACAAATGTGTTCTGTCAAATTTTGATAAACACTAAAGCATAAATCAAAATGAAAGATGAGTCTTGAACAAGCTCCATCTTCCTTTCTCCTTGCATCGGTACCTGTCTATGATAACCTGAGGATACAAGTAATTTTGAAAGCGAGTATCAGCTTTGAAGCTGGTGAGATCATAAGTATTTAGTGTCTTAATTTGTATGTAAGTATTTGTATGTACGAATTTGTATGTAAGAATTTGTATATGAACTGTAAGTATGAAAATGTTTGTAAAACAACTGTAAACGTTTGAAAAACCCTAGAAATCCCTATGATTCCTACTATTATATAAAGTGCGTCTTCTACCAAGACCTAACTGTTCTCAATGTAGTCTTCTACCAAGACTTAACTGTTCTAAATGTTCGTTTCTTGTAAAAGTGTGAAATTTTCCCAAGTGTAACTATCATTATCAAAATATAGTTTTTACATTTATAGTTTAAGTGAAAAGATCACTAAATATATGTACAGGGAAAATTAATGTAGTACTAAAACGTAGCGCTATAAGAACTACTGCTGTACTAATTACCTTAAACCGGATTTATATTAAGGCATTATGTGATAAATTGTACCATACTATCGACTGATAACAACGACATACGAATGGTCGTAATAACGGAATGACGTTTGGCACCCGCAGACCTGCAGGTCCGGCTGTAGCTAGCAGCAAGGTGTAGGATTGTCAATCCAGTATAGATCTATACGCAAACTCACGCTCTCCCTCCAAGAGACTCTGGCTACAACTCGAGTCATGACATTTAAGTCATGCTCCGATTTAAATCACAATAATTAACGTATTCTTGTATATGTAATGTAATGAATTGTTCTAGCTGTAATGTACGTGCTCTCTACCTAGCAAGTATAGTAATGTAATCATTCTAGTATAGTTGTATATGTTCTCTTCCTAGTATAGTTGTATATGTTCTCTTCCTAGTATAGTTGTATATGTAATGTACTGTAATGTTCTAGAAAGTATTGACTCATGAATGAACAGACTCATTGTATGATATCGCGTTCTAGTAATTGTTCTAGTATCTTCCTAAACTACCCATATGGTAGTTTACTAGTAATCTAACTGGTACGTATGAACATGGATGTATACCCTTGCTACCCAAGGGCATGAGATGAACTGGAAGGACCTTTTATGACTATACATGTACACATGATATATAACTAATATTTAAACGACCTTCGGACGAGTACCCGATATCCCACCAGACCACATCTCAAGCGCGAAAAGGAAATAGGGTGGATAGCCTTCCTAAGTCTTTTAAATATTTCTTATATAACTATACATATAGAGGCATGCAATTTATAATATAAAAGCATAAATAAGTTTGTAAAACATTTGAACATAAATATTATTTTAAGAAAAGATCGACTTGATGTCAATCTATAAAACAGTTTGAAGGCATAAGTTTGATAAAACAGTTTAAGTATAAAGAAACATTTGTTTGAAACACAATTGTAAATAAGTTTGAAATGTAATATACAGAGTAAGATGTACAGTGTAATAAGGAGTTTAAAACATATAAAATGTTTATAAAAATCATTTGAAGGAAATTGTTTGGTAAAATGGCTAATGAGTAGCCAAATCATTTGAATGTTGTATATTAATCACATGTGATTGATGTAATAACTAGCATAATTCTACTTATTAATCACATGTGATTGATATAATAACTAGATTCTACTTGTATCCCTCCCCCATAAAACATTTAAAAATAGTTTAAAACATTAGTTAAGGGGTATGAACTCACCTGCAGTAAGTGACTGGAGTTGAACGGACTGTTATCGTACAGAAGGATCGGACAAGTGCTTGGTGTCAAGTGAGACTTAAACACACACAATGATCCTAATTTCATATGAAAGCATATATATATATATATATATATATATATATATATATATATATAAATAATTAGTGATCAAAACACTAATTATACAAGTATAAACATTTAAACGCGAGGAAACACTTTTGGTCAAGTGCTAGGAGGCTAATGGGTTGCAACAAAGGAGTGTAATGCCTCTAATGGAAGTTTAAGGTCTAATGACCATGTTCTTTGGAGTTTACGGCCCAGGGGAGTAAACTCCTGGCCGTAAACTCTCAACCAAGTCCCTAAATGGTGTCTACCAATTATACAACTCATGCGATGAATTGTTTCAAGGCTATAACAAGTGTTTGGGTGCCATATTAACTCCTTTGGGGAGTTTACGGCCCAGAGACCATATCCCCTTGGAGTTTACGACCGTAAACTCCCTTGGGAGGGTTTTTATGGTGTTTTCAAGTCTCAAACATTTCTAGGTAATGATCTATGTTGGGTTCTAGGCATAAGGAAGGAGTTAGGGTGTCATTTGACCCCTTTATAGGTGTTTACGGCCCAAGAACTACTCTTGGCCATAAACTCCTCAATACTTGTGATTCCTTATGTTTTCTAGGCTTTAAAAACTTTAGGTTACATGTCTAAAATCGAGTCTAAGCCTTAGGTAGTGTTTGTGGCATCAAAACACCCCTAACTACAGTTTTCGGCCCATGTACCAATTGGCCATGTGTTTGCGGCCGTGAACACCCCTAGGTGTTGGTATTTTGAGTGTTTTGGGTATTAGACACGTCAAGGTAATGTGCTAGGCTAGTCTCTTGGCTAAATGAAGGCATTTAGGGCATTTTGGGCACTTAACATGGAGTTCACGGCCCAAGAAGTTCCTTGGCCGTGAACTCACTTTCCTCATTGTTTTGAAATGATTTTGGTGTCCTAAACATGAAATGAAGGCTTCTAGTTCGAGTTCTAAAGCTTTGAGGGTCATTGGAACCCTTTAGGACCTTAAAATGGAGTTTACTCCCCAAGTGTTCTTGGGCGGTAAACTCCCAAATCTTGGGTTATTAATCTGATTTCGATGTTTTCTAGTCGTATACACACTAGCATACAAGTCTAAGGTAGTTACAAGTCACGGGGAAAGGACTAGGTAGCATTTAAGCCACTTTTTGGAGTTTACTCTCCAAGAACGTTCTTGGGCGGTAAACTCCCGAATCTTGCAGATTTGCTATGTAATTGGCGTTTCTAAACACAATCTAAGCTATATAACATAACTAGATCGAAGTACTCACAATTTGGGATAAAATCCGAAGATCCGTGAGAGAGAATTTTGACTTTTCTCTAAATGGAATTCAACAAATGAACCAATTTGGTTCAGAATTCTATTTATAGTCCTGAGATATTTTTGGCAGAAAATATTTTTATTCCTGGAACGAACTCTAATGTCCTAGAGTATTGGAATGACAGTGTTGCACAAGACCCTAGTGCATCCACTCTCCTAATATCTCCTTAAGTGTAAAATCCTGAAAACTGCCAAACTTATACTCGAAATCTGAGTTTTCACTGTAACTGTTCTACTTCTATTGGCTTCAAATGGTTGGTTCAGAATGGAAATTTCGGGTTGTCACAATTAGTTCTAAAGATAGCTCACTACCCGGCCCACAATTTACTCAAGCTCATTAGGCCCAACAAGGCCCAATACTAAATGGTCTCTCCCAAGGCCCAACTCCTAAACTTAAGTCCCAATGGCAAGACCAACACAAGGCACAAAACATACATAATATTTCTCTAATCAAAATCTCTAGTACAACAAGCCCAAAATCCAGGCCCAACAATATGAGATTTAGCCAAAAAAAGCCCACAACTAGATTTTGCGGAGCGTACCTCCCTTGGTACGCTCAGCGTACACAAGCGTCCACACAAATCCTGATCGGGGACATTGGATAAGTATGCATGGCATACGTCCCAGACTTGCTCTTCCCACTCTCTTGGTCTTAATTAGTTAAGACCATAGCTCTACTCTTAAATTTGGACCTCCTAAAGGCTCATACTCCATAAAGTTCATGACTTTAAGCCTTTGCAAGGCTGAGGAAGTCCCAAACACAAAACCTCTCACTCTTTACTCCCAAAAATGCTCATATCTCATGCATGGGGTGTTTTAACAACCAAGACCTCATTTTTTTGAATCCATTCCATTAATAACACTCAGCGGAATAGATATTAAGCTATGGATTTCAACAACTCATAAAGCTTTAAGCTTTGGGACCAAAACCCTAACATAGACCATAATATGATCAAATCAAAAAGGATGAGAAAGCTTTGAGCTTTATACCTTCAAATGATGCTCCAACCACAGAAAAGCTCAAATCCAAGGCTTGGACTCCAACTCCATCCTCCTCAATGCTCCTTCTTCACTTCAAGGATACCACAAGAACACTTAGAAGCTCACAAATGGATACTCAATCTAGAGAAACGGATATTAGGGTTTTAATAGGGTTGAAGGCTGGAAATGGTGGCTTGAAATGAGGCCATCATGTTCTTTAAATATGGTCGCACCCCTCATTTAGGGTTTTCTCTCTGAGCCTAGTACCCCCAACGTACTAGGTAGCTCTGCGTCCAAATTAAGCACATGAGTACGTTGAGCGTACACACACGTACGCTCCGCATACTCAGCTGCCACCTTTTCTCAAATAAGGGACCAAACATACCACTCTTCGAACTATCATAGCTTCCTCACTATAAGCCCATTTCCAACAATCCCCGCATCCACGGTAAAATGGCAAGAAGCCCAATGCTTCTAGTAACTCGTCGCAATCTCAAGGCTTTCTCATGCCTGGATTGCAGCCTAGTAACCCTAAATCACAGACGATCCGAAACAGGATGTTACAAAATCGACGTCCTGGTAATGTAATATAAACATATTAGGACCAAAAGGTTCTGAAATGACATGCTCAAACTCAAAAAAATCATATTTAGGCAAAGTGGAATACTTTAATAGGACAATTGTCAATAATGTCAAGGATGATTATTATACCCTTACTGAGATACAGTTTCGGATAGTGAGTCCTTACTAGCAGTGCCTAAAGTCTCATTCGTATAAATACTAGGATTCAAGTGATTCACTTGATTCTAGAAGCTTCAAATGAGATATATTGCCTTTGCAAGCCACTCATTGTCTTTGCTTCATGTTGAGCATCTTCCCTTTGGGATATGTTGAAGGCCTTTGTGGTCAGTAAAGATAGTGCATTTAGTTTCATATAAGTATTGCCTCTAGATTTTAAGGGCAAATACTAACGTTCCTAACTCTAGGTCGTGTGTGGTATAGTTCTACTCATGCACCATTGATTGCCTTGAAGCGTACGCAATAATCATGTCCTTCTGCATCAATACGCAATCCAAGGACTGGTGCGATGTGTCACAATATTTTGTGATATTATCCACGCCCTTTGGTACAATCATGGTCGACATGTTCCACAACTTGTGTTTTAATAATTTGAATACGTCTTCTTATTGTTTTTTTACCAAAACAACTTCCTAACTTTTTTGGGTCACCACATTTAGTGGTTGGATGATCTTAGAGAAGTACGAGGCATTTTATAGTTGTTCGAACAGATCATTGATTCGGGGAAGAGAGTATCAGTGTTTGATCATCAACTTATTCAGTTCTTTATAATCGATGTACATTCGATCGATCCATCTTCCTCTTTAATAGGGTCGGTGCACCCCATTATGTAGAATATGGATGAATGAACCCTTTTTTGAGGGGTGCGTGGAGTTAAACAGACAAGTCTTATATTCGGAAGGGTGTTAAGCAGTACAACGCTTTAGGGATAGGTGTTTACCCGTAAATTAGGGAAATTCTGAACTTGACCTGTTAGGCACAGAAAGTTTAGGCAATTCCTCTGGATTTTTTTTGTTTAGGTCAAAGGCGAGACATCTAACATGTTGGTTTTTTAGTCTACATGTTGGATATCAAAAGGTTGGAAAAATAGATCTCTAAATTCGTTGAGGAGAAGGACCTAAGGATTGCTATGTAAATATTAGGAATGGGCATAGAGAGGAATATATTTGATGGTATTCTGAAACTCGCTCGAAAGAAGTATGTCGGGAAAATTCCTAGTGAGTTCCTATGGATAGGAGCAAGCCCAGAAATATGCCTTATAGAAGTTACTTAGTAATTTCAAAGAATCAATCTCTAAGGAGAGAGAATGACCAAGAAGGAGTGGCCAAGGCCCTTTACATAATATTAGTTGGAAACATAAAGTATATGACAATATGCACTAGACCAAATGTTCCCCATATATTAGGAGTAGCGAGTCACTTTATGTATTATACAAGGAGAGAACATTAGGATGGTTTCGATTAGCTGTCATGCTACTTGAAGGGTATTTCTAAGGTTGTTTAGAATAATATATCATAGTGGGTGTACATGCTCCAAATGTGCTTGTATACGTGTCAATCAAGGTTCAGTTACCTCCTCGAAAATGGGATAACGATACTACGCCATGATGGTTTCTTCCATCGTTAAGTAGTTGTCTATAACGATGTTCGAGAGGTAATATCCCCTCCAAGTATCGAATGATGTTGTAATGGGTTAGTTGCCCTCCATATTAAAATTTTGTAATTAGGGATAAAAATGAAAGGGATTCGAACTTAGGGATTAAGGTAAAAGATTAAGGAGTATCTAATATTATAAGATACTTATATGTATGCTACCAGTACACTACAAGGTAATGAGAGTGAAGTCTATAGCAACGTAAAAGTACTAGCGATATAACATGGTCCGCGATCAGGTATGCGACATATGACGATGAAGATGTCGACCTAAGGAGACTTTGACACAGCTGACTAGCACGTAGGTATCATAGGTAGGTTCCAAACTACTAACCTCCTCTCCGGGCACCAATACCATATAGGGGTCCTTTACTAGCTCAGTACTGGATTAGTTAACTAATGCACATCCGATAATGTATCTTCATGCGTCGCCCGATTTGGGAGCGTGAGACATAGAGTTCAACCCAACTAAACTGTACATAAGGAATTCTAGCGTTTAAAATCATTTTAGCAGCCTAATGTAACGTGGTAGCTATGTACGTCTAAGGGTTTCTATTTTTATTTAGAGTTTAAGCAGATCCTAGGTTGTTCATACCACTTACTATCACCAATTCCGGTCGTGCACTTGCTCCTCCTTACTTATACATAGGTGATCAGGATATGTCTAATTAAGGTCCAGTAGTCCACTACCCGATTTAGTTATACTAGATGGCATGATTATTAACTCGTTGGTTATAGTTTAATCTTTCCGAGGGAAAGGAAAAATTAGTATTTGCTATAACCTTCGACTCTGATACCAAATCTGTCACACCCTATTAAAGTGGAAATACGAAGAGTGGTGGGCTAAGGTCTCATAACACAAGGTAAATAGGAGTACCAACCATAATCATTTATACGATATAGTCTAATAAAATCATAACATCAAACATAGATCGTTGTGGCGTCTTAAATTGGCTCACTGACCGTTTCCTGAAAATCATGCAAAAACGAGGGTCAACTATAAAATAGTTGGTGAGTTCATAGGTTTATAAAGGTACATCATTTCAGTAAGAAAATATAGATTTGTTCAACAAAAGTTCCAAATCAAAATAGTGTTAAATGCCAAAGCACCCCATTCACAACCAACCCTAGCGACCGTTCTTTCCCCATTCCATCATGTCCATGGTTCCCATGATGCCAGTTCACGAAAATATGCATTCGCGGTTCTCGACAAGTGAGAGCTGTCTACCCCAAGAATTCGAGGTTTTAACCGCATACGCGCAGCGTACCATTTGGTACGCCCAGCGTATGCACATGGCCACCTCAACTTCTTATTAAGAGCTTAATCCATCAAGTCCTTACGTCCAAATCCATATCCAAGCCCAAAATATCATTATAAGTCATAAAGTTTCAAACTTTATGACTTTGCGTGGCTAGAAGTGCTTAATACCAACAAACCCACCCTAATTTCTTAATCCATTAGGACGTCCTAGAACATGCATGGGGAAGAAATAAGAACCAAGATCGTATTTTTATGCTTCTATACATCTCAAAAACGTCTTAAAGGACAAATTATATGGGCTAGAGTATGTCATACTCAAAAATGTCAAGATTCGGGACCAAAATGCTTCAAGACTCAAGACTTAACATGATCTAAAGAAATGCACACCATGTTCAGAACTTCCTTTCTTCGCCTTCGAGGTCACCAAAAATGCACACCAAAGGTCAAAAATGTTCAAACAAGGAACTATGGTTTGCTATGGTCGAGTGAAGTGATGAAGGCTGATGAGAGAAAAGACTTGGAGGCCATAAAGAGGTTTAAATAGGGTCCAGACCCTAAAAATTAGGGGTTGTGATCCTGCCACGTACGCCCAGCATACGTGCCCCACGCCCACTATTTACAAAAATGCCACTATGGACCATTTTGCAACTTTTCTCATACACAAGGGCTAAAATGCATTAATATTCATACCTAGGGTTAAAATTTGGAAATACCTCAACATCGGGATGTTACAATTCTCCCCCACTTGAACTAGACTTCGTCCTCAAAGTCCACTATTGTGAACAACTCAAGGTAATGCTCCCGCATATCCGACTCGGGTTCCCACGTTCATTCGGAGCCCTTTTGATGATGTCACTGAACCGTGACCAAAGACACATCCTTGTTGCGCAAGGCCTTCGTCTTCTGATCCAAAATCATCACTGGCCTTTCAACATAGTTCAGGCGATCATCAACCTAAATATCATCCATAGGAACTACCACTTAATCATCAACCACACACTTCCAAAGCTGAGAAATATGGAAGATGTTGTGGGTCTAACTGAGCTCCAGATGCAAATCCAACCTGTAAGATACATTAACAAACCTGGCGATCACTTGAAATGGCCCCATATACCGGGGTCCCAAATTGCCCCTCTTCTTGAAGCATATTACACCATTACAGGGTAATACCTTCAACAAAACCATGTTGTTGACCTGAAACTCCAACTCAGATCGACGCTTGTCGATATAACTCTTCTGCCAACTCTAAGTTATCTACAATCTCTGTCTAATATGTTGAATAAGCTCTGATACCAACCTGTAACGACCCAAAAATCACAATAAATTTTAACTTTTCAAAAACAACCCAAAACCATATTTTTTTACAAGAAAAACCATTGTTTCAAAAGTACAGTCATAGACAAAGTATCCCAAGAACCAATATCATAAAAACAGGAAGATGTGCACAATCACGCCTTCACTCTCCCACGCTCCTATGAAGTACCTGAAACGATAAACTAAAACCATAAGCCAAAGCTTAGTGAGTTCCCCCAAAGTACCACCACGCAACATAACAAACAAAAACATGCATACAAGAGCCATCAACATGATTCGACCGCCTCGCAATCCCAACAGCCTATCTGGACCGCTCTCTAGGCCTTCTGCCTGATTGGACCGCCTTGTAGGCCTTCATTATATCCATGTCGCGCTGGGTGTTTTGGCCTTCAGCACCAGCTGTTCTACCTCAACTCATCAAACCATAACATGTTGACATATACAATAATAAACAGTAATCAACAAAACACAGGTAGTCCTACAGATCTACCAGTCTAATCACATAACCAGTGAACACGTATCTAAACATAACATTATGTAACAAAAAAGAATATCTAATCCAAAGGTCCGGCCTTGGTGTATTCGGACCTTAAGTACAGTGAGGGAAAACTCACCTCTTAGGCCAAACAAATAATTAAATATGTATCTGCTAAGAATATCAGCTCTAATTGTCACCTATTTACCATATAGTAAGCAATCTCAAATACAACTCAAAGTACCCAAAATACCCTTACGTCAACTTGGTCAGATCCTAGTCAAAATCAAAGGTCAACAAACCAACCGAGTCAACTCAGCTAAGTACGTTGGGGATACTCAGCTTTACACGGGGTGTACTCAGCTTGACCAAGAAGTCGAGGTTTTAACCATGTATGCGTAGTGTACAATTTGCTACGCCCTGCGTACACACCTGGCCACCTCAACTTCTTATTAAGAGCCTAATTCATCAAGTCCTTACGTCTAAATCCATATCCAAGCCCAAAATATCATTATAAGTCATAAAGTTTCCAACTTTATAACTTTGCATGGCTAGAAGTGCTTAATACAACCAACCCCTAACTTCTTAATCCATTAGGACATCCTAGCACGTGCATGGGGAAGAACTAAGAACCAAGATCATATTTTTATGTTTCTATACATCTCAAAACATCTGAAAGGACAACTTATATGGGCTAGAGTGTGACATCCCCAAAATCTCGGCCAGAAAAGACCGATTTCATTTATGCTTTTTAAAACATTTTCAGAGTAAATCCGTTTGATTTTAAAAGAGATGCGGAATTTGTTCCCAAAAACAAAACATGATAAAATAGATATTTATCAAAACATTTCATATAGAAATATGATTTCATTTCATAATCAAAAGTCGGGATGTCATGTTCCGATATAGATCATAAAGCATAAACGATGATATTACAAGTCGTTCAACAAATATATACATATGCAGACTTGTAAACAAAATGACTTGATGATTCGCCCATCTTAAGCTCTTGCGCCACTTCCTGTAATACAAATCAACTGAGTGGGTCAGGCTTGGGAGCCTGGTGAGCATATAGGGTTTTCAAACCCACAATAATTATATTTAATTTCATCAATCAACAATAAACCCGATTACCCATTCCCGTTATCCTCACCTTACGTTCCTAAAAATAACGTCTATTATAAGGAACTTATATTCAGGATTTTCATCGGGACGGACATTACTGCAGAGGGGCTTCCTCAACAATAAGTGTCCTAAAGGCAACCATGTGGGGGATAGAGTACACCGGTGAACACGTCGTTCACAACACCTACAGGTAATGAGCCTGCTAGTGTTCCACAGGACAGTCTAGAATAGTCCGTGGTCGTCATCCATACTCTGCTGAATGACTAGAATAACACCAATAACACCGAGGCCTCTCATCTGTTTATTTCACACCAATTATCTACCCATGTTCTACCCAACATATTAGTAGATAAAAATATACATTTTTATACATTGTTTAAAAACCTGTATAGCATGCTTTAATCAATACATATTCCACATAACAGATGAGGCATACACACATAACACGTATTTCATAGAGAATATATCAGATCTATGAGATAGAAGAGAGTGAATATACATTCACACATATAACCACAAAATATATACACGTAGCACGTATTTTATATTAAATACTTCATAATATTGCGTTTTGAAAAGGGACTATACACTCACTTGATCAGAAGATGATCCGGCAGCACTACGGCTTATAGAAGTAGTATACTTCGATAGATCTGGAAGATCTTCACCAAAATCGAACTCCGCGCGGGCAGAGCTTCGGCTCGGGAATAACGCTCTTCGGGATCCTCGGGGCTTCGGATCTCGCTTCGGGGCTCGGGAATAATACCGGGGCTTCGGGATATGATTGGCACGCAAATCGAGGCAAAACTTAGAGAGAGAGAAGAGTTTGAACAAGAGAAAATGGCTGATTTCGAGTTCTATTTATAGGCTGAGGGTCTGGGATTACGCGGGGCGTAATCTTAAATTACGCAGGGCGTACTCAGTACGCGGGGCGTACTCGGTTACGCGGGGCGTACTTTGACGTCACTGCATGCGTCGACTGGTGGCACTCGAGTATTGGTCAGACAAGTTGCATCCGACTGAGTACGCGGGGCGTACTCAATTACGCGGGGCGTACTCAATTACGCGGGGCGTAATTGACTCGTCGAACTTCTAAATTGCGTAACTTTCGCATACGAGCTCCGTTTTCGACGTTCTTTATATCCACGCGAAGGTCAGACCATACTCTACAACTTTCATTTACACTCCGTCGGCTAATTTTGACTTTTAATTTTATTATTTATTTTTAGAAGGCCGGGACAGAAAAACTTCGTTATAAATTCATAACTTCTTCGTCTGACGTCCGTTCTCGCCTAACTTTTCATCGTTTCGCTACTAACAACGAGATCTTCGATTCTCATTTAGATTGTTTCGGCTAAAAACCGCTCGATCTCAAATCGAGTATTCGGGCTGCATACTGCTAAGTCAAAACTTTAGAAAAATCATAACTTCCTCATACGAAGTCAGATTTGGGCGTTCCTTTTATGCACGCTCTCGGTTTAACGAAATCTACGACTTTCGTTTAGATCGCTAAGGCTAAATATCGCGCTATCTTAAATTCATATTTTACGTCACTCGACGTCGTGCCGGTTCTGTCGCGAAACTTCGACAGGTCATAACTTCTTCGTTATAACTCGGATTTTGGCATTCCTTATATCTCCGGAATCCTTGTTTCAACCACTACAACTTTATGCAAAGATATCGAGCATATCTCACACTTTAATTTTGACGCTTATTTCATTCTTAATTCATTAAATTATAAAAATCAAGAAAATAAACACATAAATCACATAATTCACAAATAATACATTCTTATTATTTCAAGTTGAGTTACAAAGGTTAACCTAGACTATTACATTGCTAAAAATGGCAATCCCAGAAACACGGGCGTTACATAGAGTATGCCATACTCATAAATGTCAAGGTTTGGGACCAAAATGCTTCAAGACTCAAGAGTTAACATGATCTAAAGAAATGCAAGCCAAGTTCAGAATTATATACCTTTTGGAGGTTGTTAGATAGATAGGGTTCTAGATCCAAAGCTTCCTCAAGCTCCCAAGGTGATTCCACTTCCTTCATTCTCATTCAAAGGTCGCCAAAAATGCACAACAAAGGTCAAGAATGCTCAAATAAGGAACTATGGTTTGCTATGGTCAAGTGAAGTGATGGAGGCTAATGAGAGAAAAGACTTGGAGGCCATAAATATGTTTAAATATGGCCTAAACCCTAAAAATTAGAGTTTGGGATCCTGTTACGTACGCCCATCGTACAATATGTACGCTCCGCAAACGTACCCCACGCCCACTATTTACAAAAATGCCACTATGGCCCATTTTGCAACTCTTTTCATACACAAGGGCTAAAATGCAAAAAAATTCATACTTAGGGTTAAAATCTGGATATTCCTTAACATCAGGATGTTGCTTAGGCAACCTAGTGTTCATTATAATCTAGTAAGCTGGAAGATAAGCAAGCCTTGTCATGAGTCTGTCGTCAATATTAAAGTATTGGTTCCCATGTTTTCAAGCCAATAAACTCGTCACAATGGTTTTTTATTAAAATTCAGGATGATGGAACACCTGAACTAGATAGAGAAACCACTTAAAATCTAGATTCATGTGTGTTTTAAGATATCGCGTAAGCCTTTTAGAGGCATGTTCCTGTAAATGGATTCCAGTAGGAAGTCGTAGATAAAATCCCATAGTTAATCACCTCATAACCAGTCGATGGTATCAACATTTTACATCTGAAGGCAATCGCTAATCGTAGCATGTAAATTTTAGAAGTCCAAACCAACGAATTCCCATTTTTGGAAGACTTCACAAATAATTTGAGAGTACTTCTACAGTAGAAAAACAAAGTTCTACGGCCAAATATGTACAGAAGGACGAATTCAATGCGACAATGTTGGCCGGATCCTGAGTTGATCTCATGAAACCCTTAGTAGGGTAGTATGTAGGCATTATCCTAAAGTACGTTAAGAGTAGGATTTCGGGGGAAAAATTCTGATAAGTGGGAAAGAGTTGTAACACCCCATTTTCTCCTTATAGTATAAACGACCAGTTATGCAAATAGACGTCTTTGATAAAGGATTATTTAGGATAAATAGTCTTGACAAAATTCATAGTATTCGTAAATGCGAGAGTGTACACATTTAGAATGCCTAAATCTGACTTCGGATGAGGAAGTTATGATTTTTAAAAGTTTCAGCATAGTAGTGTACGGCACAGAAACCAAAATAGAAATCGGTCGATTGTTAGGAAAAACAATCTAAATGAGAATTGAAGATCTTATCCACATGATTCCGTCGATATAAAGACAGTCGAGAACGGAATTCATATGAGAGAGTTATGATTTTTATAATGGCTTTAACAGTCTAAGCCTGTTAAAAATATAGCTTTAAATATAAAGTGAGAATTAGTAGATGAAGTCTAAATAAAAGTTGTAGATCTCGTGGATAGCTACTCGCGGATATAAAGAACATCGAAAATGGAGCTCATATAAAGAATATATGATTTTTTGAAGAATCTGTTAGATTGCACGCAAACTGACACGTACTGACAGACTGTAACACCTAGTTTCTGGTACGCATTTGATTCCAAGTATTGTTGTATTTTACCATGGGACTCGGTGAGTTGAAGGTCCAACTCGTCGAGTAGACTCGGCTTTGCGCGTGGATTTTAAGTGACCTACTCGACGATTCGGGAAACCGACTCGGCGAGTAGGAGCTGTCTGAGTGAAACCCTAAATTTGAGGGTTTGCACCCTATTTAAATAACTTATCTCCTCCCATATCAGCCTCCATCGTCCCTCACACTTCCAGAAGACCTTAAACTGAAACCCTAGCCTTGTTTGAGTGCTCTTAAGCCATTTTTGTGCATTTTTGGTGGTTGTGAAGCTTGAGAAGAAGAAAGGAGCTTGGGATTTCAAGTTGAAGCTAGAAGATCCGGATATTATGTTCCATTTCCAGCTCATTTAAGGTAAAAAGCTTCAATCTTGACTTTCCATGTGATTAATCAACTTTAGGGCTTGGATTTTGGTATCTTTAGGGCATTTCTAATCCATTTGCGGGTTGTGGGTGTAATGTGGAGATATGGCTTTAGATCTTGGACTTTGGAAGGTTCTCATGGCATAAAGGTGCCAACTCTATGGCCATGAGAGCCCCATGCATCTAGTAGGTCTCATTTTTGGTCCTTTTGAGCTTAAAGACCCATCCATAGACGTAAAGTTCATAACTTATCGTGTTATATCGACCCTAGGAGGTCATATCGACCCTTTGGATGAGATGAGCTCAACAAAAATCGAGTTTATGGACATGGAATTTAGGAGACTCAACGATTCGTTCTTGGGACTCGGCGAGTCGAGCGTTGGTTCCCCAACCTTTTGTTTTGGAGGAATCTGGTTGAGTCTAGTAGGGGGACTCAACAGAGAAGGACGTGATTATAGACCTAGAAATCATGGGACTCGATGAGTGTATGAACAAACTTTGCAAGTCCAAGGCAATCTCCCAACCCATGAAGATGAACTTGACGAGTTATTCATACAACTCAGCGAGTCATAGACTGAACACCTTCTTAGGAGGGAGATGAACTCGACGAGTTCAAGGGGAACTCAGTGAGTCGGTTGAAGATGGTCCCGATATTGCGGTTGAAGAAGGACCCGTCAAGTTGTTGCTAGACTCGACGAGTAGAGTCGGGAGTTGAATCATTTTGGAGGAATAGGGACTCGACGAGTTGGTATATCAACTCGGCGAGTCAAGTCAACTGGAGGTTGGCTTTGATCAAAGTTGACTTTGACCAAGATTTAGGTTGACCCTTTTGGGGGTTGTGAGTACGAATTGATAACTTGTAGAGTTTTCGTGTAGCGATTGAGGAGTCGAGGAAAGTCGATTTTCACGTCGGGGACAATTCAGACACTACACGACTTCGAGGGGAGTTTTCTTCTAGTATGGGTGGGTCTACGGCCACAATGTCGGCCCACAAGTGAGAGTGTTGGATAGATGATTGTCTTTGTGATAAATATTTAGGATTGATATGTGATATGCTTACTGTGCTTGATATGATTAATGTGCTTGATATGATTATTGTAATTAATGTGTGATAGTAGTAGTAGGTGTGAAATAGTCCCCGGTTACCGGTTGAAAGATACCGAAGGGGAGGTTAGCTCCCAGTTACCGGTTGAAAGATACCGAATGGGGGGTTAGTTCCCAATTACCGGTTGAAAGATACCGAGGGGGAGTCCAACTCCCGGCAATGCCTGACGGTTAACGGTTGAAAGATACCGAGGATTATGCATTATTTGGTATGAGTATGATGGGGGAACTCACTAAGTTTTGTGCTTACGGTTTTTAGTTTTGGTTTCAGGTACCTCTTCATCTAAGGGGAAGGAGTTGGCGGTGTAGCAGCGCATCACACATTTGCACATGATTCTGCATTTGAGAAGCCTGAGATTTGTGTACTCTGATATTATATTATATTATTTGTTGGAATGCTTTTAAAACTTATGACTTATGATTTTGTGGCAAAAGGAATTGTAATGTTGTTTTTGATGAATATTTTTATAAGTAATATATTTTCAAACAAAATTTTTTGGGTCCCGATTTTGGGGTGTTACACACACCACCTAGAAGCTGCCATGTGTCACCACCCAGACGACGCCACATTAGCACCTCCGACCAAGTACGTGGAGCGCACCGACCATGTGTGTGGCACGCATCCCGAATCAGCCTATAAATACCTCTTGAACTTGCACTATTTCCTCACATTCAACCCTTTATTCTCTCTGAATTCCTCTGAAATTTGGAGCTCGAGTTTCTCTAATTATTAGGGTATATTAGTAAGATTCTGAGGTTCTAGAAGCTCGACATATATAAGCTATTAGGTCGAAGTTCTACCAGCACGAATCCCGATTTTCGCTACGATCCCTGTAAGTTAAGTTACGCTTTTAGTGTAACTTATATTTATATTCATAGTCGTTGCTATATATATATATATATATATATATATATATATATATATATATATATATATATATATATAAGATTTATCAGTAATTCCGGTTATAACATTGATTGATCTACTTACATGATAGGTATCTAGAATAGTCATGTTGGCTTGGTTATTGGATTTCAGAAAGGCTATATGCCGAAATGATCCTGCCTCCCAACTATCCGGCCTGACTGATCCTTCTTTAATAAAATTCTCGGTATTCATTTGGATTAGTGACGGATCTAATTTTCATTACCAAATTATCATAAGGATTTATAAGTTAAAGTATTATATGCTAATACTCGTTCAACATGTTACCCACTAGTAGGATTGCCTAGATAGATGTCAATCATCAGTAATTGTCCAGGTAAGTTATCTCACTATACCATGTTATATTATATATATATATATATATATATATATATATATATATATATATATATGCATGTATGTATGTATGTGTGTGTGTGTGTATATATATATATATATATATGTCCATGTGTGTTAGGATAGAGAGCGAATAGAGTAATAACTATTAGTATAGTCTCTTTGTGCTTAAGTAGAGTAGAAAGTATAAATGTGCTTGTACCAGTAGAATCTAGAGTGCAGTCTATATGTGCGTAATTGTTGTGATATTAGACTTATATAGGGGACGATAGGTAGAACGGTTAAAGAGGTCAAGAGCCTATAGGCCCGCATGTAGACGAAATGGCGTGTAGGTTGTAAGTACACATGGACCTGTGTTAACAAAATGGCGTGAAGGTCGTAAGTACACATAGACATGTGTTAACGAAATGTTGTGAAGATCGTAAGTACTCATAAACTAGTGTTAACGAAATGGCGAGTATGTCGTAAGTACACATATTACTGGCAGATCGTGAGCTATTGTTTGTACGCATGTATATGTATTGTGGTATATGGTATTCTGGGGAACTCAATAAGCCTAGCGTTTACCGAGTTGTTATAAATATTTCTAGGTGCTTCATGAGAAGGACAAGGTTCGACTGTACGCACGCGCATTCACAACATGTTTCCACATGATGTAACTATACTCTGATATATTTAATAAATAAAAATGAAAATTTTTGGGTTGCAAATCGTGACATTACAGTAACCATTCATGTTTCTCCATCCAAACCATTCATAATTCATCAATTCATGATTTTTAATATCATTTACACGTTTAGATGCTCAAATTCATATATTAATTTCATAATTTAACAATGAAATCTCCAAGTCATCATTTAAGTTTTGATTATATCATTCTAATGAGTTTGTAAGTTCATGATGGAGTTATTGCAACAAAACTACATCTATGATCATAGAATTATTTATATAATATTTTTGTAATTCCATAATCATAATTTAAGATTCTAGGATTCATGGCTAGATTTTACCCAAACTTCACATCTATCAAGTAAATGATATAACTTATACTAGAACCATATATACCACTCTAGGAGGGTTAGAAAACAAAACCTCAGTGTCAAATTGATCATAAGATGAATTTGGGTCTCAAACCCTCATCATACACTCAAATTTAGAGATGAACCAATGAGGAATTATACCTTGCAAGCCCTAGATTACTTCAAGTGTTACTTCAACTGATAAATCATTTATTGGATCAAACCATATATGTATTTCTTCTTCAAACTCGTCATAAATAAGCTCGCCAAAGCCCCTAGATCGATTATGTGGTTGTGGAAGAGATGATGCACCTTCTATTTCCTATATTTTCAAATTCTACCCTTGAGGTTGCGTATTTTGATTAAAACCACCACTTTCCTCATATTTGTGAGTTTTGACTTTAGTGGTTGACCCAATTAGACCTTCTCTATCCATAGTATGCTTTAATAGTCCAACATTCCATTAAGTGGGTCAACTCTTTGGTCAAACACATTTTCCTTATTTTTACACTTTCAACCCTTAAACCCAAACTTTTATTACTTAAACATTTAGTTTCTCGAACTATTACTTTAACTAATAATATGATTAACTTTTATTATTATATATATTAATTTGTATATATTTATTTATTATTAACATATTTAAATTTATCCAAAAAATCCTAGCCCCTGAATCGATTATTACGCTTTACCTTTACTCGAATTTACGCGGTCATAGATCCACATAGACCAATTATTAGAAAACTCATAAACTCCATACTTTAGAATAAATAACTCCAAGAAAATGATTCATAATACTTTTTAAAATCAATTTTGAAAAATAGAGTTTTTTTCTTCATATACCACTCTACAATTTCATTTACCAACATATACTCATTAGAAATTTGTCTACCTTTAATTAAGACTATTCAATACTTATAATGGCATCAACCACTATAGCCAATTTGAGAGTATATTTGTATATATAGTGTTTTCGTTTAGCCATCTATATTTTTTTGAGAAATCTTCAGAAAAATCCTAATATTTTATCCTAATTTACAAAGAAAAAAATCTCGATTAATATTTATTTATGAAAAACATGAATTACTGGTAAAAATAACGATTTAACCGTTTTTTCCGGTTTACCAGTTTTATTATTTATCCGGTTCCATTGAAGTCTCATTATTTTATCATAATTTATGAATAAGTCCCAAACTAAAACTTAGTTGTGATTTGCCGCTTTTCTCCCTATAACATGTATTTTACCGGTTTCATTGTTGACTTGGACGTCTAGTCCTTAAATGAGTTGATGAGATGGATATGGTGAGTTATATAATGTTATGTTTACCATAAAACTTGATATCCTATTGTATTGTATATTTTTTGGAATATAAAATACATCCAACGAAGGCTGCAATAATTACATAAACTAACAACAATTTCATCATTTTTAAGTTTATAAGAAATGCCAGATTGTCTATCTAATCTTATGTAACCAATCATATACATCTCATCGACTCATTTCCCTCCCTTTTTCTCGGAAACACATTTTACCGGGTTCATTGTTGACCTGGATACATAGTCTTTAATGAGTCGATGAGATACATATCAAGATTTACGGTAAATTTAGTATTATATAAACCATCATATCCATCTTATTAGTTCATTTGATGACTATGCGTTCAGGTTAGTAAATAAAATCATTAAAATATATGTTACATAGAGAGAAATATCAAATCATCATTTAATTTTAATTTGAAACTTATTCATGAATTGGGGTAAAATAATATGACTTTAATGAAACCAATTCAACAATGAAACCAGTAAACCAGGAAAAAATGGACAAATCGATATTTGTACCGATAATTCATATATTTTCATATATAAATTTTAGTTTAAGATTTATTCGTAAATTAAAATAAATTTTGATATGTTGGAATGGTGGCCAAACCGTTAATTATATATATATATATATATATATATATATATATATATATATATATATATATATATATATATATATATATATATATATATATATATATATAAATTAACGAGCATTAGTTTTACACGTTTATCAAGGACCATTTTTGCTTTTGTTAGATAAAGATATGTTGGAATGGTGGCCAAACTGTTAAAAAATTATAGCATAATTGCCGGTTCTATATTCTTAGTAAAGTGAAGGGACTAAAAGTAGAACTAGAAAGTGGTAGTTAAGAAGTTCTAAAACATGGTTTGACGAGCACGCCATTTCAATCCGGTCAGAAAACGAATGCTCAAACACTTTATACCGTGTACTTCTTGTTTCTAATGGTTAAAACACTTATAGTGTGCAAGCGACATAGAAAATAACATTATTTATGAGATCTTTTGTAATTGACTATGAGTAGGTATAGAATTTTAACTGATTTATTTATGAATGAGTTCATACAAAATGTATTTTTAATAAGTATAACCTTATGAGTTGTTTTATTCAAAACTAGCTGTAAAATTCATGTATTATATGGGTTTATATATATATATATATATATATATATATATATATATATATATATATATATATATATATATATATATATATATATATATATGAAGTTCTATTCATTTAAAAGTTTGAATTTATAAGAAAATTAGAAAAATATTTAATTATTAAAATTAATGTGTTTTTTTTTTAATTTAAACAAATAATTTAGATAAATAAACAAATGAAACTAATTAGGTTTTAATTTATAAATTTAAAATTAAAAGGAAAGTCAATTAATGAAATTGATATGCATTTATTATTACATTTATTATAATTATTACATTTAAATATTATGTAGAATTTGATAAAATGAAAAAAAACCACAAAATGCCATGTGGAAAAATTTAATTGAAAATAACCACAAAATGACATGTGTCCAAATCAATAAGAGCATGACATGTGGCAAAAAGATTTTTATTTATTAGAGTAAATACTAATAGTATTAGAGTAAGACTATATTACATAAAACGTTCATATGGTGATGATAGCTTAGGCTCCACTTATGGAACAATCTTTGTTTTTTGTTTGTAATTATGATTGTATTTGAAAGATTTTGTTATCACTATTTTTGTCATTGGGACTAACACCATTGGACTGGTCGGTATGGGTTAATTTCTTAAAATCATTTTTTTTCCATCTTACATACACTGACGGATCTATTAAGGAGCTTGGGGTCACTCGTACTACTTCTCAAATTTTTAGGCGTAGTGGGAATTTTTTTTGATGTAGTGTAATTTTTTCGACTTACTGCCTTTGGTATTTTGTTCTGGCTTCACTAATAACGCATCATCCTCCACACCACACCATTTTATATAGAAAATAGTCACCACACCTCCACACCACTTTAATAAGAAAAAAAATTCCATTGTGATTGTTTGGAACGATCAAAAGCATTAATTTTATACATTGAGACACGTTAAGATGACAACGAGCCTTAACACAACATATATTCGGGGCAGTGTTCTCCAAACCTTAGCGACATTAAGGGGTGTCAAATAGGATCATCCACACAATGGATTACCCATACTAAACAATCTTAGTCTTTTATTATTAAGTGTATATATAATTACTTTCTTTTTTATCCTTGTTTATATTTTAGAGATCATCTATACCAACCAACCAATTGGAAACCAAAAATAAAACTTTCAATATGCTATATAAATGAAAATTGTAATTTACCCTATTAAAATTCATCACTATAAATCTCATGGGGGCTTAGAGGGGGGCAAAATGAACAGTTGCATAGGACCCAATTTTTTTCATTATATATTTTTATTTAAAAATACAAAATTATAATAAAAATAAGAGTTTTTTTTTTCTTGTTCGTCTTAAGCCTTTAAAATATTTTATTTTCAGGACCAAACATAAACCAACTAATCAAATATAAATAGTAACAAATATAAAAAACTCACAACATATTAATGTAAAAAACTAAAAAAGTACACGATCCGCTAATCGGATATGGACCAAATTGTATGGACAAGAAGTTATCTCTTACAAATATTTTCTAGGCAGTAATAATGATCAAATTTTTTTCTATATAATTAAGGATCCTTCACTTTTTTTTTCTTTTTAAATTAATTTTATACAAATTAAATTATATTTTTTTAAAACCATTGAATTACTTTTTTTAATAAAAAAAATCAATAAGGTTTATATATGATTGTAACTTTTGTTTTCTTCTTGTGTTTAATATCTAAGGTTTTATATGTATAAAAAATTATGTGAAAATTATAATAGACACAAATAGTGAAGATTATAATAGACACAAATAAATTTAGTTTTTTTTAATTATAAAATATTGTTCTTTTTTAATTCAATAATATCTTTATATTGAAGAGGATAACATCATTTTCGTTGGTTACACAAAGAAACATTACAATTGCATGTTCCGTGTTTTATAATTTTAGAAGGAAAGTAAGATTGAGTGATAAGTTTTTTTCTTAATACGAACAACCCAATGTGAAATAATATGGAATGGGTAAATTTTTTTAAAAAATGTTATTGTTGTTGTATAAATTATATTTCAGTTGTAAACCTAGAATTATTTAAATTTCAATGTTAAAAAACTTTTTTAAGTTTATAAAAACAATTTATTTATATTTCGATTTATTTTATCAACCTGAAGACGTTAAAAAACAAACACTCTTCTTCTTGCAGACTACATACGTTTGGTTTGCCTCTTCTTCTGCAGATGTGGTCTACATATTGCATACCTTATATCTCTTAAAAACAAACAACACTTAGATACTTTTAATTTGCATCTTCGATTAAAGATACTTCCTACTATGTTAAATTTGGATTTAAAAAGGCTTAGATATTCGGACTATTGTTTGTAGCATTTGTAATTCGGAAATTGAAGACAACACGCATGTTTTTCTTTCTTGTCAAGTGGCGTCAGACCTATAAAGATTCATTGGGAAATGGTGTGACATAAGCATTCCGACTTTTACAAATATTGAAGATGTTATTTTTTGGATCGATACAATTCCTTTTTCCATTATGGAAAAGGAAGTTTTTGGATTCTATTATTATAGTTATGTGGTGGTTACTTTGAAATTTTCGAAATTACATTCTTTTTAGTCAACATATTGTTACTAGGAATTCATTGGTTGATAGATTGATCGACTATTCTATAACTGGTTTGTTATTAATAAATAAGCAAATTAGTATTAGTCGAGTATCGCGAATGTTAAATTCGATTTTTTCTATTCCTATGTAATTAATCGTTAGCTATTTGCTAACCTGTTCTAATAAAGTTATTCGGTCGTTTAAAAAAATTAACTTATTTACGTAATGTGTTGACACGATACTCCACACAAATTTAAACGAGTTAATGTCAAACTCTTTCAACCTATTTAGTGTTTCAACCCGCCACAACACTACATGTTTATAATGTCTAAACCCTAAACCTGCTAACCCGACACACATCCAACATGAAATAAAACATTTTTAGGTAACAAATTGTAACACGTTTAAGTGAAAGTGTTGACACGGCACGACACGAAAATCAAATTGATAAAGTTTCGGTCAAGCTCTTTCAACTCGTTTAATGTTTTAATCGAATATGGGTGAATATGAGTCAGTTTGAGGTCAAATCGAACCATAATTGAACCAATATGTTAATTAACATCCTTAACCAGTGGATATCGGTTTAGTTGGCTTTTTCGATTTTGGTTATGCATTACTATCGGTTAACGATAATGATTCAAATTTATATGAAAATAGAAAGTACATCACTATAATATTAAGGCTACCGGTGAAAGAAAAATACATGTGTATATTATTGTATTCAATTTCAAAGACCGCCTCTTAAAATTCCTCATTCCATATATGATATACTATATTTATATTTTTTTATTATTATTAAGGTTATGGCACGGTTTCACATGAATATCATAATCGAACCATATGATATTGGTTAATACATATAAGAAATTGCATCATGTTATTTAGTAAAGATTTAGTTAATTCATTTTGGTTTGATTTTTCAATCAATATGTTCACCCCTACAACCGAACGTGTGCCCGTCACGACACTACATGTTTACCGGGTCTACATATTATAGTTTGTATATCATGCAAACCATTATGTTAATTTATTTAACGAAATACTTGTCTATTGTTTTTGACATTTTACTCTTTTTTACTTTTGATGTTTAATATGTTACGACGAAAAAAAGATAAAATCAAAAAAACTATCATAATAATTATACAGGATAACTCATATTTATTAACTTTTTAACTTTTAGGCTATGGAGAGTAGTGGTAGAAGATGACGAGCCCCACATCACTTACCACACTTTGTGTAACACCCTGTTTTGAATCGTTTCATAATTCAGGGTCGTGACTCGAAGACCGGTTGTTATAACGCTTAGGGCCTTTGGGAAAGAGACTTAGGCCCATGTTGAGTGTGGATAATGTAGGTTAGATGATATGCGATTTCGGTTTGTGTTTTGGAGTTCAATGGTATATCGATAAATGGCAGTTCAGGCCTTTTATGTATTTTGGATTTTAGTTCGGAAAGCTTTATAGCAAGAGGATTTGATAGAAGTGTAGGGCTTCTCATTATATCTCTATGGATATAAGGATCCTCGAAATCAGATTTAGAACGAAGAAGTTATGGCCTTTAGAAATTTGGTGGCTTTAAGTTAAGCCTAGTATGCATGGCATACATTGGGAGTATGTTGGGCGTACTAGGCAAGTGGATCGCGAGCACCTTATGGAGTACGTTGGTCGTACTAAGAGCACGCAGGGCGTACTCGAGCCTCATGCAAACTCTAATTTAGGGTATTGGACCCTATTTAATGATCTTAACTCAACTTCAATCCTTCTTATCTTCAACCTCCATCCTATTAAACCCTAGCTTCCATTTGAGCATTTTAAGGTTCTTGGTTGATTTTGGTGTGCCTTGGAGAAGAAGGAGTTTTTTTTGAAAGCATTGCTTAGCTTGGAGCTTGTGGATCCAAGCTCTAATCATCTTCATCAACTTTCAAGAGGTATAAAGTTTCTAACTTGATGGCTCTATGTGTTAGATCTAGTCTAGGGCATTTTTGGGTTTATTTTGGTCTTTAGAGTCATCCTTGTGAGTATGAGTTACTCTAAGAGCTTAGAATGTTTGATCTTAGCACTTTTGATGTTGTGGGTGCATAAAAATATCATCTTGATGGGTTTAGGTGAGTCATGATTAAGTTGGTGCTCATAATTATGGGTTTAAAAGGATAAAAACAGGTTTTAGGTCCCATTAAGGCATGCAAGAGAGTAAAGTTGGCAACTTTATCGTTTAAGACCTTATCTAGGGATCAAATATGTGTTTGGACGACTTGACTTAACCTAATAAGAGCATAATAGGGATTTTTGGGGCTCTGATGGGTACGTTGGGCGTATGTAGGAGTACGCTCAATGTAATGCTATTTTTATGCATCGAATGCTTGTACGTGGTGCTTCGGGGGTGAGTACGCGGGGCATACGTTTCTGGTACGCAGGGAATAGTCCCCAAAGTGTCCATTTTGGGCCTTTTTAGGTTTTGGGCTTTGTTGGGCTATTCGACTTTTGAATTTGGGCCATGGATAGATTATGGGCTTTCTTGGATCTAGGTCCATGATGGTTTTTTGGCCCAATTAGGAAGTTAGGCCATATTGGGCCTTAGATGCCATTTAGGAAATTGGGCTTTTTGAGCAAATAGGTTGGGCCTTGATTTTGGGCCAAGTAAGAAAAAGGGTAAAATGGTCTTTTACCATGGATATTGGACAAGTAATTTAGATTCTTGATTATTGGTCGAGATCCAATTATTAATTGGATATTATTTGATGGTGCTAGCACGTGGGGATTTTCCGGATCAGCAGACCGAGATTTTATCTGAGAGGTTCAGCCACTAGAGGTGGGTTTCCTTCACTGTATCCATGGGTGGAAGGCACTAATGTCGGCCAACTAGTTTGTGTGGTAGTATGATGATTGTCTTCGTGACAACTGTCAATTATGCCTGTATTTGCTTGATGACTATGTGATTCTTTTGTTATGATATTATATGGTAATGGTAGGGGTGAAATAGACCTAGTATCCGGTTGAAATAGACCGAATGGGATTGCAAACACACATATATGCTTGACAGTATCTGGTTGAAATAGAGCGAAGGGGATTGCAAGCACTTGGATATGCTTAGTTGTATGTTTGTATGGTATAAGGTATTCGGGGAACTCACTAAGCTTTGTGCTTACGGTTTTATGTCTATGTTTCAGGTACTTCTGTTTTGAAAAGGAAGAGCTCGGGATGACTGTGTTGCACATACCACATTGCTCTGCATATTACACGACTTTGATGTACTTGGATGTTTATTGACACACTCTGATTTACTATGGTTTTTATGATATTGTTTTGGATAATGATTTTATTAATCTAAAAATCGAAATTTTTAGTCTTAATTTTTGGGACGTTACAAGTTGATATCAGAGTCTTAGTTTGAGGGATTTGGGCATACTCTCGGGTGTGTATGAACTCAAACTTAGGGTTTGCTATATTTTTCAAAAATAAATGTTTTATAAAAAGGGTTTTCTAATAAAAGAAAAAAATTTGTGGTGCATGCAATCGACCGAGATCAAGTAAGTTTTCCTAAAATACCCATACATGGTTTATGATATGATTTGATTTGTGAACCAGTGAATCACATGCTAGTTAGGGCTAAGGATCTGCTCAGGATTTGCATGATAAAATTCTAGGAGAGATGCCTTTATATGCCTATTGTATGAGCTTGTAGATTTGCATGCTAGTACTGATCATACACTAATAGGATGACATGTTTAGGTTATGCTTGTTTCGATTACTTAATGCTCGAATGTTGCTTGCTTTATGCTTTTAAGAGTTCCCATTAACCTCATCTAACTAGTAAACGAGTATATTAAGTTACATATTGTTGAGACTAGATAATTTTAAAAGGTTAGGCTTTAACTCTATTGCGCAACTCTTGTTTGAGTCCAACCGTTGTAGTGTGAGACCTTTCATTCGAAGAATTACCTGGTGTTGGTGATATGTAATTGTATTTGTGAGCTAGTTAAAGGATGTTAGGGGGAGTTCCTTATGCAACTGATGACGGGGAGTAGTGTGGTGGTTGCCCTAGGTACATCAGTCCTTTTCAGGGTTTCGGACCAGGTGGGTCGGGTTGCTTATCACTTGGATCTTTCTGAGTTGTTTAGTTAGATCCATAGCACGTTTCACGTCTCTTAGTTGCGGAAATGTTTGGTGGATGGATTGTTCTGATATGTGATGCCTTGTAGCCTAAGAGGAATTGGATGTTATATTAGATTTGAAATCTTTCTTGGTAGGAAGTGAGATTGAGATGTCTTCTGTTTGGCTGCGATTTGGAGTGTTATTGCACAAATGCTGCTTGATTTGTGCTTTGTGGGACTCATGATGATGTGAGTTAACTATTAAGTGACTATGTTAAGTCACATGTTGCATAGGTTAGATAATCTCAGAGTGACGGATTTGACCCTACTGCACAACTCCCATTTGAGTCTAGCCGTTGCAAGGATGAATATTTTACTCGAAGGATTATCTAAGCTTTTTTGTATGTGATTCTATTCATGAAGTAGTTAACTAACATTATTGGGAGTTCTTCAGCAGTTGACGGCAAGGTGAGGTCAGGAATCTAGGAGAGCCTAGGATGTGATGTAATGGGTGGCCTGTGTTGTTTAGAGATGGGTATTCGTTTGAGAAAACGTGTATCAGAATGGATAGGACAGATGTGGACAGTAGTGGTTACTTAGAGGACCCGAGATGATTCTTGAGGAAAGTATGGATAGGTGTGGAAGGTAGTATTGGGATCGTACTACTGGAAGCATAGTATCCATACTCGACTCGAGGAAAATTTGGGGGAGTCTAAGGAACCGGTTAAGGAAGATGGCATGGTTTGGCACCATGATTTGTTGCAGTGTATTTCCGCCTTTATCGTTTTATCGAGTATGATCGTCCAGGTTGAGGATGGGTCAGATGATCGTTCAAGCCTCAATGGTCATGTCTGTTGAGTTTCAATGGCACGAAAATGTGAAAGGTAGTTGATTCCGAGGTATGGAGGGCCTTGCACAAGTAGTGACAGTTGAGTCATGGGACCTAAGAAGGAAGCGATTGTGATGAGTGACTATAGGATTGCAGTTGGAGATTAAGTGATCAGCGGATGAATTGGGATGTCACTATCATCGACAGGGTTTATATACTTCCAACTTTCTACGACCGGAGGGAAGAGAGATTAGACATGTGATTTTTATAGATGGGATGTAGTCCCGACACGAGACTAGAAGATTGTGGTTTTATTTTTGACGAGTATGGAAACATAGGAATACACAAAAGGGCTTTGTGGTACGGTTTCCTTGAGATGAGATCACGAGTCTGCTTTCTTGAAATTAGTTAGGATAGGTGCTAGTTGATTGTTTCAAGAACCAATGGAAGTGAATCAGTAAGAGCAAATTATGTTGTCTTTGATGTATCATAACTAAGAGAATGATGCTTTTTATAATTATGAGTAATGTTCTCGTTGAATTGTGTGTTGGGGAATTAGGCAAGGTGTGTGGTAGTTCATTTGTTTCTAGATGTAGAATTGGTGTCATGAGTGAACATAATTATTATTTGTGCATCTGCATAGGAATATTATATTAGAGGTGGTTATGATTGGGAGTTTTTCGAGGTTTCCATCCAAGATCCAAGATAACATTGTGTTCGCTTGGTCCTTATCTAGAATAACAGTTTGAGATGTGGTATGTCTGCAACATCATTTAGTGGTAGCTTGAACCCTAGGTGGGGAGAACCGACTATTTTGGTTGAATGATCATCGCTATGTTTGATTTTATGATTTCAGAAGAATAGGTCTTAGGGATTTGTGGTTCGGGTATGAGGAACTTTATTTCAGGATTTGGTCAGGACGAAGGTGCAAAGCAGTTTATCAGATGTATGTGTTTAGGAATGCAAGAGTCGTCTTCGCGGCAAGAAGATGTTAGACAAGGAAGCTTGTTGTAGTCAGTGGTTCCTTTCAAAATGTCTTTGAATTGATCAATATGTATTTGGGGCGCTCAGGTTGAGCATCAAATGTTGAGGGATTCTTCAACTCGTTGTATAGATTGCTACCCCTGTTCTAGGGTAAGCGGTATTGATCGGTAAATCAGCTTCAAAGTTTGGTATGTTTAGTCTCATACGGGTTTTATGCAAGTAGTGTATTGGGTTATTGGGTAAGTTGTCAACGCATTCTCGATCGTTTGTCTTTTCATTCATCATCAAAAGTGGCAGTTCTTCGAAAGTTTCAAGTTGTGTCATTTGAAGTTCCATGGATGCGTGAACCTATCGTCAAGTTTCATATGTTTTATATTTTCGTTGGTTTCTGGGTATGTTTACCCTCAATTATGGTGTGGAACTTTGGTGCATAACAGGCTCAAGTTTTGGCAACATTTCTAGACCACCTTGGGAGTTTTCTCGAGCTAGTTATGTATTGGTGGAATATTTTCAGCTTCAATCAAAGTGTGGGATCTTGTATCGATCGTTCATGAGGAATTATGCATGATAGAAAAGTATGGCTCATGTTGTGATTGGATAACATTAAGAGGGATGTTGTTTGGGTTCCTGCAAATTGGTGGACAGATGGTTAGGTATCTTTAGGTCCCTGTAGTGTTGGTTGCGAGTCTTCAGGCTATGGATATGATGACAACAAGATCAGTTTAGTACTGTGAGCTTATCGTTTAGTCGATAGCGGGTGTCACGATGTATCGTGAACCGATGGTTGTATGATTTATATAGGTAAGACCCGATATTCTTTTGATTTAGACTCTTAGGTCTTGGATCGTTAGCTTTCTTGGCTTATTTTGGTGTTAGTGCATTGTGGGAGTCGGGAGATTCGGTGACCAGTTGGTTTGGATCATGTGGGCAGTTAAAGGTTGTTAGGAATGATGGTTGTGCACCAGTAGCCGCTTGCAGAGTGTTTGTATGATGAACTTTAGTTGCTTGATGGTTGTCTATCAGGAGTTCGGTTACCAATGTTAGGCATCGGTTATGGAATCTCGAGCCATGAAGTCCATTGTGAATGTCTCGAGCGATTCGTCAGGTGGGGGTACACCTGAGCTGGCATGGGATTTGTTGGATTAGGTGTCTAAGCTCATAACTATAATTGGTATGTACTTGAATTGATAGCAGCACAGTCGTTTTGGGTTGCCCTCAAACCTAGCAACCGGACAAGGAAATTATGAAAGGAGAGATATTAATTTATTATAAGATTAATAAATTAATATAAATGAATTTATTAATATGTTAAAAGATTAATATATTAATAAGAAATCATTTTTTTTAATTAATTGTTAGCCAGAAATTAATTAGAATTAATTTTGGGGTTAAAAGAATTAATTATAAAGTGCAGGGACTAGTTTGCAATTATCTAATAGTTGAGTGGAAGGCTCCAGAACCTCCTTGGAAGGAGGTGGACGAAATCTATAGGGGAAACCCTAAGGATTTCGTCCAAGGGGGCTTGGATAAGGCCTTTGGCTTTGCTTAGGCCCTAAGCAAGGAGCATTAGGGTTTTTCCTAAACCCTAGATCCCTCAACTATATAAGGAGCCTCCTGGTTCACATTTTGGTCACTCTTTCTTTGGAAGAAACCCTTAGGGCCGAAAATTGCATACTCCCTCTCTCTCCTTCTACTTTCCTTCTTGCTAGTTTGGGTGTGATTCCATTAGAGGCATTACACTTGTGGTGCTAAGCTTCCAAGAAGATCAAGATCAAGATCAAGGGAATTATCAATTGTTTACTATAACAATTGAAAGGTATGTAATTACTAAACCCTAGTTTGTTAATTTTGATATTAGCCTCTCCCCTCTAGGGTTCTTGTTTTGCAATTCAAAGTTGTATGTTCAATAGATAAAACATAGATCCAAAGTAGGTTGCATGTGAACTTAGGAATTGTTTTCTAGTTTATTTGTTTTACCTAAAACCATCAGTGGTATCAGAGCCATTGTTGTTTTAAATTGAATTGCTATAATAGTTGAATTGCAAATTAGGGTTTATAGCCATTAAACCCTAAAGGCCAAAATTTTCGATTTTAGGGTTTTGGTGCAAAGGGTTTTCGAAAACCCTAGCCTCCATGAGCCCTAGTCGAAATTAGGGTTAGGGTTTCCAAAACCCTAGCCTCCTCCCCTTGTAATTTCGAAATATGCTCCCCCTTTTAAGGTTTCTTTGTTTTGGATAATAGTTGCCTTATTGGATAATTGAGATAAATAAGGAAATTATCCTATCCCCATATTTTCGAAATCTAGAAGGGATATGGATTACGATTAAATTAAGTGTTTGATTTAATTAGATAATCCTTACTAGATTTAATTAATTAATTAAAAGTTAATTAATAGACAAATATTAAATCTAGTTATTTGATTGAGAAAATTAAGGAAATTATCCTATCCCCATATTTTTGAAATCTAGAAGGGATATGGATTAAGATTAAGTTAATTGTTTAATTTAATTAGATAATCCTTAAAAGATTTAATAAATTAATTAAAAGTTAATTAATAGATAAATATTAAATCTAATTAATTGGTTTACTTAAATTTAAAATTTAATAGTTTAAATTTCGAAAAATTTATATAAACCCTTGGAGTTTTAAAATGTTTTAAAACACACCTTATATGTATATTATAATTAAAAGTTAAACATTATATATGTATAAGAATATGGTCAGTCAAATCGCTAGTATGCCTCATTCACGAAGCTAATCTATAAGGGGGGTATAAGGAAACTGCCTATAAAATGGTAGTTGAATGGGTGTCCACTCTCACCCACCGCTTCCTTGATTAGTGGAGGGTCGTTAGCAGAACGGATTTGATAGGACAACTACATCTCATTAAAAGTATAATGTTATTAAAGAAAGTACTAGAACATTATTTTACAAAATCCCAACTCTAGTTACTTTAGGAGAAATGTGAAAAGTATGCTAATCCATGAAATTACACATTATGCTTTATTGGTCGTTAGTGGAGCATGTGTGGTTAACTGGCACACTAAAAGGTACTAATAAAGAGTAGTAATGGGTATCTCATAATTGTCATTTTGATGGAGCGTGTGTGGTTTACCGACACATCAATAGTTAATGATAAAGACAATGAAGTTACCAAGCACATTTGCATGGTTATTCACATCTTGTTTGTGATCCTCGGCATCCCAGTCACAAATAGAAGAGCATAATCCGAGATTAAAACATGCCATTGAATAGTTTCAATGTATCTCAAAGAATCTAGGAGTTTTCAATACATTTAAAACTTAACCTTCTTTTTCGTTTTTCATGGTGGAAATTGGTAAATCGTCATTTACCTACCTTCAAATATTCTGCGAATTGGATTACGACATCCCTCTTCCAATTTGTGGAATGTTGTGTTGGATCCTAGCCTCGATGTTTCTTTTGGGTGTTACATCAAGGATTCTTATCAACTAACTTGAATTTTCTCCCATTTTTGTAGATGTCTGAATCTAACCATGGTCTTCCCAAATCTAAAGGAAAAAGTATTCCTGCTCAAGGTTTGTTCCACTATGAAGGTGAAAGATCAATCCCTACCATGTGGACTAACTTGATTCCACTTCCTCCACCTCCTACCGTTGTTCTTCCAAACCCACAAGTTCGAAGGCTTGAAAAGTTCAAGCTCACTCAAGCCCTTTTGGCAAGTAAACATGAAGATGGGAAACCTATGTGTGCACACGTCTTAGAGATGAAGTCACACATTGATAGGTTAAGCATCTTTGGTGTCGAGATTTCAAGTGAGTTGGCTGTTGACTGGGTTCTTCAGTCACTTCCTGAATCATATAGTGAGTTCGTTAGAGAGTACTATATGATGGATCACGACGTGACCCTCATTGATCTCACCTATTTGCTTATAGCTGTTGAATCAGCAATGATTTGGCGTGCTGATCAAGCAAATTTGTCTGGTGAATCAAACTCCCAAACTTCAAGGGGCATTGAAAATGATGACATTGGAGATCCAGAAAAGGTAAACTCTGAGATTGTTCCTTGTGTCATTCCAAAAGAGTCCATTTGCTTTTATTGCCAAGAGAAGGGGCATTGGAGACGAAGCTGCCCTATCTACCTGAGAGATCTAAGAGATGGGAGAGTCTAGTGTTATGACTCCTCCTTGGGTATAAAATCCACTATCTAACTCCATCAAGTTCCTATTCATTGATTCTTAATACATAATGTGATAAGATTACATTTGAATGTTTTGCAGGATCAGAGAAAAGAGAGGAAGCTTGATGGAAAAGCAAGATGAGTCTGATCACGAAGAAATGGATCACCGTCGCATGGATTCGAAGATCAGATTTTGAGCTTAGAAAGTTATGATAGATTTGTTAGGAATAAATACATAGTTTTTCAGTTGATTTTGCATTGTAAGGACAAGTTTTCCGCTGCTTTTATGAATAAAATAAAATTTTTGGTTTGAATAATTTTATATATCCTTGCAGTGAAGTCGTTATGAAAAATTGATGTTTGTGTATTGTTATCAATAATGGATTTGATTCTTAATTATGTCATTTGTGGAAATGTC
This sequence comes from Lactuca sativa, assembly GCF_002870075.4. Classification (NCBI taxonomy): domain Eukaryota; kingdom Viridiplantae; phylum Streptophyta; class Magnoliopsida; order Asterales; family Asteraceae; genus Lactuca; species Lactuca sativa. The sequence goes on along the minus strand of NC_056631.2, from coordinate 61,842,664 downwards.
GAGAATTTGCCAAATGAGGAAAGATTCTCATCGCCTAAGCTTCAATTGGACAGAAACTTGGAGTCATGCGACTTGATTGAGTGATGAATGAGAAACGTCATATTTGGAAATTAGACTAATTATTTGACAAAGTGTCAAGAGAAGGACTAGGAGATCAAGTACACTAGGTTGTACATTGATCAAGTCCACCACGAGAGTGATAAAGATATTCGTCATAATTTACTAAAGTTTAGTGAATATGGTTATGCTTAAAAGATTAAATATAATTCTGAGTTGATTGAAAGAGTTTCAATCAATGGCAGAACGAATAAGAAGAATCAAGTAGGCAGAAAGATAAAAGTATCTCTATTCTAAGAAGAAGGGAGAGTAACTTTTATTGTGTTTTATGATAAGTATTAATGATTAGGAACCATATCTCAATTGATCCTCTGAGTAAGTCTTAGTACATTTGCAGAGGAATCGAGAATTATGGAAATGGTTAAAATCAAGAAGCCAATCATACTTCGTTCCAACATCAAGTCTTAGAGTTATACTCCAAGATTGTGAATTGAGTGACAAGTCTCAAGAAGGTTTATAACACTCATCAAATGTGGAATTTGGAAAAGTTTTCTTATTCTTGCACATTTAAAAATTTGTAAGTTGTGACCAACTAGGACAAATTTTGTGAAGTGTTTTGTCTTGATAAGAACCACACTAACTCTTGAATATTTGTTTTGTCGAGGAAAGTTTCCTGACAAGAGAATCGTATATGTCAAGAGGTCAGTGGGAGTTTTAATGATCTTGAAAAAGGTTTCAAGAACAAATCAAGAATAAACCTTATCGATCATCACTAGCACACGACTTGAGGTTTATAGCCTATCGTGGATGACATACTCCTTTTCTATGCCATTCCAATTGAATTAATTATGCAAGTGAGTTCTATGAGTTCTCATGTGAATGCATAAAGACATAGCACCTTGATCAATGGAAAGTACATTGATAAGTAAGGATGAGTTGATAAACCACTTGGAAGACATGGTGGGCACTCGTGTTACCATGAGGCAAGAAATCGAGATTGAGAAAGTTCAGTCCATATGAGTTTGGATTTCTCACAAACTTTGGTTTTGACAAATTCACATGGATAGGAACTTATACACCACAAAATCTAAGTGTCATAAGATTACCTCCTTCATGAAAATGACTGTGAGGAAATGCTTTCACTAAGAGAGATTTTAAGAAGATAGCAATTGTGGAAATTGTATGCTCAAATTCGATTATGGTTACGGCATCCCTTTCCATAGTTCGAATTGTGAGATTTGGCAATTAGTCTGAACATTTGGGACTTAGTGACATAAGTTCTGAATTTGTCTAGACACACATATGAGCTTTCTAAGGCAAAGGTGTATGATTTTAAGAAGCTTTGATAAAGGCTTATCAAAGCATTAGGTATTAGAAATATGAACTTAAGGAATTCAATAAGCATTGTTCTCTGGAAGTTTAATTGTTTTCTGAATACATGTCAAAGCTAGTGGGAGCATAAGTGTTATGTTGGTAAGAAAATAATCATCATGTTAGTGGGAGCATGATTATTATGGTAAAGTATTGCGAGTTAGCAATATTAATTATAGAAAACAAAGATTCACTTTGCAAAGTTGTAATGTTTGAAAAGTTGTTTTGCTATAATTAAAGGAGAGAACATTATACTTCATTTCAAAATTCTAAAGCTTAGATCGAGAAATGTTAATAAATTTAGTCAAGGATATATAGTGCATTCTCAAATTCGATTATGATCACGACATCCCTCTTCATAGATCGAATTGTGGGAACAGGACACATAAAATATTATGGCAGAAGGATGATAAAGTATCACTTCTTTATGTGAGACATTATGCATCATGTCCAATACGCTTCGGGTTTAGGATCGATTGCATATGCTGTAATATTTTACCATTCTAAAATTTTCCAAATGCCTAGGGCATTAAGAGGGAAAAAGGAACTAGAATCGGTTTTGACTAAAATAATTAAACAACTATCAAAGGAAAATCTGAGGTTCACTGAGGATTTGTCGCTTGTGAGTAGTTAGAAGTATAGTACTGAATGGGCTATATTGACATTATTATGAATATATAAGATTCTATTAAGAATAAGCTGTCATATGGCAAATATGGAAATGTCTCCATATTGGGAGTTGGATGTTGAGAGTCTGTGTCTAGATTAGAAACTTTTATGCAAGAAGGATGTTCAAAGGAATGTACTTTGAATGTGAGACTTCACGTCTATGGAATTATCTTGTAACAATTTCCGATAGAGTACTTTGTAATTTCATTGGCCAAGTCTTGGTGACTTTTGTGCTATGACTTTGCGAAAGGATCGTTGCATAAAATATTAGAATCTAGCATATTTTAGTAGTTGCAAGAACCTTGTGTTCTAACACTAGTAATAGGGATTGGGAATTGTGAAATGAGCATCATTGGAAAGGTTTTTCAATTGATTTATTTCACAAAGTATGGACCATAGGAAACCAAAGTGTGCATGCTTGGAGCATGGGACAATTGTGGTTATAATTCAAGTAATAAGTTGATTTTCTGAAACTATAAGCAATGAATAATGAGTGATCAATATGGTGTTTAAATAAAAGTGTTTTTATTTACGCTCAAAAGCTTAGGGGCCATATAGGATTAATATTATTATTGCGTTTCACTTTGCATGTTTTGACTTCCCGAATAATAAGATTATTCAAACTCCACAGTCGCTCGTACTTTTGGAAGTAAGTAGTGAATCAAGACTGTCATGAACTGGATTGTAGATTGTCTAAGGATAGACTTGGCAATAGATTTGCTGCAACGTTCATGAGTACTCAGAAATTGAGATTTGAGTATTGGATAAACCCACGCTCAGAGTATTACTTCATGGAATTCATCACGAGTAATACTGAGACGATAATATCTATGATCTTGAAATAGAGATATATGAGTTGTAATTTGCAAGTCGGCTATACATTGGTGATATGAAAACGCATCAGTAACTTGGTGTTATAAAACATATTGTCATGTATGGTTTGATGAGTAAAAGATACAAGCATATGAGTCAATGTTTATTCGTTCCTTTTTCCCTAACGGGAAAATCGATATCTGTGGGCCCCTCGATGATTTGGTGTTGACTTATGCGCTGGGCCCAGCCAGGACTGAATTGATGTGTTCGATTAGAAGTCCTATATCATCACAAATCAGAAATCGGGAAACATAGATTTTGGACAAAGAGATTGATTGTATTCCATGTCTTATGTCTGGGGATATCTTGCAGAACGAAGGATTATATGATCACTTATCTTAGGACTCGTAACTGACTAGGTCAGAGTTCGGCAGCAGCTTTTTGGAAGCTACAATTTGCTGGTCAAATTTGAAGGCATACTAGCAATTATAATTACAGACTTATCCAAGTGGGAGACTGTTGGATTAGGTGTCTAAGCTCATAACTATAATTGGTATGTACTTGAATTGATAGCAACACAGTCCTTTTGGGTTGCCCTCAAATCTAGCAACCGGACAAGGAAATTATGAAAGGAGAGATATTAATTTATTATAAGATTAATAAATTAATATAAATGAATTTATTAATATGTTAAAAGATTAATATATTAATAAGAAATCATTTTGTTTAATTAATTGTTAGCCAGAAATTAATTAGAATTAATTTTGGGGTTAAAAGAATTAATTATAAAGTGCAAGGACTAGTTTGCAATTATCTAATAGTTGAGTGGAAGGCTCCAGAACCTCCTTGGAAGGAGGTGGACGAAATCTATAGGGGAAACCCTAAGGATTTCGTCCAAGGGGGCTTGGATAAAGCCTTTGGCTTTGCTTAGGCCCTAAGCAAGGAGCATTAGGGTTTTTCCTAAACCCTAGATCCCTCAACTATATAAGGAGCCTCCTGGTTCACATTTTGGTCACTCTTTCTTTGGAAGAAACCCTTAGGGCCGAAAATTGCATACTCCCTCTCTCTCCTTCTACTTTCCTTCTTGCTAGTTTGGGTGTGATTCCATTAGAGGCATTACACTTGTGGTGCTAAGCTTCCAAGAAGATCAAGATCAAGATCAAGGGAATTATCAATTATTTACTATAACAATTGAAAGGTATGTAATTACTAAACCCTAGTTTGTTAATTTTGATATTAGCCTCTCTCCTCTAGGGTTCTTGTTTTGCAATTCAAAGTTGTATGTTCAATAGATAAAACATAGATCCAAAGTAGGTTGCATGTGAACTTAGGAATTGTTTTCTAGTTTATTTGTTTTACCTAAAACCATCAGGATTTGGATGCAGGATGAGAATTTTTGGACTGACCATCCTTATACTTGTGGGATCAGCAGGTTGGTGATGACTTGTTAGGAAGTCAAGCGCATATTTGAGGTTGTTAGGCACAACCTCCGAATTGGGCATTTGGTGTAATTCCATATCGATATATTTTGAGCATTCTTTCTGCGTAGTAGAATGGTATTCCTAGTCAAGGACTAGGGGTGGGTGCGATGAATGAATGATTGGTATTCCTAGGGAATAATCTTCTCGGATTTAAATTGATGGGCTCATATTTTCAGGAAATTATTGTTTTGAGTGGTTATTGTTGTGTTATGAGGTCTTCCAGTCGGCAAGAGTAAGATGGTTGTTTCAGTTCTCAGGCAGGGCAGTTGGGATTCCTTCTTTTGGGCTGAGGGCAGAGTGTTAAGGTTCATTCTTTCGGAGGTATAAGCAATTTCTGCCAAGACAGGGCTTGGATGGTAGGTTTGGGAGACGGTTGTCGGTATGGGATGATTCTTCTGTCTTAATCGGAATTCAGGAAGTTTGGGCAGGATCGTCTAGCAGCGGAGGAAGTAGTAAGGAATGATTTTAAGGGTGAAATCTAACTTGAATGGGGGATAGTTGTAACAACCTGCTTCAAATTGTTTCATAATTCGGGGTTGTGACCCGAAGACCGGTTGTGATAAGACTTAGGGCCTTTAGGAAAGAGACTTAGACCCCTGTTGAGTGTGGATAACGTAGGTTAGATGATCTGTGTAGTATCCCAATATCATGTATTTTTATTATTGCTTTTATCTTTATCAAAAGTGACACAATTGTTCCCTTGAGGAAGAAGGCTTGTATTGAGGTCGTACGCGCAACGTACTCATGCAACATGTAATTGTGGGTGATAAGCTAGTATGTTGTGCGTGATAAGCTAGTATGTTGTGCGTATGTGTAGTACGTCGGGTGTACTAGCCCAGACTTCAAACCCTAATCTTAAGGGTTGCACCCTATTTAAACAACATTATATCCCCATTTGATCATCCTTATCAACCACCATACCTTACCTAAACCCTAATTTTGAGTTTGAGTTGCTTGTGTGAGTTTTGCAAGCTTATTAAGTGTTCTTCGTGCATTTAGTTGAAGAAGGAGACTAGAGAAGAAGGAGTGGGTGCTAGCAAGCTTGTAGATCCATAAACCTTTCCTCTTTGTGCATCATTTTCTGGTATAAAGTTTATACCTTGATAAGTTTTCCATTAGATCTACATGGTTGAAGTTTTAAGAACTTTTGTCCCCCAATATTGGACCTTTATGAGTTTGGAGCACTCCATGGGCTTGTAGTTATCCTTTCATGCATTATAGGACTTGTAGATTCATAAAAATGATTGATTGATCAATTCAAATGGCTCATGCATGAGCAAAGTAGCTTAGAATGTGTTGGAAGTTTAATTTTGTTGCATTGGGACTTTTCTAGCCATGCAAAGGCTTACAGTCGATGACTTTATGGAATAAGACATCTTAGAATGGTCAAATATGTGGTTGGGTTAGTTCTCGTAAGGGATTAAGACACAAAGTGGGTGAAAGTGGAAGCAGACGGAGTACGTCGTGCGTACTCCTAGCTACGCCCCATGTAGCCGGTTCCAACCCCGACCATATATTGTTTAAGTTGTACGCCCCGCGTAAGAAGAGGTACAACCAGCATACTCGTCGGGCAGTTGACTTTTGTTGACTTGTGACCTTTGGTCAATATTTAGGGTTTTGGACCATGGGAAGGGCAAAATGGTCTTTTTTCCCTTAGAGGAATTAGTTGTGGGATTGAACTAGCGAGTTGGGTTTTGTAGCTTAATTGTTAATTAGGGTTAACTATTTCATTGATTAGGCGGAGTCTAGTTCCGACAATTCGGGTGTGAGGTTTACTTGTCGTCGGTATCAGGTGAGTCTCCTTACTTATTCTTACTTGTGTGGTAGAATAGTTGTATCTGTGATGACCAGTCGGGTATAGCTGTTATTATTATGATATGTTGTTTATATGTGACTGAGACTGTTGATAGTCTCCAGGGTTGCTGATAACCCACAGAGCGTGCTGTTAACCACTGGGACTGCTGATAGTCCCCCGGGTTGTTGAAAACTCATAGTTGTTTGCTTATGATGTTTTGTATGTGGTATCTTGGGGAACTCACTAAGATTCATACTTATAGTTGTTGATTTTATGTGGCAGGTACTTCTAAGGACCGTGGGAAGGCGAAGGTCTGATTGTACACACTCGCTGGGAGATTTGCTACTGAAACAGTTTGAGAACTTTGATATTTTGTGATAATGGTTGTTTGGATAATTATGTGGTTGATAACATGGTTTGTGAAACTTATTTTGGTCTAATATTTGAGGTGTTACAATCTAGGAGTTCGGTTGTGTTTTAGAGTCCAAGGGTATATAGGTAAAGTGGAAGTTCAGGCCTTTTATAAATTTTGGATTTTAGTTCGGAAAGCTTTATGGAAAGGGGAGTTGATAGAAGTGTAGAACTTCTCATTACATTTCTATGGATATAAGTATCGTCAAAATCAAATTTAGAACGAAGAAGTTATGGCTTTCGGAAGTTTGGTGGCTTTAAGCTAAGCCTAGTACGTGAGGCGTACATAGGGAGTACGATGGGCGTACTAGGCAAGAGGATCGCGGACACCTTATGGAGTATGTTGGGCGTACTCCAACCTCATGTAAACCCTAATTTAGGGTCTTAGACCCTATTTAATGATCTTAACTCAACTCCAATCCTTCTTATCTTTATCCTCCATCCTATTAAACCCTAGATTCGAAACCCTAACTTCCATTTAAGCATTTTGAGGTTCTTGGTGTGATTTTGGTGTGCCTTGGAGAAGAGGTAGTTATTGTTGGAAGAATTGCTTGGCTTGGAGCTTGTGGATCCAAGCTCTAATCATCTTCATTAACTTCCAGGATGTATAAAGTCTCTAACGTGATGGCTTTATGTGTTAGATCCAGTCTAGAGTATGTTTTGGGTTTATTTTTGTAACACCGAAAATTTTAAAAATTTATTTTTCACAATTCATAAAAACATTTCTCTTTTAATTTAATAAAACATCAATTTCAAATTCCAATATGTATCGTACAAATCCCAAGATCACATAATTATATCAAATTCCTCCACGTGTGTACAGATCAAGCCGGCGCCTTCCCACGGTCATCGCTAGTACCTGAAACAACAACACTAACACTGTAAGCACAAAGCTTAGTGAGTTCCCCAAAATACCACACATAAAACACATATTAGCCACTCGAGGCCATAACTCTATGGGTCCGTGCACCCAACTCTGTGAACCCTCAGGTTCTAACTCTATGAACCTTCCAGTTCCAACTCTATAAACATGCACAGCATAGATCACGTAGAAATAATGCAGTACAACACGTAACATGCACATAACATACATACACTAACACATAACTCTGATTACCGACTCAAGGTAAAGTATAGCGAGAAGACTCACCTCGCGTGTCTCGGTATCTCACGATCCCTGGAAATCCCTCGTGCTCGATCCTCCGAGCTCTAATCCTCCTATAACATCACAAGGCTCTAATTAACACTTTTATCTCTAAGGTTGACTACCCCTAAGAAGTCAACACAGGTCAACGGTCAACGGTCAACGGTCAACTTTGACCGGACTCGGCGAGTGCACACGGCAACTCGGCGAGTCTAGACGTTCTCACCACTCTCTAGGATTCCCTTTCTACACGTCGAGTACTCCCCTTGACTCGACGAGTTCCACCTGGAAGAATCGCGGGGCCACCCCGACTCAACTCGCTGAGTCTCAAGAACGACTCGGCGAGTCCCAGCTCGACTCAGACCTCATGACAATCCTCTCCAACTCGCCCTGACTCACTGGGTCAACTCCTGACTCGTCTGGACCACTCACTGGCCGGTCCAAGGCAATCTTCAAGCTACTCGCCGAGTCTGCTCATCGGACTCGGCGAGTCCATTCCATGCAAACACTCAAACTTGCTTCTAAGGTCAGATCTACTCCAACAATTCATAGATCTGGCCCTCCTAGACTGATTCATCACGTAAAGTCCCAGTCTTGACGCATGAACAACCTTTATATGACTAATTATGAAGAATCTTCAACAAATCTCACTATACAAGGTCATGACCTCCATTGCTCTCTATAAAGCTTGAAGAATGAGGCTCTCTGGACCTCTATGGATCCAGATCCGAAGTCTCATCACTAGCATGGGACTATTTGGCCATCAAATCAACTCAACAAAGCCACAAGAAACCCTAAAATCGATTATACTTCACAAAACAGGAGATGGGTCGAAATTATACCTTTAGATTGAAGGGTCAAGCTTCCAATCCACCAAATAGCAGTCCCCTTTGCCTCCTCTTGGCTAGAGCCTCTTTCTTCTTTGCTAAACAACACACAAATGTCAAGAAATGCCTCCTTTCACTCTCAAATCGCTAAAGCACTTTTAGGGTATCTCTCTATGGAATGATGGATGCAAAAGACGACCATAAGGCCATTTAAATAGGTCCCAAACCCGAAAAATTAGGGTTTCATTAAACAGCGTGGACTCGCCGAGTCCATATCCTGGACTCGCCGAGTCCGAACGAATCCCGCGTCCAGAATCGCGACCCTACTCGGCGAGTCTGAGCTCCAACTCGCCGAGTCCCTTCTCAAAACTCAAAATATTAAAACAATAAAATACCTGGAGATCCGGGCTGTTACAATTTTGGTCCTTAAAGTCATCCTTTTGAGTATGAGATACTCCAAGAGCTTAGAATGTTGGATCTTAGCACTTCTAAGGTCGTGGGTGCATAAAATGTCATCTTGATGGGTTTGGGCGAGTCATGATTAAGTTGGTGTTCATATCATGGGTTTAGAAGGATAAAAACGGGTTTTAGGTCCCATTAAGGCATGCAAGAGAGTAAAGTTGACAAATTTATTGTTTAAGACCTTATATAGGGATCAGATATATGTTTGGATGACTTGACTTAACCCAATAAGAGCTAAATAGGGATTTTTGGGCCTCTGATGGGTACATTGGGCGTACGTATGAGTACGATCAACGTAATGCTAGTTTTATGCATCGACTGCTTGTATGTGGTGCTTTGGGGGTGAGTACGCGAGGCGTACGTTTCTGGTACGCAGGGCGTACTCCCCAAAGTATCCATTTTGGGCCTTTTAGTGTTTTGAGCTTTATTGGGCTATTGGACTTCTGACTTTAGGCCATGGATAGACTATGGGTTTTCTTGGAATTAGGTCTGAAACAACCCAAAAATACGACCCAAAAATTTCGTTTTTCAACATAACCAAAAACCATAATTTGAGTGTCATATCATGAAACCATACATAATGCATCTCAAAATAATAATAAACCACGTTACGGAAAACTGTATTATATCCATGTCATATAAAAATCAGGAACTAAATCAACTCCCAGGATGAAAGCTGAAACGGTGGTGTGTGCAATGCCATCAACCCGAGCTCCTCCCTCTGCTAGCGGAAGTACCTGAAACCAAAACTGAAACTGTAAGCACGAAGCTTAGTGAGCTCCCCCAAATTACCACATACCATACAATAATATATATATCAAGCACATACTGGGGCCTTTCCCCCTCCATCGGACCGAAGTCCGAAGCTGACTGATCGGGACCTTGTCCCCTACATCGGACCACAATCCGAAGCTCACATCAGACCGAGTCCGAAGCTGACATCGAACCAGAGTCCGAAGCTGACCGGGACCTTGTCCCCTACATCGAACCTGAGTCCGAAGCTGACATCGAACCGGAGTCCGAAGCTGACATCGAACCGGAGTCCGAAGCTGACCGGGACCTTGTCCCCTACATCGAACCTGAGTCTGAAGCTGACATCGAACCGGAGTCCGAAGCTGACCGATCACAACATAACGTATCACTTAGCATGAACACACATAATCCTGTCTGAGCCACGAAGGCTTCAAACATGCTAACTACTGCGTCGGATAAAGATCTGGATACTACTGCTAGCTAAACGGGCCGGCATTGTGGCCTTAGACCCACTCCTATTGGAAAGGAACTCACCTCGTGAATTGGCTGCTGAGTGAATAGCTCTGAGGGCTAACTGCTGCTGCTCCGGTATCTCCCCGGCTACAAGGTCATAAACATACTCAATCAAATACTAAACATTACACTGGGTAAAATGACTCTTTTACCCTAGGTCAAAGTCAACTCTCGGTCAAAGTCAACCCATAGTTGACCTGACTCGCCGAGTTGGGCCGCCAACTCGCCGAGTCCCTATCCTTAATTCTCGACTCAACTCGTTGCTACTCGTCGAGTATGGAATTGACTCGACGAGTACTCTCCCGATCCAAGAACTCAGACAATCTTCATCCGACTCGCCGAGTCCTTATGAACAACTCGACGAGTTGTTCTTGAGCTTAAGAAGATTGCCTTGGACTCGCCGAGTTGTATGAACAACTCGCCGAGTCCCTCCATCACTGAGTCTACTCTCAACTCGCTGAGTCCACTCTCTAACTCACTGGATCCACTCGACACTGCTAAAAATGATGGAATCGGGAACTCACGACCCAACTCGCCGAGTCGTTCTTCCCGACTCGCCGAGTTGCCGCCATGCAACTGATTTTTACTCGATTTTGTATGAATCCAACACATACAATTGATAGATCTGAGTCCAATAAGCTGATTTACCACGTAAAGTTTCCAACTTTACGTGTACAACCTCATGAATAAGGGAATTAAGGCTAAAAGATGCACAAAATGGGTAGATCTATGGTTATTATGCAAAGTAACTCCAAAAAGGCAGTAGATCTGGGCTCTACAACGCCCCATCATTCAGATCTAAAGATATTTCGACTTATTAAGGCATTCATGCAAACATAAGGCTTGGAACAAGCATCAACTAGCTCTTAGGAGAGCCCTAATGGAAGTTTAAAGCATATAACAAGAGGGGAACTCCGAAAATACCTCAAATAACTCAGATTTGCCCTTGGATCTTCGCACTACCACTCTTCTCCTTGCTTCTTTCTTCTTCTCCTTCTTCACACCTTCACAAAATGGCACCAAAAACACTTATAAGCTCTCAAGGGGATTAGGGTTTTCTCACTGTGTTCTCAGGGTGAGGGAGGCAAGAATGGGGCTATAAGGTGACTTAAATAGTGGGCAACCCGGGGATTTAGGGTTTCACCCAGTCGGATGGACTCGCCGAGTCAGGGATATGGACTCGCCGAGTCCCCGGCTCACACGTGTTCGAAGTCGCGACCCTACTCGGCGAGTCAGGCTATGAACTCGCCGAGTCCCTCTTGCAAAACTACAAAATAAATACCGAGGAATTACCATACCGGACACGGGTCATTACAATTCTCCCCCACTTATCTCAGACTTCGTCCTCGAAGTCTGCTACGGCTGAATCTGCAAATAACTCTGGGTAGTGCTCCCTCATCTCCTCCTCAGCCTCCCACGTCCACTCAGACCCCTTCCGGTGCTGCCACTGCACCTTTACCAACTGAATTTCCTTGTTCCTCAAGGTCTTGGTCTTCCGGTCCAGAATTGCGATCGGTCTCTCAATATAATTCAGGCTGCTATCAACCTGAATATCCTCTAGGGGAACGACTGTTGACTCATCCACCAGACACTTTCTCAACTGAGACAAATGGAAAGTGTTGTGGATCTGGCTAAGCTCCTCAGGAAGATCTAACCGATAAGCAACCCGACCCACCCGGGCCAAAACCCTGAAAGGACCAATAAATCTGGGGCCCAACTTGCCCCTCTTTCGGAACCTGATGACACCCTTCCAAGGTGAGACTTTCAGAAGGACCATATCCCCCACCTGGAACTCCAAGTCCGAACGCCTCCTATCGGCGTAGCTCTTCTGCCGACTCTGAGCAGTCTGCAGTCTACTACGAACCTGCTGGATCAACTCAGTCGTCTTGAGCACCACCTCTGTGCTCCCAATGACTCGCTGACCGACCTCGCCCCAACAAATCGGGGTCCTACACTTCCTCCCATAAAGCATCTCAAAGGGAGGTCGATCAATGCTCGCATGATAACTGTTGTTATACGAGAATTCCGCTAACGGAAGGTACGTATCCCAACTGCCACCGAAATCTAGGACACATGCCCTAAGCATGTCCTCGAGAGTCTGAATCGTCCTCTCGCTCTGCCCGTCCGTCTGAGGGTGGAAAGCGGTGCTGAAATGGAGACGAGTACCCATCTCGTCGTGGAACCGCTTCCAAAATCTGGATGTGAAACGGACATCTCGGTCAGACACCACTGATACCGGCACTCCATGACGTGCCACGATCTCACGCACATAGATATCGGCTAACTTCTCCGCCGATATACTCTCCTGGATCGGGATAAAATGGGCACTCTTCGTCAACCGATCCACTACTACCCATATCGAGTCCACTCCACGTGCGGTCCGGGGAAGCTTGGTGACAAAATCCATGGTAATGTCCTCCCACTTCCACACGGGAATGTCTAACGGCTGCATCCTGCCGTGAGGTCTCTGGTGCTCCGCCTTGACCTTCCGGCAGGTCAGGCATCTCTCGACGTACCAGGCGACGTCCCGCTTCATGCAGGGCCACCAATAATCGGGTCGAAGATCTCGGTACATCTTTGTCGCCCCTGGGTGGATAGAAAACCGAGACTTATGAGCCTCATCCATCAACACTTGCCGTACTCCACCCCAGTACGGTACCCACACTCTTCCGTGAAGCGTCAGCAAACCACGACTATCATAATCAAACGAGGCTACTCGGCCCACGATCCTCTCACACTTCTGTCTCTCCTCCTTGAGACCCTCTACCTGAGCCTCCTTGATCCGCTCCAACAACGGAGTGATCACCGTCATCCTCAAACATAGATCCCTGATAGGGGCCGCCGACACCTTGCGGCTCAGGGCATCGACCACCACATTGGCCTTCCCTGGATGGTATAGGATCTCACAGTCGTAATCCTTTAGCACATCCAACCACCTCCTCTGCCTCATGTTCAAACTCGGCTGATCCATAAGATATCTCAAACTCTTGTGATCCGTGTAAACAGTACAACGGACCCCATAAAGGTAATGCCTCCAAATCTTGAGGGCAAACACAACTGCCCCCAGCTCCAAATCATGGGTAGGATAATTAGCCTCGTGAGGCTTCAACTGTCTCGAGGCATAAGCTATCACATGGCCTCGCTGCATCAGAACTGCTCCCAAACCTGTGATCGAGACATCACAATAGACTACAAAGTCCTCTACTCCCTCTGGCAAGGTAAGGATCGGAGCCTCGCACAATCTCTGTCTGAGGGTCTCGAACGCTGACTGCTGCTCCGGACCCTAACGAAATACCACTGACTTCTTGGTCAGTCGGGTGAGCGGCACTGCTATCTTGGAGAAATCCTGAATAAATCTCCGATAATACCCTGCCAACCACCCTAGGAAGCTCCGAATCTCAGATGGAGACTTCGGGACCTCCCACTGCATCACGACCTCTATCTTGACCGGATCTACCAGAATACCCTTCTGGTTGACGAGGTGACCAAGGAACTGCACCTCGCGCAACCAAAACTCACATTTGGAGAACTTTGCGAAAAGTCTCTCCCTCCTCAAAACCTCCAGCACCTCCCGCAGGTGCTCCTCGTGCTGCTCCTGCGTCTTGGAATATACCAAGATGTCATCTATGAACACTATCACTGACCGATCCAGCATCGGCCTACACACGCGGTTCATGAGATCCATGAACGCGGCTGGAGCATTGGTGAGCCCAAATGGCATCACCACAAACTCGTAATGACCATACCTCGTAATGACCATACCTGGTCCTGAAAGCAGTCTTCTGTACATCCTCATCTCTAACCCGCATCTGATGATATCCGGAGCGTAGATCGATCTTGGAGAACCAAGATGCTCCCTGAAGCAGATCAAACAAATCATCTATCCTCGGGAGTGGGTAACGGTTCTTCACCGTTACCTTATTCAGTTCCCGATAATCAATACACATACGATGCGACCCATCCTTCTTTCTCACAAACAGGATCGACGCTCCCCAAGACGAACTGCTCGGCCGAATGAAACCCTTGTCTAACAGCTCCTGCAGCTGTGTAGACAACTCCTGCATCTCAGGGGGAGCTAGTCGATACGGTGCCTTGGCTATCGGAGCCGCACCAGGAATGAGGTCGATCCTGAACTCAACCTGTCTCTCAGGAGGTATCCCCGGCAAATCCTCGGGAAACACGTCCGGGTAGTCTCGAACAATAGGAACATCATCCACTGTCGACTTGCCCTTCTCCCGGGCATCCAAAACGTAAGCTACAAAACCGGCGCAACCCTGCTGAACATAGCGTCTCGCCCTTGCGGCGGAACAAAAGGTCAGTCCTCGCTGTGGCCTCTCACCCTGAATCACCAACTCTCCCCCACTGGGAGTGCGAACCCTCACTAGCCGAAGCTCACAATCAATCACCGCCCCATTGGGGCTTAGCCAATCCATACCCACAATAACCTTATTCCCTCGCAGGGGAATAGGTACCAGATCCACTGAAAACTGCTCATCAAATAACTGAAGAGAACACCCTCTGTGCACTCTGCCGACCCTCACGGTCCTATCATCCGCTATCTCAACCTCTAATGGACAATCCAGCTCCCCTGGAGCTCTACTGAACCTCTTGCTAAGCGCAAGAGATACGAATGATCGGGTAGCCCCCGAATCGAATAATACCAAAGCAGAAATGTCGTTCACAGAGAACGACCCTGAATAAAACATACAATCATAAGCAACATTTAATCAATAATAATAAAGAGATAAAAGGGAAGATACATACCCGTCACCACATCAGGAGTCGCTCGCGCCTCCTCTGCTGTCATCTGAAACGCCCTACTCTTCGCCACTGGCGCATCAGCTCGGCCCTGCCGGCCATCTGTAATCCTCAAAGTAGCAGGGGCAGGTGCAGCCACCTTCCCTGCTGCAGCTAAACCCGGACACTGGGACCTTTTATGTCCCCTCTGATTACACTGGAAGCAAATCAGATCTGATGCTGCAACGGTAGTAGCAGGAGCCGTACAATCCCTACTCAAATGTCCAATCCGACCGCACTTGAAGCAGTCGGAACTCCCTGCCTTGCACGCTCCCTCGTGCATCTTCCCACACCTACCACATCGACCGTGGCTCGGCTGTCCCCTGGACCTGTGATCTGAAACCCTGGGCTTTTTGCCCGAACCGCCTGAACCCGAAACCGCCTCCGGTTTCCTCTTCTTCTCCATCTCAAGATCAATCTCCCTCTCCCGAGCTCTAGCAATCATATCTTCCAGCGTTTTACAGCTGGACCGGCTCACAAACTGGCGGATATCGCTCCGCAACATCTCATGATAACGGGCCTTCTTCATTTCCTCATCAGCTACGTACTGAGGAACAAGAAGAGCCCTCTCCCTGAACTTGGCGGTGATCTCCGCCACTGTCTCTGTAGTCTGGGTGAGGTCCTGAAACTCCCTAGCTAGCTGTTGCACCTCAATGACCGGTGCAAACTCCGCCCTGAACCTGGTAGAGAAATCAGCCCAGGTCATGGCGTCCAATGCTGCATCATCCCCAATGGCATGCCCGACCTCCTCCCACCAATCTCGTGCCCTGTCCTTCAAAAGACAGGACACCAATCTGACCTTGTCCCCCTCGGGACATCTGCTAGTGCGGAAAGCGTTGGCCACATCCGCCAACCATCTGCTGCTCGCTATGGGGTCTCGCGCCCCATGATAGTCCGGAGCTCCACATGCCCTGAACTCCCTGAAAGTAAGGGTGCGCGACCCCATCATGGCCGCCACCTCGGCACGGAAGGTGCCCAATCTCTCATCCATCAGCTCTAGAATCCCCTCCTTGATCGAACCGAAGATCACAAGAGTCTGCTCTATAATGATGCGCGTAATCTCCGAAGAAAGGAACTCTCGGGTCTGCTCATCCATGCGCTCATCCCCTGAACCTGAACCTGATCCCTCCCCGGCACCTCCGCTGCCGGCTGCTGGTCTCGAACGCAGAACCACCATTCTGAAACACATCACAACTACATCAGAAAACAGAAATATCTTGAGGGATCATTGATACTACGACTAGCTTCCTGGTCTTGTCTCAGCCTTTCTTGATTCGAGTACGGATCCTCTGCTTCCAGTAGTACGGGCCCATACTACCTTCCACATCTATCCGTACTTTCTTCAAGAACTACCCTGACTCCACCAAGTCACTTCTACTACTACTGATCTCTGCTACTCTCATCCTAGGCTTGCCCCAGGGAAACCTCAGACTCAACTCAACTAGTCCTCAGCTACTGCAGGTCTCCTTATAATGCTAATTAACCATCACCTGAACACCATCACATGTGACGAAGATCAGATAATCCTTCAAGTAAAAGACCCGTCCCTATAACGGTTGGACTCAAACAAGAGCTGCGCAATAGGGCCAGTTCCAGCACTCTGGGATTATTTAACCCTGATCACATGTGGTGTAACGTGTTCACCTAATGGCTAACTTCCATCACTCAGAACTCCCACAAAGCACGAAGCAAACAACATTTGGAATAAGGGAACATACTTAGGCAAAACTATTCTCAAAACGAGAAACTGATCTAGCATGCAGTGCTAAGCTCATACTATCAGGCATAACCTAAACAGGCTATCCTACTGCTGTCTACTCATTACTAGCATGCAATACTCATAAAGATGTAACGCATAAAGCAGGCACATAAGGCATCCTCCTAGATCCTTAGTCCTATACTAGCATGTTGTTCTATTGAACTGAAACTGAACAAGTAACTTGTATGGGTAATTTTGGGAGTACTTACTTGAGCTCGGCTGATCGCATGCACCACACCCTTATCTTGTTTAAAAAAAATCTCTTTCTTCCTAAGTGCTTTCCAAATTCTTTTAGAAAACATTTTCTTTTTTTTTTTTTTTTTTTTTAAATCTTTTTATTTCCCCCTTAGTTTGAGTTCAGATACACCTGAAAGTGTGTCTGAATCCCTCAAACCAGGGCTCTGATACCAACTTGAAACAACCCAAAAATACGACCCAAAAATTTCGTTTTTCAACATAACCAAAAACCATAATTTGAGTGTCATATCATGAAACCATACATAATGCATCTCAAAATAATAATAAACCACGTTACGGAAAACTGTATTATATCCATGTCATATAAAAATCAGGAACTAAATCAACTCCCAGGATGAAAGCTGAAACGGTGGTGTGTGCAATGCCATCAACCCGAGCTCCTCCCTCTGCTAGCGGAAGTACCTGAAACCAAAACTGAAACTGTAAGCACGAAGCTTAGTGAGCTCCCCCAAATTACCACATACCATACAATAATATATATATCAAGCACATACTGGGGCCTTGCCCCCTCCATCGGACCGAAGTCCGAAGCTGACTGACCGGGACCTTGTCCCATACATCGGACCATAATCCGAAGCTCACATCAGACCGAGTCCGAAGCTGACATCGAACCGGAGTCCGAAGCTGACCGGGACCTTGTCCCCTACATCGAACCTGAGTCCGAAGCTGACATCGAACCGGAGTCCGAAGCTGACCGGGACCTTGTCCCCTACATCGAACCTGAGTCCGAAGCTGACATCGAACCGGAGTCCGAAGCTGACCGGGACCTTGTCCCCTACATCGAACCTGAGTCCGAAGCTGACATCGAACCGGAGTCCGAAGCTGACCGGGACCTTGTCCCCTACATCGAACCTGAGTCCGAAGCTGACATCGAACCGGAGTCCGAAGCTGACCGGGACCTTGTCCCCTACATCGAACCTGAGTCCGAAGCTGACATCGAACCGGAGTCCGAAGCTGACCGATCATAACATAACGTATCACTTAGCATGAACACACATAATCCTGTCTGAGCCACGAAGGCTTCAAACATGCTAACTACTGCGTCGGATAAAGATCTGGATACTACTGCTAGCTAAACGGGCCGGCATTGTGGCCTTAGACCCACTCCTATTGGAAAGGAACTCACCTCGTGAATTGGCTGCTGAGTGAATAGCTCTGAGGGCTAACTGCTGCTGCTCCGGTATCTCCCCGGCTACAAGGTCATAAACATACTCAATCAAATACTAAACATTGCACTGGGTAAAATGACTCTTTTACCCTAGGTCAAAGTCAACTCTCGGTCAAAGTCAACCCATAGTTGACCTGACTCGCCGAGTTGGGCCGCCAACTCGCCGAGTCCCTATCCTTACTTCTCGACTCAACTCATTGCTACTCGTCGAGTATGGCATTGACTCGACGAGTACTCTCCCGATCCAAGAACTCAGACAATCTTCATCCGACTCGCCGAGTCCTTATGAACAACTCGACGAGTTGTTCTTGAGCTTAAGAAGATTGCCTTGGACTCGCCGAGTTGTATGAACAACTCGCCGAGTCCCTCCATCACTGAGTCTACTCTCAACTCGCTGAGTCCACTCTCTAACTCACTGGATCCACTCGACACTGCTAAAAATGATGGAATCGGGAACTCACGACCCAACTCGCCGAGTCGTTCTTCCCGACTCGCCGAGTTGCCGCCATGCAACTGATTTTTACTCGATTTTGTATGAATCCAACACATACAATTGATAGATCTGAGTCCAATAAGCTGATTTACCACGTAAAGTTTCCAACTTTACGTGTACAACCTCATGAATAAGGGAATTAAGGCTAAAAGATGCACAAAATGGGTAGATCTATGGTTATTATGCAAAGTAACTCCAAAAAGGCAGTAGATCTGGGCTCTACAACGCCCCATCATTCAGATCTAAAGATATTTCGACTTATTAAGGCATTCATGCAAACATAAGGCTTGGAACAAGCATCAACTAGCTCTTAGGAGAACCCTAATGGAAGTTTAGAGCATATAACAAGAGGGGAACTCCGAAAATACCTCAAATAACTCAGATTTGCCCTTGGATCTTCGCACTACCACTCTTCTCCTTGCTTCTTTCTTCTTCTCCTTCTTCACACCTTCACAAAATGGCACCAAAAACACTTATAAGCTCTCAAGGGGATTAGGGTTTTCTCACTGTGTTCTCAGGGTGAGGGAGGCAAGAATGGGGCTATAAGGTGACTTAAATAGTGGGCAACCCGGGGATTTAGGGTTTCACCCAGTCGGATGGACTCGCCGAGTCAGGGATATGGACTCGCCGAGTCCCCGGCTCACACGTGTTCGAAGTCGCGACCCTACTCGGCGAGTCAGGCTATGAACTCGCCGAGTCCCTCTTGCAAAACTACAAAATAAATACCGAGGAATTACCATACCGGACACGGGTCGTTACAAGGTCCATGATGGTTTTTGGGCCCAATTAGGAAGTTGGGCCATATTAGGCCTTGGGATGCCATTTAGGAAATTGGGCTTTTTAAGCAAATGGGTTGGGCCTTGGTTTTGGGCCAAGTAAGAAAAAGGGTAAAGCGATCTTTTACCCTGGATATTGGACAAGTAATTTAGATTCTTGATTATTGGTCGAGATTCAATTATTAATTGGATATTATTTGATGGTGCTAGCGCGCTAGGATTTTCCGGATCAACTGACCAATATTTTATTTAAGAGATTCAGCCACCAAAGGTGAGTTTCCTTCACTGTATTCGTGGGTCGAAGGTACTAATGCCAGCCCATTAGTTTATGTGGTAGTATGATGATTATCTTCGTGACAACTGTCAGTTATGCCTGTATTTGCTTGATGACTATGTGATTCTTTTGTTATGATATTATATGGTAGTGGTATGGGTGAAATAGACCTGATATCCGGTTGAAATATATTGAAGGGGATTGCAAGCACCCATATATGTTTGACATTATCCGGTTGAAATAGGCTGAATGGGATTGCAAGCACCCATATATGTTTGATTGTATCCGGTTGAAATAGACCGAAGGGGATTGCAAGCACCAAAATATGTTTGGTTGTATGTTTGTATGGTATGAGGTATTTGGGAGAACTCACTAAGCTTTGTACTTACAGTTTTCAGTTTATGTTTCAGGTACTTCTGTTTCGAAAGGGAAGAGCTCGGGATGACTGCATTGTACACCACATTGCTCTGTATATTACACAACTCTGATGCTTGGATGTTTATTGATACACTGATTCACTATGGTTTTTATGATATTGTTTTGGATAATGATTTTATTAATCTAAAAATCGAAATTTTTAGTCTTAATTAGACGTTACACTTTGCCATAATTTTGTCATACAAAGAGGGTTGTGTTTGCATATCAGGGAGAATATGTGAAAGTGGCAAGTTTCTATCGAGTTGGGACGCCAAGCTCAACATGTCGAGCTTAAAGGGTGGTGTGCGTTGAGATGTATTGTGAGACCACTCTCCACAGTCTTAAAAGCCCTATATCATTATTATTTTTCTTTTCATTTTTATATTCTATAGATGTTTGGCTTACCATATGATTTAGACGTCGACATGACTCTTTTATGTTGACAAGCAGCAAACAAAAACAAAATTTATTAGAGTAAATTACACGAATAGTCCATATACTTTGAGGTAATTTACATGTTCGTTCCTTAACTTTTCTTTTAACTCGGACAGTCCTCATAGTATGTTTTTGTTGTGTCATTGATCCGGACAGTCCTCATAGTATGTTTTTGTTGTGTCATTGATCCCTGAGTGATGTAAAAAGTTTATTATGCCTTCACTCATTTATTTTTCAATTTATTTATTGTTTGTTTATTATTTATGTAATTAAAAAAATAATGGGACCCACACTACCCTAACCCACCAAAAATATATCTCCTCTTCAATCTCCACTCTTTCTTCACTCACGTTCGACACCACCTCCAGAAACCATTTTGCATAAGATATTTGAGCAAAATTAGGAATACAAAAAACATTAAATCCAAAATACACACATAAATCTAAAGAATATCAAAAGCCTGCTATCATGAATCTAAAGACTTCAAGGTCAGATCTATGAGTGGTTTTTTCGATATGGATGAGAGGTGTGATCTTTGTCAAATGAGTAGAGCAACACCGGAGAATATAAACATGCGTGGTTTATTTCCATTGGGAACAAAAACGGTGGAGCAACACCTCAGAAGGTGGAGGGAACTGTTCACCGGGTTCAGATCGAAAACACTATGGCATCATTCGTTGAGTTTCAGGCCAGAAAAACCATGGATGCGGGTCGTTGAGTTTCATATTGGAAATATTAAGTCGTTGAGAGAAGAGAGGGGGGAAACATACAATGCGTTGATTGATCGGAAACATACATGGTCGACGACTTTTTGTTGAAAACATACAAGGCGGCGACGATTAATCAGAAATAAACAATCGGCGACGACAGTGGAAGTAAGGACGATGGTTGTGGAGAGTGGTTTTGGGTTCATTTTTTTAGAAGAAATAGGGAAAATACGATCAGGTTCAAAGAGAAGAAATAGGGTAAAGGTGGAGCCTATAATATATTTTAATAATATAAACGATAAACAATAAAAAAAATTAATTGAAAAATAAATCAGTAAGGGGAGAATAGACTATAAGAATTGTCTAGTTAGGAAAAAAAATTAGACACCATAAGTAAAAGTTATTCAAACCATAAGGACTCTTCGTGTAATCTATTCAATCCTTCTTAATAAATGAAATTTTTTTTTGCTACGTCAATCTTTCATAAGTTTTGACACTTGTCATTTTGTAGTAATTTTGAAATAAATATTATCCACTTGTCAATTTTTAGTTTGTTTCAATTTTTAAATTAAAGTCATATATTTATATATGTAAAGTATTAAATATCATATATATGATATTAAATTACAATAAATACATTTCTTCCTTTGTTATTTTAAAGTTATACATTAAAAAATATTTTCTGTTTATATTTTAATATTTAATTTTTTTTAAATCAATCCGTATAATATACGGGTCTTACACCTAGTTTATTATTATTATTATTGTGCACTTGCTCCCCAACATTGCCCAATTAGTCATATTCTCTTACCCCAACCTACCTTTTTTATTACACATGTTCACGACATTTAAGAATTTTTATATAACTGCACCAAATGTATAACATAGTTGCTAAGCTAAGACACACCCACCTGGTTTGTGCATCTGAAATCAAACAAATCTTCTTCGTTACAAAATGAAAATATGAAAAAAAAAAAAAAAAAACAAAACAAAGGAATGATAATGAGAAATGATAGCTTAAGAAGATGATAAAGAGAATAAGAAGAATGAAAGAATGAAAAGTATTTACAAAATCCATATATTTAAATAGGTGGTTATTTGAGCTGTTTGTTCAAAGAATGGCTATTTATTAAAATGTTTCTAGAAAAATATGGCTATTGGTGTTTTTAAATGTATATGGTTTTTTCATAAGAGAGCAACTTGTGCTTTTTTTAAATTTGTTTTTTGATAGTAACAAAAAAATATATAAAAAATTTAGAATATCAAAAATAATAAAATAAATCTTTCCATCAAAGAAATTAACTAAAACATTTATGGTTTTCTTATTTTTGTTTTTGAAAAATACATAATATATATTTTTTTTTCCATAAAGATCATAATCGATTAATCGGCGAGGTTACAAAATGCAATATTTTTCAGATGATTGAACCAACCACAGTCGTCTTTGAGACACATTTTTTTGAGTGCTGAAGAATCAAAAGTTCTCTGGTCCACGACTGAAGAACAAGAACAGAATCAGAGGTGAATGATCGATGGCTCTTTTACGACTTCGACATCATCCGGTGATCTCACGAGTACCTTCGCTGCTTAGGGCTCGCCTCCTTTCTTCAACCTCCAGATCCATTTCCCGGTGATAATTCTTTACTTCATTGTTATTCGCCGATTCCATACTAATTCCTACTTTTGAAGTTATATTGTTTGTAGTTTTGTTGTACACGAATGTTCTGTGAATCACTGAATTGCCTAGCTTCTTTTAGAGTCTTATTTATCAGTTTATGTAGCTATTTTGTTTGTTGTTTTTAGTGATTGTACTGTTACTAATGTAAGTTAAGATCCATATGAGGTTGAACTATCATCCTTTATGTTTGTTTGATGAGAATCAGGGAATTGTAATTTCTTTGATTTTGATTGATAGAACTGGTTCCATGTTATCTGAAAGTGATTGCCAATATTAGGAAAAGTTTAGATGAATCAGTAAATTTGTAAAAATACGCAAGGGGAAGAGGATCTGAAATTTGGACTGCGAGCTATTACCAGATTACCACCAAGAGGATAGTGTCTGAACTTGTTCTATGTGTTTTTAATATGATCGAACAAAATCCCTTGGTCAATTTAATTAGAAAATACGAGCTAATTGTAATGTGTGTGATAGGCTGATAGCAGATTAATGGAGTTATTTCAAACCCTCAGCACCTAAAAGCCTCTAGGTTTTTTAAGAAGGGTATCCTCCAGACCATCTAATACTTACTTTTTCATGATCATTTATATTTTTGTGTCTGTAATATCCAAAAATGTTACTTTGTAAATGCTAGGGCCTAGGGGATCTCAGATTATGAATGTAATCAGGGGATAATCATTTGATGCTGTTTAATGGCTTTACTCACATGTTGTTACTTATCGATGCATTCTTTGTGCAGCTATTCCAGATTGCAGAATTCTATTGTTGAAGATGGTGGCACTTTGTTAAGGTCTAACTTTGCTTGCTCTCCATTACCTCTTTCAACACAGTATTATCACGTTTTATTATTTCTATCAGCTTTTTTGTGTCCATGTAAGTTCATACTCATGTATCAGCTGCAGTTTGTGAGTTTTAATTACAAAACAAAAGAAGTCTTTGTTATGAGTGAAATACTACCAGAACTTTAACCTGGTTCATGTATTAGTTGCATTTGTGAGTTTTAATTAGAGAACAAGAAAAGTCGTTACTTATGAATCAAATACTAGTTGAAGTTTAACATTGTTCAAGCTGTTATGTTTGAGTTATAAAATTGTTCATAAATTTGTAAACACCATATTGGAATTTGCTATATCTTTTGTACCGATTAATTTTACTAGTCTATTCATCCTTCTGTTTTCATAATTTTCTAACAATGAGGTTTATCAGGCCCAAATTTTTGTCTGCATTCAATGGTGTCCATGACCATTGTACACTAAAGGTTAGTAGTGAAACTTCAAACATGCTTTTCCTTTGACCAAATATTCATCCCCTGACAGTGGTTGTTCATTTACAGTTTCCGAGTGGCATCAGATGTTACTCATCTTCAGGTATGAATCTTTTTAATTCCAATTTACACTTCTTATTTGCTTTCCTATACGAAATTTACAATAAGTTACGAGTATAAGATAGCTAAATTTATGGGCTTTTTCTACATGCAGAACCTCCTGCACATATAGTGATTGGAATGCCAGCTTTGTCACCTACAATGGTATGATGTGACAAGAAACTGATTCAATTTCTTTATCCTGTTTTTAAGGTTTGATTTACTTCCCTTGTTCATAATTTTTACATTCTTCATGCTTCAATATAGACTCAAGGTAACATTGCAAAGTGGAGGAAGAAAGAAGGAGATAAGGTCAGTTGTTGTTATTATCATAGGGAACTCCACTTTCATGTATTTAATTCCATGCATAGCAAACACCAAGTTTGATTATATAGAAATTTAGAGATCTATTATCACTAATTATGGTTTATTATCTGTATCTAATCATTTGTTTGATCAAATAGATAGAAGTGGGTGATATCATTTGTGAAATCGAGACAGATAAAGCCACCCTTGAATTTGAAAGTCTTGAAGAAGGGTATTTCTCTTTTCCTTGATTTAATCTACCACCAATATCAATGATTGTTGTCTGCTATCTTTATATATTTCATGCAACAACAACCCTTTGAGTGCACTTTTATTTTCTTGAAATGATGTCATGCAGGTTTTTGGCAAAGATATTGGTGCCTGATGGTGCAAAAGATGTGCCTGTTGGACAACCTATTTTCATTACGGTATGTATGTACATACATACATATATAAGCACACACATATACATACATACATATGTAATTACCTTTTCATATGACTTATGTGTACACATAAACTAGGTTGAGGAAGAAGAAAATATAAAAAACATCCCTGATAGTGTTCTTGGTGGGTCAGAAGTCAAAGAGACTGAGTCAACTCAACCTAATGTTAAAGCTGAAGACACAGCAAACGAGTCAACTTCAGGGAAAATTGACGCATCTAACCTACCTCCGCATATCCTCATTGAAATGCCAGCTTTATCACCAACCATGGTTAGTTAACCAAATCAGAGTCTAGTTCATGTCAAAATCGTTCTCATTTCGCTTCTAGAAGCTTTAGACTTGATGCTTTAAATAAAATTTCAGGACCAAGGGAACATTGCTAGGTGGATTAAGAAAGAAGGTGACAAGATTGAAGTTGGTGATATCATATGTGAGATAGAGACTGACAAAGCTACCCTTGAATTCGAATGTCTTGAAGAAGGGTAAAATTGTAATCTTCTGTTATGCTTCCAAAATGCTCAAATTCTTTTAATTCTTACATTCTTGATACTGAACTACAGTTACCTAGCAAAGATACTGGCACCTGAAGGTTCAAAAAACGTTTTAGTTGGACAACCCATCGCAATAACAGTAATTTTTTTTTTCCACTTTTCAATTACCAAAAAAAGTAATAAAACATAAAATCGAAGCTGATACTACTGTTTTTGTTTTGTAAGGTTGAGGATCCAGCTGATGTGGAAAAGGTGAAATCATCTGTTAGTGGTAATACTAATACGGCAGCCAAGGAGGCAAAGCCAGCTCAGCATGCCACGCGTGATGACGAAGCAAAAGCACAGAAGTCCATCTTCTCTAGAATCAGTCCATCTGCAAAAATACTAATTGCAGAACATAAGCTGGATGCTTCTTCAATAAACGCATCTGGCATACGTGGGACCCTCACAAAATCCGATGTTTTAACCGCAATAAAATCTGGGACAGGTGGCAAAAAAAGTTCATCATCTGAACCTGTAAAACCCCCAAAAAGTCAACCTCAGAAACATACTTCAATATCATCAGAAGTCCAAGAGTCAGACTCCTATGAGGATATTCCTAATACCCAAATCCGTAAGGTATACACATATTCATAATACTTTTTTTTTTTTCACAATGCTATTATCAATAAATAAGTAAGTATAATAGCAAGTAATAAAGTATACTTGTTGTGCAGGTGATTGCGAAAAGGTTGCTAGAATCAAAACAGAACACGCCTCATTTATATTTAACCGCAGGTTTTATAAGCTTCTGTAATAAGTTCTTGTGGTAAATACAAAACAACATTGTATTTGTGGTTAAACTATTTAATGGTTTTTGACAGATGTTATACTGGATCCTCTTCTGTTATTTAGAAAGGAGCTCAAGGGTATGTTTAGGGTTTGCAAATCTCTTATTTGTTAAATTTTCTTTTTTTCATCGAATTAATGGATGCATGATTTACGTTTTTTTTTTTGTGCAGATAAATTTGGGGTCAAAGTCTCGGTGAATGATATCGTTATAAAAACTGTAGCAATTGCATTGAGAAGTGTTCCAAAAGCTAATGGTAAGTAAGACCCTTTGATGATGCTTATAATTTAAATATGATTATTATTATCAAGTGCTGATAGTTGACTATAAAAAAATACATGGCAGCTTTTTGGGATGACAAGAAAGGAGAAATTGTATTATGTGATTCTGTTGATATATCAATTGCGGTTGCTACTGAGAAGGTATTGATTTCTTTTTTACATGTTATTTTCTATTTATTTTTTTCCTCTGTTATTGCTAAAGTTAATTTTATTTTGTTGAATTTATAGGGGCTGATGACTCCAATTGTGAAAAATGCTGATGAAAAATCCATATCGTCTATTTCCTTGGAGGTATTATCGGTGGTTAAATAAATGTTTATTAGTTTGACGTCTCTCACATAGAATCCAGGAAGGAATGGAATGGTTCATTCCATTGGAATTAAAATATAACCATTTATATATATAATGTTCTTAACGATGATAAAGGGCAAATAGTTAATTTTATATGTACTGTTTGTTTGAAGGTCAAGGAACTTGCTGAAAAGGCACGATTAGGGAAGCTTACACCAAATGAGTTCCAAGGTGGCACTTTCAGGTGAGTTTTTTTTTTCGTCATATCATTTACTTTCAATATTTAAATATAGCATCTCAAAAAAGTAATTTCTCATGAATATTGTTTTTATTCATGTTTACAGTATATCAAATTTGGGTATGTTCCCAGTGGACCAATTTTGTGCCATTATCAATCCACCGCAAGCTGGTATTCTTGCAGTTGGTAGGGGCAACCAGGTGGTTGAACCGGTTTTTGATGAAGATGGTAAACTCAACTCTCAAATCATTTTCTGTAATAAATATTTTTATTAGATAATTAATTAGTTAAACTTGTGTTATCATTTATTACTTTCAGGAATCGAAAAACCAGCTGTTGTTACAAAAATGAACGTGACATTATCTGCTGATCATCGTGTATTTGATGGAGAAGTTGCAGGTATTTGGTTTAACACATTTTTATTTTTTATTTTTTATTTTTAATTTAAATTCAAACGAGATGTGATGAACGGGTGATTTGTTTTCAGGTGATTTCATGGGAGCTTTAAAGTCAAACTTCAGTGATATAAGGAGACTACTTATTTAAGTTAAGATCCTCATATGATTCTTTTGATGAATGCAAATTCAGTGTACAATTTTACTCTATTTTACATCTCTTCCAGAGTGTGATGAATTCGGCCTTTTTTTATTTTTTTCGAGAGATATGCAAATGACTGATAATAATGAAAGAGGGTTTGACTTTTGGAGAGAGGTTTGACTTGACCATTTTGTTGAGGTAGGACTGGGCAAGAGTCCCGCTTTGTAAAAAAGAAAACAATGTACAATGTTTTTTCTTTGTAATAAACCAATTCGGTCAAAATTCATCAACTTAAATATGTTATATGGAACAAAGAAAATGCCGATTAGCCCCCAAAGTGAACTAGGCTCGTCAAATTTGTGATGATTATATATTATGAAGAGTTCAATTAGCTTAATTTGACAATATGTTATTATATTGAGTGCAAATTTTACAAGATAATGTTAACCATCTAATGGATTTGTGATATAAACTTTAACTATTTAGAACAAATTACACGAATGGTCCTTAAGGTTTTGTTTTTTCCCCTTAAAGTACGAAACTTTTTTCCCTCATATGGTATCTACAGAGCAAACCTTGCACACAAATTATTATTATGACTAACTTTGTTAACATACTCTGTTAAGTGTGTATGAAAAGACGAAAATACCCTTTGCTTTTATTTATTTATTTTTAATATTTTATTAATTTGAAATTAAAAAAAAAATGAGGCGCGCTCTCTCTCACACACACATTAAAACACCACCCAATTCATCTTCTTCAACATGTCTCTCCCCCCACCTTACACCATCAAAGCACCACCCAGTTCATCTTCTTCAACATGTCTCTCCCCCCACCTTACACCATCGCTTACTGACATGCCATCTCCATCTTCTCCTCTCTCTTGAAATCTCATGAAGGGGAAGATCGTTAGATTCAAAAAGAAGTTCAGGGTTTTCGATTTGCAACAAAAAAAAGCTTTAAATCTGGATCAGATGGGTCCTTTTAAACCCCAACCCTAACAAAATCGCCAATGGAGACACCGTCTTCCACCACCACCAATCCCTTCCCAGACGCTAGACCAAAACAAAACAAGAAATCGAAGTGTCACCTCCTCTAATGGGTTCATATATGATGAGATTAAATTTCTTGTTCTTTCCGTCACTTAGCAGTCCCGTCGAGGGCTCTTTCTGTCAAAGAAGTTGCCGACGAACCAGGAGTTGCCCTCGCTGCTTCTAATCTCTCATCCGATTGTTAAAGAAACCCACGAACCTCCCTTCCTTCGCTACTGTTACTGCTCATTCCTTTTTATGGGGTTAAGCAGCCTCGAACCTACCAATTTCTATTTTGCTCCCTGATCATATGAAGACGGAGACTTGTTCCCTTGGTTCTCAACTGGCGATGTACTTGTTGATCTAATTCGTATCTTGGCTGCGCAATCCAGAGGGCATGTGCTTTTTTCTTGAAATTTCTTTTTCAAACGTCACCTGCAACTGTGATTGCAGCAATGGAGGATTTTGACCATTAAATTCCTTAAATTACAGCAGATTTGAGCCTTCGTTGGTTTGTTTATTATAGAAAATTTGTGTAAGTTTGTAGAAAATTTTTGTTTCATTCTTTGCTCTTATGAGTAAGTTTGCAGAAAATTTGTGTTTCATTCTTCAAATCTAAAGAGTTATATATTCAAATCTGAATCTCTTTCAAAACATCTTCGTAATTTTGCCCTTGTCATAATTTGCTTTCGCTTGTGTTCATCTATTGAATGATGTAGGTTTTTTGCTTCACTACGCAGTTGGGTTGTAGGTTTGATGATGGTAGTGGGATTGATTTCTTCACCACAGCATGAACACATCAGGAGAGAGAGAGAGAGAGAGAGAGAGAGAGAGAGGACCATCATTGTGCATAAAACAAAGGGTATTTTTGTCATTTAACAAAACTTAACAGAATATGTTAACAAAGTTAGTCACATGGAGCTTTTTGTGTGCAAACCTAACAGAATATGTTAACAAAGTTAGTCACATGGGGCTTTTTGTGTGCAAGGTTTGCTCCGTAGGTATCATCTGAGGGAAAAAAAGTTTCGTAGGGACTACTTTAGAGAAAAAAGAAAAACCTTAAGGACCATTCGTGTAATTTGTTCAACTATTTAATATAGAAAGTTTATCGTTGTAAAACTGTTGCATAAAATGGTTTGAAAATATTAAGGTTTGGATGATTGAAGCGCATAAAATGGTTTGAAGATATTAAGGTTTGGATTATTGAACCGCTTATGAAAAAATGTGGATTTTATGTACCATTGCTTCTAGGCATATTTTGCCATATTTGATTCCTACAACTTCATTTTATTTTTTCAATAATAGAAGAGACCTTGATTGATAAATGCAATATTATCAAACTACAATGAAGTTAAAGGTGCTTTAGGTTATGTTTGATAAACTAGTTGACAACTGAAAAAAACGATGTTGGGTAAAAATTAGTTTATGTTTGACAAACTAGTTGGTAGTCGATAAAAATGACATTTGGTAAAAATTAGTTGATAAACTAGTTAGAAAGTGTAAAATAACGTATGAAGGCATGTATAAAAAAAGTGTTTTATATAATTAATAAATGGTATTTTTTTGGAGAATTTAAGAAAAGCTCTATAAGCTAGTTGACAAGTTGGCTTATAAGTTATTCTTTTGGTTTATTAAACATAGCAACCTAAAAAAACTCGAATAATAACATGACAAACATACCCTAATTAGTTGTTTATGGGCCAACATTATTGATGATTTCGGTTATTTTATTACTCGAGAAACTATTGTATATCTTCTAGAATGATGGGTGTGACTATGATATTGATTTATAGGATTTTACATAATTGATAATTGATAGAGTATATTATAATATATTTGTTTAAAGCTAATTCTTATATTAACAATGTTGGTATAAGATAATGGTTTTAGCTCTTATATGTAAGTAAATTGGATGATAAGGACTCACTATGCAATGCGTTGGAAAATCAGGGCATAAGTTTTAAATTATTCAAAATTTTCTAAACTTATGGCATTTATGCAATTCTAGGAAGTACTGGGGTTCCTTCTGTAAAAACAAATGTTATAAAACAGAGCCAAAGGTGCAACCCCTAAAACCCTAGAAAGGATCTACTAGTTTGTGAGATCAGCGGCGGCGAAAATGGTGAAGTTTTTGAAGCCAAACAAGGCTGTGGTGGTTCTCAACGGCCGTTTCGCCGGAAGGAAAGCTGTAATCGTGAGGCAATTTGATGACGGAACCCGTGATCGTCCTTATGGCCACTGCCTCGTTGCCGGAATCGCCAAATACCCGAAGAAGGTGATCCGAAAGGACTCGGCAAAGAAGACGGCGAAGAAGTCGCGGGTGAAGGCATTCATCAAGCTAGTGAACTACAACCACATCATGCCGACTAGGTACACGCTCGACGTCGATCTCAAGGATGTCGTCACCGTCGACGCGCTTCAGTCGCATGACAAGAAGGTGACTGCCTGTAAGGAGACCAAAGCACGATTGGAGGAGAGGTTCAAGACCGGGAAGAATCGTTGGTTCTTTTCAAAGCTCCGATTCTGAGCAAAAGATAAGTTGTTTTACATTTCCTTTTTTGTGTTTGTTCTTCTCAATTTTCCGCTGATGGATTTTAATGCTCAGACTTTTATTGATACTAGTGCATCTTCGATTTATATTTTGCGTCTTCTTTTGTAGTTTTTAATTATAATTGAATTTTGTGCTTATGATGGTAATATGCTGGATCAAATCGATGTTGGATTTGGGACTTTAGTTGCTTATTAACCTGAAATGATTTGTTTTTAGTGTAAAATTGCTTGATTCAACTTGGTTCCGTGATAGATTAACATGATAATCGAAAGTTAACTATATTAACAAAATGCATATTGTTCATGAATCAGTGCTCTCTATCTTTTTTCATGAGACTCTAAAAGCTGCATTGTGCTTTTAGCTCGAACTGAATATTTGTTTATACTTACAAACTGAAGTAAGTTTGTGAAAACATCATAAATGAATACATAAATGTTGGAATTTTGTCTTTTTTGTTCAGTGAGAATTTCTGTTATTAAACATTCCTTTGATCATTAGTGGGTTTGATTGATAACAGAATTTGATTGAAAATCTCTCCATATTTGTTTGAAATCTTACAACTTTTAATCCGTGTTTTTCAAATTTGTTTACAACACTTGGTCTACATGGTTTTGTAGTATATGTTTTAAAGGTGCAACAGTAGGAATGAAACTAGGTTGCTATTTGATGAAAATGTCTAGACAGATTCATTTTCGTCCACTTTACCAAAATATTGAAGTCATGTCGTCCACAATTGCTTTATGTCTTCACATAAGTTGAAACACTCCTCACTAAAAGGGCATTCGGGATAACAACATAATTTCGAAAAAGTATAACATTTTAACAGGAACCTTATTGTGGGATCTTGGTATCTTACGTCTTACCTGATTTCACATCATCAAATAATAGTTCTATGAGTGTTTGCCTCAGATTCTAGATTGATACATCTCGTACAAGTCTATGTCAAAACTATTTACAACAATGAGTAAATAAATCCAAATTCTCTAGTCATTTTTTACTTGGTCATTGCTTTATAATTCTTATTGTTTCTGACACTCGCATCCAAATTAATACATTAAACTTGGAAACCTAGCAATCAATGTGTGGGTTTAGAACTCGTATATAAGATTTAAACAAATAAAATCTTCAAACTTGTACTGGTATAAGATAACATCTTTGAAACATCATCGTAAAATTGGAATTCATGTGACATATAA
This sequence comes from Lactuca sativa, assembly GCF_002870075.4. NCBI lineage: Eukaryota > Viridiplantae > Streptophyta > Magnoliopsida > Asterales > Asteraceae > Lactuca > Lactuca sativa. The sequence continues at coordinate 61,810,046 of NC_056631.2, read as the reverse complement.
AACTCGTTAAAGTGCATGTCCTTGCATATTACACCCCGGTCATCTAGTCCTAATCCCCACCTCATAAGATATAGTTATCCTTTCTACGTAGTTATACTTTCTAATAAATGAATTTTTTTTTTTTTTTTTTTTTTTTGCCATTGGTTACATTCTTATTCAATTTGTCACATGTAATTTTATGGTTATTTTGAATTTAATTTTTTCCATGTGTTATTTTATGGTTTTTCTATTTTGTGAAATTCTATATAATATTTAAATCTAATAATAAATTTATATCAATTTCATTAATGAACTTTCTTTCTAATTTCAAAATTACAAAATTAAAGTTACATTAATTTTCTTTATTTATTTATCTAAATTATTTTTTTAAATTGAAAAGAGAAAAAAACACTTTAATTCTTATAATTCAATATTTTTCTTACTTTTTTTATAAATTCAAACTTCTCAAAAATTTTGAATTTTATATTTAAGTTTTATTTTAAATGAACCTACGGAATACATGAGTCACAAATCTAGCTGGCTAATATTTCCTCTCCTAAAATTATAATCTACAAATAAAAAACACATTAATTAAGGAAACTTTAATTATTATTAGTTTTATCCAATAAAATGATAGTTTTACTTTTTTCTTGCATTTAATTTCATCAATTAAATGTTTTGGTTGGTTAAACAATACTATGGACATTTTGGTAAAAATGATATATATTTTAAGAATTAGGATTTTATTTTGAGACAACTAAAAAAAAGATAGACTATAAATATGGAATGGATGGAATAAATAGCAAGCCACATTTGTGACCCAAAAAAGTCAATTTCAACGGTTAACACAATAGGTTGGTGATTTAAATCCTGATACATTTGATAGAAATCTAGCCGTTGAGACGGTGAAGTTTACCATTTTTTATATAGTATGCCTATCATGGTTGTTTTCATGCCCAAACCAACATATGATAGAAATCTAGCTGCTAAGATGGTGCAGTTTCATGCCTATAATGGTTGTTTCTATTCATCCCAAACATCATATAGCATCTTTAAAACATATTTACATTGTAAAAAAAGGTCTTCAATACATTTTTACTGCATAAACGTCATATGAAATCTTCAAATCTCCTTTAAGCATATCTTTAAATCTTCGCTAGTAAACGCCGTGTATCATCTTTATACCCCATGTAGACAATAATATTTAATTCTTATGGAATGCCATATATGATGATCACATAAGAAATATATAGTAGTAGCATAATACACAATTACCTTTTAAGGATAAAAGTACTTCATTTTACTTGAGATGTGCTCATAAAATGATGTGTACTTGCTTTAGTTCTTGTTTGTTCGACTGTTAGATTTCTTTAAACATTGGAAACCCGATGGTACCTACGTACACATAATAATGGAAGTTAACATCGACACTCCAATCTTAAAAATTACTACTAATACTAATTATCCAGTTTTATATGGTTATAGTCCTCTTTTGACCCCTTATTAGCCTCTACCAATCATAAGTCACTAAGAATAACTCATAGCGGCTTGATTCAAGTTGCCAAAAAATGACTCAAACACCTACAACTTTCATGTTTAAAGTTTTCCCAAATTTCACACTGATATCGCTTAGTTTTGTGACCATTGACCAACACCAAGGCAACTAGGAGACTATTCCTAGGTAGTCATGGTTTTTTTACATTAATAGATCTGGTGGGTTATCTATATATTCTATGTACAATGGATCCGGTTTTTAACCAGATAGCTTTGGATATTTGATAATGATATTAGTCTCATATAATACGGTTGCAAAGTCGGATTTATCAAACCATAATAATCAGACTTTATAAAGTGCATTGTAGTGGTTGCATACGTCAATGATGACTGATGCACAATCGGTGATCGGTCCTTATCAACCTCTTGTTCCTTCTATCAATATCCTTCAAAGGTTTCACTTGAACTATAGAATTTTTGTGTCTTGATTTTGATTATTTTATATTAGCATCTCCCCACCCCTCATTGTCATGTCACTTCCACCATGCCCAATAGTGGGGGTATACCCACCGTCTAACTGAAAAAAAAAAATGAAAAAAAAAATCAAAATTTATTACCTCAAAGGGAAAATGACACATACGGCTTATGAACTTTCTAAGGTTTATTCTTTTAGTCAGTTAATTTTTTAAGTAGCTTTATGAGGGAATCAACTCGTAGACAACCTGTTTGTTTAATCCCATTTACTTGTTCTAGCAGGTTTCAATGACACATAGGCAAAACTTGACACATCACCAATGACATCGCAACCCAAAAATCAAATTTGTGCGATCGGAAATTCCATGGTTTACAAGTGAAAACAACATGTTTGTACGATGGCTTTAATAGCCCCCTTCGTCAAAATCATGATCCTCCAAAAAATCAAAAAAGTTTGTTGCTCCAAAATCAAGTTTGGGTGGGTTTTGTTCAGATTTTGACGAGGAAACGTCGGATCTAGCAAGATAAGGTCAGGCACGTGAAGTGATCGGAGAAACTCAGTGAGTATCTCGTCGTTGGCGAAGGAGGGTCGGGAGCAACCAGAGACAGTGGTGGAGCACGAAAATATGAGAGTATTTGGCGCAATAAACCTAAGTTCTGAAAAATCACCTGAAGACACCCGTCCTGCTTCTGTGTTTCATCAGATGAAAGTTTTTGTTGTCTTTTTTCTCTATGATATTCTTCGTTATCTGTTGTCAAGAATAGACCTCGCGTAAGTATCATACAATCAATCTTCCTATTTTTTCTCTTTGACCGGCACAATTTGATTTCCTGGGTTGTTTTTTTGCTTTATCTGTTTCTGTTGATTTTAGGTTATCTTTGAAGAAGAATAGTATGTCGGTATTGTAGATCATGCCCAAATCTTGTTGTGCTTTGATGTGACTGGGATCTAAATAATTGTCAGAAAATAGTTGTATTAAAGGTGTGGAGATTATCTGATTTCAAATGTTTCGAATTAATCAAAGCCCACAATGACACCATTAACACTCTCACCACCAACAAATGAATGGCTTTCTCTGCTTCTGCAAATGAGAAGATCAAGGCATGAGGGAGACCTGAAGTAGAAGGTGCACATTTGTTCATAATGGGGTCAACTGATGAAGCATCATTCTTGAGGATGAAGGCTGATTAGGAGGGGTTGATTGACTGGTGAGTGTGTATGTGTGTGTGAAAGAGTGGAGGGAGACGTGGACAAATGATGAACGACGTGAATTTAACTTTTTTAATTAATTAAAAGCCACTTGTACATAAAACCGGTAATAGTAGGTTAGAGGGACCAAATAAACAGGTCACTAACAACAGTGTTCCCCAATAAAAAAAATTACCAACCCTAAAAAGTTCGTAGGACATTTGTGTCATTTTCCTTTACCTCAAAATAGGGTTTTTATTTAAAAGTTATCTAACACTACCTTTTTGTATGCAAATCTATATGGCCACACACTTATATATATATATATATATATATATATATATATATATATATATATATATATATATATATATATATATATATATATATATATATATATACCAACTTAAAATCTACTATAATAAATGAAGATAACTTCACCACATGTCAGTCTCTAATGAGTTTTGACATTTGTCATTTTGTGATAGTTTTTCAATAAATAATATCCACATGTCAATTTATAGTTTTTTTTCAAATTTTAAAATTTAAAAGCCACATAATACTTATAATTATATATGTAAAGTATCAAATGTAATAAATATTATACTAAATTGCAATTAATATGTTTCTTCATTCCTTATTTCAAAATTTTATTTTAAAAAATATTTATTATTTATATTTTAATATTGTATTTTTTTAATCAACTTGTGTAATACACGGGTTTTACACCTAGTAAATAATAAAAGTAATGGTTGTATAGGTTAATTTTATATGTATCTTTAATTGTTTATTGTACCCCTGCGAGTGAGTGAGTATGGGTGCACCCCCTCATGTTTGATACAACTCACACGTCTCGATTCCAAGAATATAAGATATTATCATCCCACCAATGACCCGTGATAAAATCCATGAAGCGATCCAAGTAAGCGTGAGTTTAATCCAATGCTCAAATCATATTCATAAGCACTCATGAACGTTGCAACAAACATTTGCTATGTCTAATACACTTTAGGCAATCTACAAACCAATTCATGACAATCTTCTTTCATACCTACTCCCAAAGTATGAGCGACTGTGGAACGTTCGAATAATCTTATTATTCAGGAAGTCAAAACATGCAAAGTGAAACACAAGAATAATCGAACACAATAGGGCCCCAAACTTTTGAGTATAAATAAAACTCCTTTTATTTAATCACCATATTGATTACACATTATTCATTGTATAATGTTTCGGGTAATCAACTTATTGCTTGAATTATAACAACAATTTGATGTGTGTTGAGAATTCTAACACTCCTATGGTGTACATTCAACCGTAGAAACCTTGATCTATGTTTGACTAAGATATGTCACACCCCCAAACCAGAATGGCGGAAACATTCGGGGGTGGGTGACTTCACGTAGTACCATAACAGTTGAATATTGTAAAGAAAGTAACATAACCATCATAAATATAATAAAAACTTACATTGTCACGTGTATTACAAGTTTTAAAAGAATATTACAAATATGATGATTCAAAAAGTTTTAATAATAGACGCCTTAGCGTTCCTTCTCCAAAAGTTGATGGTTACCTGTATTACTGATTCCCTGAGAAATACAAGTAGTTTCAAAAAAGTGTCAACAATTAAGTTGGTGAGTTCAGAAAGCGTTTTTGGTACTGAAAATTGTATGTCCTTTAGTAAAAGAATAACCGAACGTTTTCCTAGAAAATCCAACATTTTCCACATATAGTTTGAAAAGTGTCAAAGGCTGACGTGTAATGGTATTTTTTTGTACTAAAATGGTGAAAGTGTAGCCATATCCAAATAATGTATTTATTGAATGCATTCAAGAGTCTCGTAAATTAAACTTATTTTAATACTTCCATGTGAGTTTTATAACCATGCTATTGACCCAGATTGCCTGCAACAATGTTATTCAGGCATTGTAGTGTTATGACGTTTGTCACCCCAGACCTGCCGGTCTAACTGTAGCTAACAGTTTAGGTGCGGGATTGTCAATCCCGTATGGATCTATACACAAGTATCACGCTCTCCCTCCAAGAGATTATGGTTTATAATACAGGACTTGAAATGCGTACTTGTGAGTACGTTGAAGTTGAATGTCTCACAACCCTTAGTATTAATAGATTTACGAAAAAGAAAGTCTATATTTCATCTAGATGAAAATATTTCATTTTCACAATGTTACGTAAAAATGTAATGAATAACCGACAAACTATACCCATTATAGTTGAGAGCGGACAGCTAATGCGTTCCACTTATTGAACAGGGTTCTATGGTAGGTTTGTGACCCCTGGATGTCGAAGGCGTCCTTGGGGTAATCTCGTAGTTCCTACGGGGTGGAGATGATGGGGTCGGTCCATGGATTTTCCTTCCTTTTGTCGCATTTCGCTCAAAGGGTTGAAGGGAGATAGTGCATCAAGCTATTCGCAAGGGCCAACTTGATCCTCTTCCCCAGGGATCCCCGATAAGGGAACCTTAGGAGAGCTGCCGACTCCAACTACCGTCCATGTACGATCCATACCAGATCTGACCAACTGCCCATCCTACCTCCTCTACGCTACTACGGGTACATGCGAAGAAATGATGAAAAGGGGCCCACCTCACTCATCCCATCTCCCCTTCCTCCAACTGCGCTTAGACCGACAGTGGCAAAAGCAAGATCGGATAGTTGGGCAGGTGCTCCCCTTTGGGTGTGGTTGTGTGTGGATAGGCTAAGGCACCTTAGTGTGCAAGGGGCTAAGTCGGTCATTCAAGGACCGGCGCTTTCATCTGAATTCTCCTATGTTCGAGAAATCTCATCTCCAACTGAGACCACTCGACCAATCTCATCCATTTGAAAATTCGTGTAAAAGTTGCTAATTCTACTTTCTAATAGAGTCGTTAGTTCAGCAGCTCTCGGAGAGAATTCCATGATTCTATTTATTTTGGGCTATATATAAGGGGGAATACCGCTTTCAATTTCAAAGAGCTCTATTTCCGCCTAAGATCTATTCTTATAGATCAAACCAAGACCGATCAATATCCGAACGGAACGGATTCAAACTTCTCCTAACGCCCTTCCCCGCCTTTTTTTAATCTGGGGTGAAGGAAAAGACTGACCCCTTCGGTGACTTTCGCGGTCGCCCTCACTGAACTGACTTGAATCTGAACTACGATTCAGACCAAGTCTTAACGAAATGAAATGCTTTAAAATAAAGAATATTATTAAAGAACGCATCAATACTACCATTATTATTATCAAAATAAAAGGTAAAACCTTGTTTATACAATGCATGAAAGGAAATAACATTTCTTGCCATTTCTGGCGAATAATAACATTTATTCAAATCTAATGTAAACCCACTATTTAGCACTAAGGAATAAACTCCTATCTTGGTGACAGGTGAAGCTTTCATGTTTCCCATGATCAAGTTTATCTTTCCCTGTTCCACATTCTCACTTCTTCTTAGTCCCTGCAAATCACAACATATGTGAATACCACAACCTATATCAAGGACCCAAGACTTAGAATGAGATGAGTTATTAGACAATATAATGTATATACCTGCATGGTTGGGTTTTACTTTCCCATCCTTCAAATCTTGCTAGTACTTTGGGCAGTTTCGCTTCCAGTGCGACTTTTCATGGCAATAGAAGCATTCAGCCTCATTAGGGTCAGCAGAAGGAGTGACAAAACCTTTCTTGGTTTTGCTTGAAGAGGAGCCTTCAAGGGTCTTACCCTTGGCACCCTTAGAAGGGTTATTTCTCTTCTTCCCTTTGCCATGCCCAATTGCCAAGACATTGGCCGCAGTTGGAGTAGGAGTAGGATTGGTAACAACCGACTTACCCTTTAGACCACTTTCGGCGGTCTTCAAGAGACCTTGAAGTTTCATGATGGTGACTTCTTCCTTGTTCATGTGATATGTCATGCGGAATTGATCATGACACGATGGTAAGGAGTGCAAAATGATGTCTATTGCTAACTCCTCGGGGAAGTTCACATTCAGCTTCAGTAGACGGTCCACATACCTTTGTATTTTCTGCATGTGGCCCGTGAGGGGTTCACCATCCTTCATTCGGTTTGTTATCATGGATGAGATTATTTCATATCGCTCTTGACGAGCACTTTGATGGTAGCGATCCATCAAGTCCTGGTGCATCTCAAAAGGATAATAGTCCTCATAGGACTTTTGGAGCTCAGCTGTCATGGTGGCTATCATGATGCATGCCACTTTTGTAGCATCTCTTTCATGTACCTCGTATTCAACAAGCTCTTCAGGAGTAGCAGTTGGCTCGGGTACCTTCAGCTCCTTGTCGAGAACATATTCTTTATTCTCATACGAGTGACCATCCTGATGTTTCTGATCCAATCAGTAAAGTTGGATCCATTAAAGATGGCTCTCCTACAAAGATTCATGAGAGAGAAGGAGCTAGTAGGGTTTGAGCCGTAAGCATTGTTATTGGAAGACATCTGAAAATAAGAGGGAATAGATTAGATTAGATATAGAGATAGTCCTTAATAAAACACCCAAATGTAATATTAAGGCTAGGACCCAACACAATATTTTATAACTTAGAAGAGGGATGTCGTAATCTAAGCTATAAGATATTTGAAGGTAGGTGAATGACGATTCACCAATTTCCACCATGAAAAACGAAATATTTAATTAGGTTTTAATTGGTTTAGAAACTCCAAGATTCTTTGAGATTCATTGAACTTTCTTCAATGGCATGTTTCAATCTCGAGTGTGCCCTTCAAGTTTTGTGACTGGGATGCCAATGATCACAAAACAAGGTGTGAAGTAACCATGCAAATTACTTGGTACCTTAATGTATCACCCCTCAATCGATGTGTCGGTTAACCACACACACTCCATCGATACTATGATAAACATTAAGTCACCATTTACCTACCTTCTTAAGTTCAAGTTAGTGTGCCGGTTAACCACACACGCTCCACTGACGACTTAAACAAAGTGTAAAGTGTAATTTCATGGATTAGCACCTTATTCACATTTTCCTAAAATAACTAAGATTGGGAATTTAATAAGGTTTAGTTACTTTAGTATTATCATTATACTTTTAATGAGAATTTATAAGTCCTTCTCCTACCCGTTCAGCTAACGACCCTCCACCGATCAAGGAAGCGGTGGGTGAGAGTGGACACCCATTAAGTTGCCATTTTATAGGCAACAACCTTATACCCCCCTTATAGACAGGCTTCGTGAATGAGACGTACTAGCGGTAAGACAACTTGATCTTATATATATATATATATATATATATATATATATATATATATATATATATATATATATATATATATATATATATATATATTAACTTATAATATTATAAAGTATAAGGGTTGGATTTTAACTTTTAAAATTCTAAGGGTTGGAACTAAAGTTTTAATCATGACTTTACTTGTTCCAAAACTTTAGGGCAAGTTTTGTAAACTTTCAAAACTTTTCATTTCTTATAACTTATGAATTTAATTGAGTATTAAAAATGAAGACTCTTCATTTTTATAACCCTTGTGTTCTTTTAATGGTTTTTATTAAAGTGTGACCTTTGGATTTCCATAACTTGAGGACAAGTTATGGACTCCATTAAACCACATAATGATCAAGAATTAAACTACCAAGTAGGTTACAAACAATTCTTATGATCATCTAATCTTCATAAGTTCAGGAACATGAATATGAACATTTCAAGAATCATAAATTACTCATAAAACTTGTAATTTTTGATAATAGCCATTGTAAATGGATTAGCATAAACATCACACCATCTAAAACAAGTTTTATAACACCAAAACAGTTTAGGGTAATGTTTCTAGTCCATTTCCAGCAGCAAAACATGAGAAACTACATTCTGCAAGCTAAACTCGTCGAGTTCCCTAAGGAACTCGTCGAGTTCATGTGTTAACTCGTGAAATCGGGGAGTTTTTGGCCAGAACTCGTCGAGTTTTGCAATCTGTACAATTTTAGTTTTTGAAAAACCAACTTTTGCATCAAGTATCATACAAACAAGCCTAGGCTATGATACCACTGATGCATTTTGAGCATTCTAACACTCCTATGGTGTACATGCAACCGTAGAAACCTTGGATCTATGTTTGAATAAGATACATGCAAATAATTATTTTTCCAAGGTTCTTATCATATCTAGCATGGCATGGGGAACTTGAATCAAATAAAGCTAGTAGAACTACTTACCTTGTACTTGTAGTTAGTTGCTTGGAGTTTTAGAGCCTAACACCAATAGTGTGGATGCCTCAAATGGAAATCACAAATCACCACAAACTTGAAACTTTGAGAGAATAGTAATCACCTTTCTTGAAATCGGCCCTCTTACTTTACTCACCACAACTAGTGTGATTTCAATAACCAAAGCCTCCTTTATATAGTGTGGTGGATTAGGGTTACATCCATGTAAACCCTAATACCCATGTCTTTTCATTTCCATGAGATCCATGGGTTAAAGCTCCATGGACTATCCATGTACTTTCCATGCAAGCCTAGCCCATTCCAAATAAGCATTAGCCCATACTGTATAAATACAAGAGCTCATATTTAATTAGTCATACTTTTGATCTCTAAATTAATTCTAGATTAATTATAGATCCATACTAATTAAATAATATGATTTTATATTAATATATTAGAACTTATAATATGTTAATAATTTATAACTTGTATTATTCTCAAAAGATTATCAATAATTGTTTGGGTGAAGTGCAACCCAAATGGACCATGCCGGGTCAGGTCCAGTACACCACATATAGTTATGGACTTGGACACTATATCCAACACAATTGTCCCATGCTCTTAGCATGCACACTATGTTTACCTATGGTCCTTACTTTGTGAAATAGTATAATTGAATAACATTTTCAATCACACTCATTTCACAATTCTCAATCCTTACCACAAGTGTGAGAATACCAAATTCTTGCCACTTATAGAATATGTTATATTTTAACATTTTATGCAACAATTCTTTTGTAATGTCATAGTGCCAAAGTCACAAAAACTTTGCCAATGAAATTACGAAGTCATTTATTGGAGATTGTTGCAAGACAATTCCATAGACATGAAGTCTCACATTCAAAGTACATTCCTTTGAACATCCTTCTTGCATAAAAGTTTCTAATCTACATAGATATTCTTAAAGTCAAACTCTCAATATGGAAACAATTCCATATTTACCATATGACAACTCATTATTAATATAATCATATCTAATAATAATAATGTCAGTGTGGTCCTTCCATTACTATACTTCCAACAGCTCATAAGCGACCAATCATTAGCGAACCTTAGATTGTCCTCTTGACATTTGATTAATCACCTTTAGTCATATCTGGTTCCAATCCTTCTCCCTCTTAATGCCTTAGGCACTTGGAAAAATTTAGAACACACAAATATTACATCATATGCAATCGATCCTATGCCCAAAGCATATGGGATACGATTCATAATGTCTTACATAAAGACGTGATACTTGACCAGTCTTTTGCTATAATATCTCTATTTGTCATGTTCTCACAATTCGAACTATGAAGATGGATGTCGTAATCATAATCAAATTTGAGAACACAGTCTTAATTTTATATGACTAAATTAGATAAAAAAAATTCAATCCAAGTTTTTAGAACTGAAATGAAGTATAAAATTCTCTCCCTTAATCATAGCAAAACAACTTTTCAACCCTTGCAATTTCATGAATTGAACCTTTTGTTTTTTATAATTAATATTGTTATCTCGCAATACTTACCATAGTTATCATGCTCCCACTCACATGATGATTATATATTTTCCAAGCATAACACTTATGCTCCCACTAGCTTTGACACATATTCAGAAATTAGCTGGACTTCTAGAAACCAATACTTATTGACTTTATTTACAAAAGTTCAAATTTTTGAAACCGAGATGCTTTCGATAAGCCTTTATCTAATCTTCTCGAACTCATACACCTTTCCTTAGATAACCTATATGTGTGTTTAAACAGTTTTAAAACTTATAACAATAAGTCTAAAATGTTCAGACCCATTTGCCATTTCTCACAATTCGAACTATGAAGAGGAATGTCGTAATCATAACTAAATTTGAGAAATGCAAATTACATAATGCTATCTTCAAAATCTCTCTTAGTGAAAGCGTTTCCTCGCAATCATTTGCATGAAGCGGAGAGAAACCTTATGACACTTAGGTCTTATGGTGTATGTGTTCCTATCCACGTGAATTTATCATAACCATAATTATAAGACAATGTTTGTGACAAACCCAAACTCATATGGACTGAACTTATTCATTCTTAATTTCTTGCCATCAAGGGTCCCACCATTGCTTCCAAGTTATTCAGCAGTTCGCCTATACTAGTCAATGTACTTTCATTGAACAAAGTGCTTTGCCTTTATGCATTCAATTGAGAACTCATGGAACTCACATGCATAGCCGACTTAATCAGGAATGGCACAGAAATAAGAATATGTCAACACGATAGGTTACAAACCTCAAGTCGTGCGCTAGTGTCTAACAGGTTTACTCTTGATTAGTTCTTGAACCTTTTTTCAAAATCATTTAGACTCCCACTGACCTCTTGACATATAAGATTCTCTTGTCAAGAAACATTTCCTGGCAAAACAAATATTTAATAATTAGTGTGTATCTATATCAAGACAAAACCTACACGTAATTTGGTACTAGTTGGTCATTGTCTTATTCAAGACATCACAACTTACCAAAATGTGCAAGTGTAAGAAAATTCCTACTTAAGATTATGTCAGTCAAGTCACAATCTTGGAGTATGACTCTAAGACTTGATTTTGGAATGAAGTATGATACATCTTATTGACTTAACCGCTACAACAATTCTTGATTCCTCTTCTTAGCCAAACTAGTGCACTAAGGTGTTCTTGAAGGATGAATTGTAATATGGTTCCTACGATTACCAAGACAATCATAAAACATGATACAAAAGTACTATCCCTTCTTATTAGATTGGATAAACTTTTTATCTTTCTGCCTTCATTGATTCTACTTATTCATTCTTCCATTCATTGAAACTTTTCAATGATTCAGAGTTACACTTAATCTTGTAAGTATAACCACATTTACTAGACTTTTAGTAAATCATGACGAATAATGTTATTGTTATTTATGGTGGACTTGACCAGTGCACAACATTGTAAACTCGATCTCCTAGTCCTTCACTTGACTCTTTGTCAAGGAATTAGCCTTAAAATTTCTAAGTACCAAGATTTCCATACATCACATGATTCAAATCATATGATTCCAAGCTTCTGTCCAATTGAAACTTGGGCGATGGGAATATTTCCTTACCTAAAAAATTACGACATTACCATAAATAACATAACTAAGAATCACATCCATTTAATATTGCTTGTAATAGAAACACACAGACATCAATTTTCACAATTGCCATTGCAAGGAAATATAAATAAGACAAAATCAAAATTTATTTTAGTGCGGAAAAATATATCCTTACAATGCAAATGAAAACTATGCTATTACATATTCCTAAGCAATTTATCATAACTCTAAGCAGCAGCTCAAAAATTCGATCATCGAATCCATGCGATCGTAATACATTCAGATAACGTCATAATCATTGGATTACTTGGCCATCCCACAATCTTCCTACCTAATCACCACCACATTGAGCTTACAATACTAAGATCCCATGATCAAATGATATTGGGTGCTCACACCCCAAAGCAAATGAAGCACTTTACTACTCTCGATAAAGATTGTCGTATCAAAGTACCTTCCCTTGATACAATTCTGCATCCATCTACTATCCCAATTGATGACAAGGAACCCCAAAAGAACCACAACTGAAACATATAGATAATCACTTCAGTGTTCTTCCTACTACAAAAACAAACACAAGTCTGCTATAGACCATAATCCTACAATCCAACAATTAAGGGCACCATACCCAAAAGCTTACCATAATAGAACATGACGCTTGGTTATCACGTCCATTGACCTCCAATTATACGGCTCATAACCTTCAAAGCATACCCAGTACGTACGGATACTCCATAATGGGCCTTCCGGAGGCATCGAAATGGGCCGGCCCACCTGAAAACGAGTCTAAAATAGGTTAGGGAACAGCCCATTCCGGAGTATGTGATTATTTTTGCAAAAAAATAAAAAAATTGGGTTACACTTAAAAAAAAACACAAAAAAGTTTAGATTACTCAAATTTCCCTTCTTATTAATAACTATTTAAATATTATATTGTATTAGGTAGGCCTGGCAATAGAACGAGTTTTTACCCTGATCTGATCCAAACCCTTAATAAATATACAGGTTTGGAGCATACTTTTTGATCCGTTTACCCGTTAACGACCCGTACCCGATAACCCTTTTATTAAAAGGGTCGGGTATGGATCATCACCGATCCGCTCCATTTATAACCCGCCCTATATAAGTTATATAAATATAAATTTATATTTTATATTGCCTAAAGTTTACATTAAATTCCAATTAGAAGTCCAAAGAGAAAAGGCCAACGACTAATTTTTTTTTTTTACATAGGACTGGAGGACTCAAATTCTAGACTTCCAGTCTTCTCCCAAGAGTCATGATTTCATTCCATTTATATTTCATCATGTAATCACCGATTTCATTTATAAATCAAAAAGGTCATTTATCAACTGGAAGAAAGTATGTAATTGCTATTCTCTATCAATGCAATTGACGGTCAAAAACCAATCGGAAGTAACTAAAATAATGATTTTAATTCCAATAGAAAGCCCTCTAGTACATAATGTGTTTTCTAAATAAAAAATTAGTTTTATTTAATAAATTTGATTTTATGATTTAAGTAAAATGTGTTTGATTATTCAAAAAACCTACGGGTTACGGGACGGGTTTGGATATCTACTGATTCGGTGGATAAGGGTATGAGTTTGATTATTCAAAACCCTGCGGGTTACGAAGCGGGTTTGGATCGAATTTTGAAATTTGTTAAATGGGTTTGGATCAAGGTCGATTCGCTCCAAACCCGCCCCATTGTCTTGTCTAGTATTAGGTGGTGTTTGGCTAAGCTTATTTAAGTTCATTTTTAGCTTATTACCGGTTCCACACAGGTATAAGCTAAAAATGATGTTTTAATGAGAATAGCTTATTAAGGTGCCATATCGGAAATAAATCAAAATCAATAAGTAAGTCCCTCATAATTTATCATATTATAAGTTATAAACTATAAGTTGAAAAGTGCTTATGAAAAGTCGTAAGCTTAGATTATGTTATATTATTATTTATGCTAAAAATGCAATCATAATTTAAAGTATCTTATTTCTCGACACCAACAACGCTTGCTACTCTTTAAAACCACTTTAAAATTAAACATTTTTAATGTTATTTGAACAATATATTTTTATTTATGAATTCAATTACGTTTTTATCATATTTTTAAATTTTATTTAAACAATATAGTATCTAATTATTTTTTCAAAATTTTAAACAGATTAATCTAAATTTAAGCCATTTAATTGGTTGAGTTAGAAAATATATAAACAAATTTAACCTATAAAGAATCTATTTATCTGAAACCTATTTATCTAAAAATATCTTTTTGTAGTTTTCTATTTATAAATAATATATTGAACCTAACCTAATATTACAAAAATTTCAAACATTTATGTTATACCACTTACTATCGTCCTCTCTTTATTAGCACACCTCCAAAACCTTTTTAATGCTGAAAAAAAAAACCCGCTGTCAGATTAGCAAAATCCAACCTCAAACTTCAAGACTTCCACACGACACCAGTCTTCACCGTTCGATAAACATCCCAAATAATCTACGGTCCAAAATCACGATCCGCGTCAAACTACTTCAACCAACCACAACGCGACCTCTACCCTATATATAATAACCCCCAATCTGTCAATCTTTCCATCAGCACACAACCCTTTCTCATTTTACAGATCTATCAAACGCAAAACCAAACACCACCGATCGCAATGGCACCAAAGGCGGAGAAGAAGCCAGCGGAGAAGAAGCCGGCAGCGGAGAAAGCTCCAGCAGAGAAGAAGCCCAGAGCCGAGAAGAAGCTTCCGAAGGACGCCTCTTCGACTGATAAGAAGAAGAAGAGGAACAAGAAATCGGTGGAGACCTACAAGATCTACATCTTCAAGGTTCTGAAGCAGGTTCATCCCGATATCGGAATCTCAAGCAAAGCTATGGGGATCATGAACTCGTTCATTAATGATATCTTTGAGAAGCTTGCACAGGAGTCGTCAAGGCTCGCTCGTTACAACAAGAAGCCAACTATTACTTCAAGGGAAATTCAGACTGCTGTGAGACTTGTTCTTCCTGGTGAATTGGCCAAACATGCCGTGTCTGAAGGTACTAAGGCTGTAACTAAGTTTACTAGCTCTTAGAGTCGTAGACGTTAGGGTTTGGTACTCTATGCGTCGTAAATTTAGGTTTAAAGTGCCGTCTTAATGTAAAAAACCGAATCGCAGAAGTAGCAAAAGTTTGTAATGATCCGGTTATAAATGATATAATGAATTAAGTTTAATAATTTTGCTTTCGTTGTTACATACTGTAAATTCGGGTATTTTGCCATAATTTGCTCACATTGTTCATTTTTTCCTTGATTTTGCTCTCGATTGTTTTTTTGCGGTGACTTTTTGTTTACTTTTTTGTTACCAAGGAATTCAATCGAGCGTCTTTGTTGGGTTTCATGTGCTCATAATCGTTGTCCTGTAAATGTAGGTTACCTGTTTATGTTTAGATCTTAAAATCAGGGAAAAGCCTCAATTCTATCATAATTTCCAGAAGGAGAGTCATCGTTTGTTAAAGTTGGGGGCTTTGCCCAAATTTGGTCTGAATTTCCCCCATTTTTGTTTATTTTTTTATGGTTTTAAATTGATCATTTTTTTGTTGCGTTTGTGGTTTGGCATAGAATACCACCGATTTATTTTGTTCCTTTGCGAGATCATTATTGTTGTAGCCGATCTTAAGAATTATATAAAAACCTATTTTTCTGAACTTATATGCTCTGATGATTTAACAAAAATTGTTTTCCACAATCACTACTAAACTTGTATAAGTTATGTAAACGGTTCAAAATTACGAATAAGACAATAATTTCTCAAAGGGATGTACGTTTTATCATTTATTTTTTTATGAAGTGTTAACCATTACAATTGTTTTTGTGTTTAAAACATACCAGTAGTAGAAAATTTTTATATGCGCTGTTAACCATTACACTTGTTTTCAACCAAGTATGATTTTTCTGATCATCTTTTCCGGTCGAAATAGCTTTTCCGGCGAGTATGATTTTTCTGATCATCTTCTCCGGCCAAAATAGTTTTTCCGGCGAGTTGAGTTCTTGACACAAACACACATGCAAATTGATTCAATTATTTGATTCTTGTTAGAGTTTGTTTATCGTCAAAAATGAGTTAGGGTTCGAATTTGAGGAAGAAGAAAAGTTCAAGAAACAAAATCGGAATCTGCAATGGATAAAGGGTTTAAACTCGAGAAAGATGAAGAGTTTTAGAAACGAGATCTGAAAAAACTACCATGGATAAACTCAAAATCTGCCATGGATGAACTTGATTTCACATGTTTATGTGTGAGAAATCAAAAACTGAAATCGTGTTTTAGGGTGTGTTCTTCAACTATGAACACAACCCCTTCATCAACTTGTGTCTGGTGAGGTCTTCGGAACAGAAAATTGAGACCAGCCCCTTCATCAACTTTGATTTCTGATGAGGTCTTTTTCTTGAATCGATTTCTATGGCAGCTTTGAGTTTAAGTTGCTCATCAACTTTGATTTTTGATTTATAGGGTCTCAGAAATCTTTTCAAGAACAAGACCACACAAAAACCCGCGGATTTGGAAACAAAAGATAAGAAATAGAGAAACAAGAAATCTGAAAATAGTGTCAAGAACTCAACTCGCCAGAAACCGGAAAAACCTTCTATTACCGATCATAATGATATGTTTTAAACAAAAAAACAAGTCTAATGGTTGACAGGGCATAAAAAAAAAACGTTAAGTGACCAAATCCCAAAACAAAGACAATTAATTCATTCATGAAATATCTAATGCATATTCACATTATTTATACATTTCATGGCTTCATTTACTTAAAAGTATAGATGCTAAATGATTGAAGATTAAAGTAGTCTAGGTTTTTTGTAATTATGGGAAAACTATTGAAGATATGTCATGAACTGCAAAACATAAGCTGAATAAAGTGACTAGTGAAATCAGAATTCAATACATAAATAAAAAGGAGGCTAGGCTAATTTTGTGGTGGCACAAAAAGAACTTGGCTCTCAAGCTCTGCCGCCATTTACACTTGATAAAAAAAGAAAAAAAAAAAAACTTGCTGAAATCGAAAAATGGCTGGCTATGGCTACTATTAATATTACTAATCTTCAAGCTCAATGATCTTGACAACAGAATCATCACCAACTTTCTGGCAAACAACAACACGATCATGCGACTTTATCACACCGATGTTCCTTCCATGATCTAGAGCCACTTTCAAAACTGTCTCATTTGTTGCACTTGTGCCTTCCGCCTACATTGATTCAAGTTATTTTTACAATGGAGTTTTGTTAAGCGTAAGCGCAAGTGGTTGTTAAAAAAAGAGTTGTTAGTGAAACTTACAGGGTGTCGTGGATCTGCAAGCATTGGGAAAAGACCTCTAATGATGAGCGATTGCCTTGCCTATAATAAAATTACCAAAAAACCCCACAGGATTAGTTGCCTTGAACAACAATAGCTTGATTTAGTAGATAATATGATTACTTAATTAGTTACCTCAAAAGCACCAGTA
Source organism: Lactuca sativa (assembly GCF_002870075.4). Lineage (NCBI taxonomy): Eukaryota > Viridiplantae > Streptophyta > Magnoliopsida > Asterales > Asteraceae > Lactuca > Lactuca sativa. Next base: position 61,792,074 of record NC_056631.2, on the reverse strand, counting down.
AATGTCCAACGAAGTTGATTTGTCTTCAACCTTGGAATAACAACAGATAGCACAGGCATGGTAGGTCTATACTTGGCAATTAACCTGCATTTTTCATCCAATTTAGAAAATATAAAACATACATATTCATTTCAGCTAGAGAGGGCATTTATGTCTTTTTGCACATATAGAGAGAGCGAATCCTTTTCCTTTCCTACATGTACTACTTTCTAGGGTGGGATAAAATTTTCCAAATCTGTCCCTCTCTCTCACACACACACACACACACACCTTGCAGCTCGTCCAGATGACGTGAAGCAAATGATAACGGATGCTTTCACCTTGATGGCAGCACGCACCTAAAATAGATCCCATGACTTATTAATATTAATATACATGATCTTTAATTCATGATTTAAAAGGATATTATTATGTGATCTTGAAATTGAATACCGCAGAGGAAGCAATGGATTCCATGTGGCTCATTGGTTCGCCAACATATTTAACAGTTTTCTTGAAATACGAATCTTGATTGTACACTTTCTCAGACTGCATACCAATAAACAATGGAGTATTACAAAATCAAAAATACAATTTAAAAAAAAATGAAGAAATTACATTAATGGAAGAAATCAATACCTCACCACAAATTTTACCAACAATAGAGATACTCTCAACAGGGTACAACCCCCTCATTGTTTCTGCACCTAGAAGGATTGCATCAGCACCTAAAAAAATTTCACAAACATAAAAACATGTCATTCCTTCCTTTATAATAAACATTCAGTTGCATATTTATTTATATTTACCATCTAAAACAGCATTGGCAACATCAGTGGCCTCAGCACGAGTAGGCCTTAAATTATCAGTCATGCTATCCACAACACGGGTAACAACCGCAGGTTTCCCAGCCATATTGCATTTGTAAACAGCTGCTTTTTGAAACAAAAACACCTGTTCATAAAATCTTGTAAGCTACCAACTTAATTTTCATAAATTTGATTTTTATTTTTACTTTAAAGTTTAAACAAAGCTGACCTTCTCTGGTGGAAGGTCAATCCCCAAGTTTCCTCTAGCAAGAATAATCCCATCTGCTTCTTGAAGAATTTCATCAAAATTTACTAGTCCCTGCAGTATATGTTACACAGTTTCAAAAAATTAATACCTTCATTCATGACATATTAATATCAAATAAGCATATCTCTCACCTCTACGTTCTCAATCTTTGCGAAAATCTGAGTTTGACTTAGGTCACCTAATTTAGAAAGATATTCGCGAGCCTTTAACATAAAAAGAGAATCATGAATCAAACATGGAAAAAGTGGAAACAATCACATGCAATTTACAAATAAAATACAAGGTAAATGTAACGCATACTTCTCGAATGTCTTGACCACTGCGTGTGTGTGACAAAGAGAGGAAGTCAACGTTGTTTTTAACTCCCCATGTGCTGATAACCTACAATTAATCAAAATTTATAAGAGCCATGTAAAGGATAACCATATTGAATATATTTGAGATGATTTAGTTTACCTCCTTATCTTTATCATTCAGTGTGGGTAGATCAATGTGAACTTGAGAGACATGTAAAGTGTACAATGTTCCAGCAAGAACAGCAGAGTTCTTTATCAGACACACAACATCATCACCTTTGACCTCTGAAACCTGCATTGCGTAAGGAAATTTCTAATTAGGAAACAAAGGGATAGCGAATAGACGCGTGGATTTATATAACTTTTGCATATAGAAACCACTAATTTTGTATATGAAATAGTACTATATGTGGCTATTTTTAATGGAGATTTACCTCAAGCCAAACAGATGTTGTTTCACTTCCTGTAAACAAGTATTGGCCAAGAAAAATGGTGTCACCGCTTTTTACTGCCTGTATATATCAAATGTTACTTAAAATTAGATTCATATCACAATGGGAAATAGCTTTGAGTAGTTGTTATCTGTTATTAAACCTATGTAACAAAGTATTACCTTAGCTAGTCCACTGAAATTGATTGGCAAAAGATTTGAAGATGCTTCTTTCTCTTGATCGGGTGTTAGAACCACAAAGGAATCTGCTTCAAGTGGTATAGGTTGATCACTTTTGTTGACAACAAGGAGCTCTGGGCCAGTTGTATCTAACATAACCTGGTTATTTAGGAAAGAACATGAATTCATTAGTCTCTGATATATGTATGCTTATAAAGATAATGTAAGTATGATTCATCAGGTGAACTGGTAATGAAGCTTACAGCACACAGCTTCTTCGTTTTTTTGATAGCGAGTTTTAGGTTTTCCAATGTTTCCTGGTGAAACTCAGCATCACCCCATGTAAAATCAAATCGTGCCACTACAAGCAGAAAAGTAATAAATGTCACAAAAAAAAAAAAAAAAAAAAAAAACTCAAAAGAGGGCGAATCAGTGTCCACAAAGCAGTTGTTTAAATTTATGATGAAACTGTAAAGTAAATCTAACAGTATTTAAGACAATCTGGGGAGAAGAATTATGTCAAGATTTAACTCGAAGTAGGATGGAATTTCAACAAACAATTTGAAAAAGTGACTTTCCATATTCAGAATCAGAAATATTCCGAGTAAAAGAGAATTAAGATAAACAATTTTATGCGAATTTGAGCAAGCGAAAATTAAGGTCAATTTTTTCTAAATTGAATATCGGTTGCCCATCGTGTTGAAAACTGTCACTATCTTTCTCTAAAAAAATAAAAAATAAATAAACAATTAACCAAACGCTCACTCAACAATCAATTTTTTATCAGTTTTTAGTCATGTGTATTATCCCACTACACTTAGACTGTGAACACCAGATCCAAGCTTCGGTACGAGAAACTGAGAAAGCAGAAGAAAATTACCAGACATTCCGGCCATGAGACATCGGGAAATAACCTCCACAGATCTCGATTTCGGTCCGAGAGTACCAACGATCTTCGTCATTGAGGGAAAATAACTCTGCGAACGAAGATCACGAGTTTAACAAAGTAATTACAAAAAAAATTAGAATCGGAAAACGACGAAACAAACTTACAGGTCTGGATGGCTCGAGAATCGAGGCCATACGTATCGGTTCTTCGAGAAGCAAGTGATTGGAGTTCATGGTTATGGATCGAAAGCGAAGAAGAAATCAGAAATGCAGAGATGGTGGTTGGTTTTGGGTTTAGGGGAAATGAACTCTAAATGCAAAAGGAATTGTTTATTTAAAGCGAGTGGGGGTGGCGGAGAGAGTCGTTGTATAGTCACTTTCCACCCTTGAACCACCCGAATTTGACCCAAGTTCCAGGTTTTGGCCGTTTGTTTGCGTAAAAATAGTAAACAGTAATAAAAAACAAGGGATGATTACAACAACTAAAAAGAAAAAAGAAAAAAAGATAGGTATTTTGATACTCTTTTGGTGAAATAGAACTAATATTTTTTAATAATAACTTATTTTAAAAAATGTTTCTTTTTATAAAAACGTTTTTTTTAAATAATAACTTACGTGCATGTTAATTTTGTAATTGTTTAAATTGAAATGAAATTTTTAAGGATGAAGATATGTAAATAAAAATATTCTCATTGGTTGACCTATGATATCAGTTGTATTATTTAAAACTATTTTAACTTCATTATTAATTTTAATCTCTATCTAAATGACATTTTTAATAGTTAATTTTTTCTTATAGTTTTTATTTTTATTTTTATAAATTTAACTAATTTATTTTCATCTATCTATGACACCCCATTTAATTAGCCATTTTTAAAGAAAAATTAAATTTCATTACGAGACTTTTGTTACATGATTTATAAAAATGTGAAAAAATTGTTACATTATAGTAATACGCAAGTGTTGTTACTTTATTTATATACATAAAATACAAAAAAGTGTTATGTTATAACTATAAAATAAAAAACATAATATACTCATCATAAAAATTATATTTCATAAATGAAATTTCATCAACTATTTAACAGAAGCATCTAATTAATAAAAAAATACTTAAAATTAAAATATAACTAAAAAGATAGAGTATAATATAATTAATAAAAGAATAAGTTGGATATTCAAAAACATATATTGACTGATATATATATATATATATATATATATATATATATATATATATATATATATATATATATATATATATATATATATATATATATATATATATATATATATATATATAATCAATAAAAAAACTATATTTTACCAATGATATTAAAGCTGTATTTGACACGCCATAGCTAGTTGAAAAACTAGTTTATTTTTTGAGCTTTTTTAAGTTATCGTGTTTGGTAAGCCAAAAAGTAGTTTATAAGCTAGCTTTTCAAAAAGATACTAAGGCTGTGTTTGACACGCGACAACTAACTTATTTTTCAAACTTTTTTTAATGTTGTTGTGTTTGGTAAGCCAAAAAATGCTTATAAGCTAGCTTTGTGAAAAGCTACTTAGACTAGCTTTTTAGGAGCTTATTAAAATTTTCCAAATACACCTCTCAATTAATTAAAGAAACACATACTATTAATTGTTCTTTTATTTAATTTTATATATTTCAATTAGCTTTTCAGCTAGTTTTACCAAACGTTATTTTTTATCAGCCAACTTTTCGTTTTAGCTATCAGCTAGCTTTTCAGTTAACAACTAGCTTTTTAGCTAGTACGCTAAACATAGCCTAAGACTAGTTTTTTAGGAGTTTTCTCTTAAATTTTCCAAATATACCCCTTAATTAATTAGAAAAACACATTATTTTAAATGTCAATTCGTATTCTTCAGCTAGTTTTACCAAACATTATTTTTTATCAACTAACTTTTCAGCTATCAACTAATTTTTTTATTTAACAACTAGTTTTTCAGCCAGTATATCAAAATATTCTGAGCCGTTAAAATTTATCAAACAAAGAATAATTAGCTAGAAGAAAAGTATTGGAAATTATATAAATGGGCATCTCCATTTGTAGAATTATACACGAGATAATTTAATTAGTTATGTTAAGTTTTCGACCAAAAAATATATATTGTTTATTATGCCCATCAAATATTTTGGAGCTAATTATTGCTTTGGTTTATTTATTTACTAGACGAATTCCCGCGCGTTACGCAGTGAAAATTAGAAATATATTGTTAAAATATTGAAAAATATATGTTTAAAATGGTTATGTTATTGACATTAACTTTGAGATAATATTTTTACACTAATATATATATATATATATATATATATATATATATATATGTATATGTATGTATAATCTCTATTATTTTGAACATTAATATTCATTGGCATCAACCCAAATTTCTCATTAATAGAATTAAATATAATTATCTATTTAATATTATTTTTAACAATTATTATTATTGATTAATTATATTTTTACTTATGCGATCACTTTCTAATTTCAATAATGATGTTCATTTAAAATACAATTTATTTATAGCTAAATGTAATTTATAATTTGATGTTATTATCATTTAAAATTGTTATTAATTAGTTTTAAATCATTTATTATTAATAATAAGTTAAAGAAGACTTTTAAGAAACACTTAATATTATTATTAAAATGTGAAACATACACTAAATAATAAAGTGATAAGATATCCATGTAATTTGATTTTATTATTTATAATTATTGCTTATTAATTTTAAAACCACTTGTTATTATTAATAAGTGAAAGAAACTTTTAAAAATCACTTATTATTATAATTAAAATGTTAAACATATACTAAAATATAAAGTGATAAGATAGACAATTTGCATTTTAAAAAAGGCTTACATGGATAATATTGATAATATGACATATCCATGATTTTTAATTAATTATTGTTTTGAAGCAATATGAACATACAAACATGAATACAGTAGTTAATTAAATATTTTATATATATATATATATATATATATATATATATATATATATATATATATATATATATATATATATATATATCACCTTCCCTAACATACGATCGATAACATTAATCTAATCTAATTTACATTAAAATTTCAACCACAACATACAATGATATTCTTAAAACAATACTTAAATCAAGAAAATCCAAAAAAGAATTAGTATATAACAAACTTAGAAATTAAAAACTTCAACATAATAACATAGCTCGAAAAAATTGTTCAAAGCCCTCAAACAAACACAAAAAACTTTAAACTTGTTTTCTTTATGAATTTTGTATGTGAATTGTATTTGTGTCTCTACTCAAAAAAATTGACCTTTTTATAGTAGAGTATCCATTAATTGTTTATTAAATATATTATATAAGTTATAAAACCTTTGAATTTTTAATCATTATTAAGAGACTTTTGAGTGATATTCATTAAAATAGGAGGTTTCAAATGCATGAGGTATTTGCAAATTTTTATGGGGGTTTCAAATGCATGAGGTTCAAGAAAAAATGCTAGCTTTATAAGTATGTATGATTGTAATGAGTTAGTTTCTTGTCATTTATTGTAAACGATAATTTTTTTTCTTTAAAAAATAAGCTATAATGAACCTTTAATATAGAGATTTTTCAAAGATTTCTTATGTTTAAATATGAATCTACACCTTTCATTCTAAGCACGCCTTTAACTGAAATACTCCTCGCTCGAGAAGTTATAAAAATGTTATAAACCGTTTAGTTTTAGTTGAAAAAGGTTTTGAAACAAAATGTACGGAAAATACACTCTCATTGTAGTTTTCAAATATTAAAAAAGATAATAATGAAGAATTAGGTCCCAAAAGTTCCAAAATAAAGTGATTTTTTTAAAAAGCGAGATACTATCCAAACTAATATCATAACATAGTTAAAATCTCTACCATATAACCTGTGGCATTCTAAAATGACATCATTACCTTTCTAATAAACTTCCAAGTCTTAAATCCAAGCACAAGTAAAAATGAGTTAAACAATAAAAATGTCTAGTAAGAATACCCGATATTAATTCTTTTTGAGTAAATAGTGATGACAATCATTACATACAAGTAAAATATTCGAAATCAATATAAAACCAACAAAATACCATAAGACTTAATAAACCAATAGGTAGAGTGCTAGCGACTCAAGTATCCAAAACCTATATGGTTATATGAACCTATGTTCAAAATCAATGACATAATATCTAAAACAGTCCAAGAGTTTAATAACACATCACTCAAAACGAAATATATAGTTGTTCTAAAATCCAACATTAAGGGTTTAATAACTCATAATCTATTACAAAAGAAATTAATAATTCCATAATCCAAAGCAAATGGTTAAATGACCCATAATCTCAAATACAATGTTTAATCTTTCAATAAACCAAAATGTAAGGAGTATTAAAAAATAAACTCAAATTAAATGTTTAATCTTTCAATAAACCAAATAATTTATGAACTCATGAAAAGTATACACAAAGCATCACGTTCAATATTTGTCAAAAAAACATAACAAAAAACTCATGTTAACACGAGATAGTTCTACAAACAAATAATAATAATAATAATAATAATAATAATAATAATAATAATAATATATGCATCTATTCCATCCGAAGTAAATCTCATAAACCTAAACTCCAAAATAATTATGGCATCTAAAATCAGATTCATAAGTAGTGAGCACAAAATACGAACCCTCAACTTTTTTCCATTCACAAACTAGGCAATGCGAACCATCACACAATGCCCTATAAGGGGTAACGAACCTCGCTTGTACACATGAGAGCTTTCTAAAATCCTGCTCATAACCCTATAGTTGGATATTCCATAAAACAAGGAATCCTAAATGTCATGTCTCTATTTAAGTCAACCCAATCCTATTATGAATGCACATATAAGATGCTCCAAAACCATTTCAAAGACTATGCATAGATTTTTTCAAAACAATAAATATCTCAAAAGAAGTTTCATGAATGCAAACAAATACCATTACTACACACATAACAAACAAGTTCATATTATATTCTTATATTCTCAAAGCTCCAAGTCGTTTTTGTGAGAGAATGAAAGGGAAAATAAGTGACTAGTGGGTCTTATAAGTTCGTGTCCCACAATAACCACTAAATTTTAATCGACAAAATAGTCACCATTTTCTCCTAATCTCTATATAAGAATCTTTAAAAAATGGTCATTCCCACCATATTCCATGACAAAAATGGCCGGTCATGCTCACTTAATTTAGTTAATTCTCCGATTCAAACTCATCTTTCATAAAATTGTCACTTCTGACTCTTTTCTATAAAAACAAAGAGCCATGTGTTATTGAATTTTCTTTTATGAAACGATAACCGACTGGGGAGATCTGAAAGTTGTTCTTCATCTTTTTACTCGACCCAATAATTGATTGAGGGGATGAACAAGATAAACACAAACACACACATAACAAAGGGGTGAAACAAGGTTAATCTATAAATATTCGAAGGGAATAAAAGAGCATACCTGCAAAGGATTTAATTAATCCTCTGTACATCAATTTTTCCCATACGTACGGATGGGAAAAATAGTTGTTAATCATGAAAACTTAGCCCCTATTAAATTATATTTGTCCCTTTTTATCATTCCCATGAGAATATCAGATTGCTTTTGTAATTTTTGTGCATTTTTAATAAAAGTTTCAAAATTTATACATGTAATTTATGTTTTTTTTCCCATCCCATTCTTTCATTTTCTTGAGATCTTCATATGTGCACTTCTAATTTAAGTTCATTTTCACGAGAATGCCATATTTACAATTGTAAATTATGTTCATTTCTATGAAAATGTCAGATTTAGTACTTGTAATTTGCAAGGATCAAGTTACTTTTCCAAGATAGATTTAAGGTCAGGCTATCACCAGCTACTGGTCCGAGAAGAAGATATTCCCAAAACCGCCTTCCGAACTCGTTACAGGCATTATGAATTCGTGGTAATTCCCTTTGGTCTGACAAATGCACCCGCGACATTTATAGACCTGATGAACCAAGTCTGCCGACCTTTCCTTGACAACTTCGTGATAGTTTTTATCGACGACATACTGGTTTTTTCACGAAGCAAGGAAGAGCACAACCAGCATCTGCGGCAGGTTTTGGAAATACTTAGAGTGGAGAAACTGTACGCAAAATTCTCCAAGTGCGAGTTTTGGATTCGCAAAGTGGATTTTCTGGGACACATGGTCAATAAAGAGGGGATACATGTGGACCCTTCCAAGATCAAAGCAATTGAAGGTTGGGCAACCCTAAGAACCCCAACGGAGATCAGGCAGTTCTTAGGCCTCGCAGGTTACTACCGGAGATTCATACAGATTTTCTCCAAGATTGCCAAGCCACTCACCGCTTTCAGACAAATATGCTTATGAACTCACCAACATTCAATGTTGACGATTTTCAAAATGACTTGTACTCTCAGGGAACCAGTAAGCAGGTACCTAAGAACCGGATTTGTTGCATTTTGGAATTTCATACTTTATGTCACTTTTGTGTAATTTCATGAACAAATACAATATGTAAACAATGTAAGTGTGTTATCTCAATGTATGCTATTTGGTTGCTATGTTTCATTCATATCCAATTGTTGTGATACTATACAATGACATCATCCGCCCCCCGGCGTTTCCGCTGTCCTGGTTCAGGGGTCTGACAAAGTCAAATCAAAGTCTTTTAGGCGCATTGAGACACCATCTTGTGTTTTCTTCTTGTACAATCTCAATTAAGTAGCTTTGGCTTCCAAAGGTGACTGGAATGTCTAAGAGCAAAGGAAAGCCTTTGAATCTCCAACGTTGGCATCAAGAATTTGACCATCAGCCACTAATACAACTGTTGCAGTGGATCCAGAAGTGAAATTGTATCTAGAAGCCTCCTCACTAAATGCTTAATCATTATCAACAATTACTCCCACAAATGATTCCTTTAGAATTTCCAACTAGAAAGCTCCATCCTCATAAAAAAACGGTTGAAAATGTAACCATATTCCTTCCATTATGAGAATTAGCATAGTCATGTTCTAGTTCTCCCATATTTGGTAACATTCCCATTGATGTTGATCCGTTGGACAAAAAAGAGAATGCATGATGTATGCAATACTTCAATAACATATTTGAGGCCATCTAACAAGCTTCAACACCATTATGTCCATCAAAAACTACAACAATGCCAACTGGAGTATCTCTAGAGCCATTGATGTGAAAAAGGAATCCAAATGTCAAGAGTACAGAAAGTGCGATCTTCCATGTATTTACTTTGGCCCTGACGTGTAGTCGATTGACATCTTGTTGATTGGTTGACCGTCGATGCACCGCCTTCTTCATACACTGCCAAGTACATCATGCTTCGTCGGAGATTGCACATGATAATGATATGATCTAGATAAAAAACCCTAAAGCGACTGCCATGATGAATACTTTTCTGTTCATAGCTTCGATGTATATCTAAACACAAGTGGATTCTTCTCGAGGAAGAACTGATCGGAAGTACTGGTTAGTTGATGATCCTGCGAATCCACAAGAAATCCAGAGTTACAAAAGATCGATCAATATATGCTATTTGAAACCAAACATGCAAAAAGAGAAAAAGAAAAAAAGCGAACACGCAGAATGAAGTAAGACGCATACAAGCTTGTGAAGAACAGGTCAAACGATAAAAAAATAGTTATACATGACGGAGGGTGGTTGGACGACGAGAGGAGAGTGACAATTGGCGAGGGCAATGCATGAGGAGTACGACAACACCACCGATGCATTTTTTTTAAAATAAGATAAGAATAAAGCAACATCATAATGTGATAGGTCAACAAGTAAAACCTATCCTTAGATGCTTCGTAATCAGCGGAAGCACACAAAAGCATGTGTGTATTGGGAGAGTAAGCTTGATAGCAAGTTCTATTCTCTCTCTCCTCAGATTTAACGATACATACAAACTTTTGACTCAATAGTGATTAATTATATCTTTGTTGTAGGTCCATACATTTGTAGCACCTGGTTCCTGGTATGAGAAATTTATCTAAGTGTTTTGCATTTTTAGCCTTGGACTCGGCGAGTTTGTAGCACCTGGTTCCTGGTACGTAAATCTTATTTGAGTATTCTCTTTTTTTTAGCCTTGGACTCGGCGAGTCATAGGTCCGACTCGCCGAGTAGATACGGGACCCGGGACATGTTTAAGTTGGCGACTCGGCGAGTCCATATCCTGGACTCGGCGAGTCACTGTTGTTGGATGAAACCCTAAGTTTCAGGGGTTTGCACCCTATTTAAACCTCATGTTCGCCCCAAGCCAGCCCCCATTCACCTCAGAGCTCCCAAAGCTTATTTCCTTGAGAGTTTGAAGCATTCTTGTGTATTCTTGAAGGATTTGAGAAGGAAGTGGAGTAGATCAAGAGGAAGGGAAGGAAGCCAAGCATCTTAGTGTCCTCTCAGTGATTTCTTTGAGGTATAACCCGTTTTCCCTCTGTTTTTATGCTTATTGCTCCATTAAGTCTTTCTTGAGCCCTTCCCCAAGCTTGTATGTGCAATATAAGTCGTAATAAGTTGATTGGCCTTTAGATCTAGGCAAGATTGAGCTCCAGGAGCTCAGATCTATTACCTTTATGGACCCATGTTGCTTGTTCATCCTAGATCTACCCTTTTGAGGCATTTTGAGCCCTAAATCCCTCATTGGTGAGTATCTACATGTAAGGTTGGAAACTTTACGTGTCATTCATGCTCTAGGAACCCAGATCTGTGAATGACATGGACTAGAATCGAGCAAAATCGCGTATATAGTGATTGCATGGCGACGACTCGGCGAGTCTGCTCGCGAGTCTCCGAGTTGTCCCCTTTTCGTTGTGTCGAGTGTGTGTAGTGAGTCACGGGGTGTGACTCAGTGAGTTGGAAGCCAAACTCATCCATGGAGGAACTCGGCGAGTCCATGCCCTGACTCGGCGAGTTCAAGGCAATCTCCTTAGATCAAGAACAGACTCGGCGAGTTGTTCATACAACTCGGCGAGTCGCAACATAAGTGTTCATCGGATGAAGATGAACTCGACGAGTTGTTCATACAACTCGGCGAGTCTCCGCATAGTGTTCTTCGAATGAAGATGAACTCGGCGAGTTGTTCATACAACTCGGCGAGTAGGATGAAGGACTTGAACCACAGTTTAGAAGAAGAACTCGTCGGGTCAACGCCTAACTCGACGAGTAGGGACGGGATACAGGACATTCGATTGGATAGGGACTCGACGAGTTGGAGAGCCAACTCGGCGAGTCGGGTCAACTGAAAGTGACTCTGACGTTGACTTATGACATGATCAGGCATAAAATGGTCATTTTACCTAATGGACAGTTAGCAGTGATTGATTGAGTATGTTGTGGGAATTGCAGCCGGAGGATTTCTGGAGTAGCATTAGGCAGTCAGTTCTCTAACAGATCAACAACTACTTCGAGGTGAGTTACCTTCCAGTAGCGGTGGGTCTACGGCCACAATGCTGGCCCACCAGTAGGAATTGTATGTGGATGATTGTCTCCGCGATAATCATCTAGGGTTACTACTACCTGTTCCATGCTTATGTGTTAGTATGATGTGATGCTATGTGTTAGTGGTAGTAGGGGAGATAGTCCCTAAGATATCCGGTCGATAGGGCCGAAGGGGTAGTTATACCCAGCCATGCCAGATAGATTCTTATACTGTGGTACATATTATGTGGTAGTAGTAGAAGGGAGAAGTAGTCTCCAATATCCGGTCGAGAGGACCGAAGGGGAGGCCAGCACCCAGATATGCTAGGCAGTATCCGGTCGAGAGGACCGAAGGGGAGGCCAACACCCAGGTATGCTAGGCAATATCCGGTCGAGAGGACCGAAGGGGTAGGTCGGGCACCCAGATATGCCTGACGATAGAAGTATGTTATGTGATTATTATGGTATGTGGTACAGTGGGGGAACTCACTAAGCTTTGTGCTTACGTTTTTCAGTTGTTGTTTCAGGTACCTCTTCAGCCAAGGGGAAGGAGTAGGCCCGGTAGCAGCATATCACACACACTTTTGTTTCCGCAGTTATGAGTTTATTCTGGGATTGACACTCTGATAATTTGGTTGTTTAAATGTTGAGGATTTCAATTTGGTTTTCAATGTGAAATGGTTTAATTATACAATGTTTTAATTATTAATGATTCCTAAGTAATGTTTTACAAACAAAATTTTTGGACGTGAAAATTGGGTCGTTACAGAGTTGTAGGCCCGACTCGCCGAGTAGAGACGGGATAAGGAACACGTTTAAGTTGGCGACTCGGCGAGTCCATATTCTGGACTCGGTGAGTCCCCGCTGTCTGATGAAACCCTAAATTCCAAGGGTTTGCACCCTATTTAAACCAACCTTATGCGCCCCAAACTCTCCCCCTTCACCCTCAGAGCTCCATATATCGTCCAACCCTTGTTCCTTGTGAAATTGAAGTGATTTGGTGTGTTTTCTAGAAGATTTTGAGAGGAAAGAAGAGTAGATCAAGAAGAGAAGAAGGAGGCCAGACATCTTGGTGTTATTTCAGTGATTTCCTTGAGGTATAACTCAGTTTCCCTCTGTTTTCATGCTTATAGTCCTTTATAGCTCCATTAAAGTCCTTCTTGAGCCATTTCCAAGCTTGATTATGAATTAGGGTTTGTAATAAGTTGATTAACCCTTAGATCTAGGCATGATTGAGCTCCAGGAGCTCGGATCTACTGCCTTTATGGAGCCATATTGCATGAAAGCCCTAGATTTACTCTTTTAGTGCATTTTGAGCCCTAAAACCTTCATTGGTGTTTATTTACACGTAAAGTTGGAAACTTTACGTGTTAATCAAGCCCTAGAAACCCAGATCTATGTATGGCATGAGCTGGATTCGAGCAAAATCGAGTATATAGTATTTGCATGTGAAAGACTCGGCGAGTCGAGTCGCGAGTCCCTGAGTTTTCCCCCTTTTCGTGTTTGCGGAGTGGAGTAGTGAGTCATGGGGTGTGACCCAGTGAGTCGGAAGCCAGACTCACCCATGAAGGAACTCGGCGAGTCAATGCCCTGACTCGGCGAGTCCAAGGCAATCTTCTTGCCTTAAGAACAGACCCGACGAGTTGTTCATACAACTCGGCGAGTCTCAGCATGGAGTGTTCTTTGGATGAAGATGAACTCGACGAGTAGGATGAAGGACTATTGGACTTTGGTTTAGAAGGAAAACTCGTCGAGTCAATGCCTAACTCGACGAGTAGAGACGGGATTATGGTCAGACAAAGGGATAGGGACTCGGTGAGTTGGCAGGCCAACTCGACGAGTCTGGTCAACTGGAAGTTGACTTTGACTTTGACTCTTGGCTTGGTTAGGGGTAAATAGTCATTTTACCCTGAGGTCGATTAGCAGTATTTGACTGAGTGTTTTGTGGGGATTATAGCCGGAGGATTTCTGGGGCAGCAGTAGCAGAAGACAGTCAGTTCCCACGCAGATCAGCAGCTACTTTGAGGTGAGTTACCTTCCAGTAGCGGTGGGTCTACGGCCACAATGCCGGCTCCCCAGTAGGAATTGTATGATAGATGTTTGTCTCTGTGATATTCATCTAGGGTTGCTACTACCTGTGATATGTTATTATGCTAGTATGATATGATGCTATGTGCTAGTGACAGTAGGGGGAGATAGTTCCCCAGAATACCGGTTGACAGGGCCGAAGGGGCGGTCATGCCCAGCCATGCTAGATGGATTATGTGATATATGTGTTATGTGGTAGTAGTAGGGGGTGAAATAGTCCCCAGTATCCGGTCGAGAGGACCGAAGGGGAGGCCAGCTCCCAGATATGCTGGTCAGTATCCGGTCGAGAGGACCGAAGGGGAGGCAAGCTCCCAGATATACTGGTCAGTATCCGGTCGAGAGGACCGAAGGGGAGGCCAACTCCCAGAAATACTAGACAATATCCGGTCGAGAGGACCGAAGGGGTAGGTCGGGCACCCAGATATGCCTGACAAAATATGTATGTTATGTGATTGTATGGTATGTGGTATGTTGGGGGTGCTGGATTAATGTCTAAGTCCATAACTATAATTGGTAAGACTTGACCCGACCCGGCATGGTCCATTTGGGTTGCATGGCATCATGCATTTGGATAGACTATAATGAGAGAAATAAGACACTTATGGTTATTACTATATTATAAGTTCTAGTATATTAATAATAAGAATAATAAGATTATTTAATTAGTATTGATCAAGAATGAATCTAGGATTAATTAAGTGATCAAAAGAAGACTAATTAAATATATGGGTTGATTGTGTAAATCATCCATACTTGTATAGTGGGCTAATGCTCCATGGATAATCAAGTTGGGCTAAAACCCATAGGATGGTCCATGGATGCTCCATGGTGTATTTGAACCCATGGATCCAAGGAAATGGAAAGTCATGACAATTAGGGTTTACCCTAATTGTAACACTATATAAAGATCTTATTCTTGACAAAATTGGCGACTAGTATCATTCTAGAAAGGGCTAGCCGATTTTCATGAAGTGTAGAATTCTCTCAAGTTATTCCAAGTGTATTTGGTGTTGTGTGAACCATTTGAGGTGTCACACTTGGGGCACTAGGCACTCAAGCTTCATGAAGACTTTCTACATCAAAGAGGTATGTATTCTATCTTGTTACATTCATTGTTTTGTATGCTAGATTAGGATAATACCTTGGAAGTTCTTATTTGCATGTATAATAGAGAAAACATAGATACAAGGTATTTAGGGTTGCATGTACACTTAGGAGTGTTAGAATGCTCATAACCCAACAGTGGTATCAGAGCCTAGGCTTGTTTTCTTGTTATACTTGCAAAACTGCTTAAAAAATCAAAATTGTTGCTGTCTGATCATCAGACTCGGCGAGTCCATCAGGAGACTCGGCGAGTCCATGCCTAAAAAGTGATTAAATCGATCCAACTCGCCGAGTTGGTTCATGCACTCGACGAGTTGGACCCCCAGACAACATAAATTCGACTTTTTTGGCTGGAATTGGACTAGGAACACTACCCTAAGATGTTTTTGAACTTATAAACTTGTTTTGATGTGGTAATGTTCATGCTAATCCAATTTCAAAGATAATTGTCAATAGATTCATGTTTTGTATTAGTTTAAGGTTTAGACTAATTACATGAAAAAGTTTGATTTGAATTATCTTGTTCTTATGAGTTGCTTAGATTAATAGAAAGTTGAGTGAAATAGTTGTTTTCAATCCAAATTAATCTAAGAGTTGATTCTAAAATGTGTTTTTGTAACTTGTCCTCAAGTTATATGAAAAGTCACATTTAAGTTTCATAAAACTCATAATAGTTGGCAAAGGTTACAAAAATGAAGAGTCTCTTCATTAAATAATAAATAAAAAAAGTGTAACCTTAATTAATTCCATAAGTTATAAAATAAACAAAAGTTAATTCTTTTATTAGTTTAAAGTCTTCCATAACTTGTCCTCAAGTTATGGAACTTGAAGAGTTTTTGGATTAAAACTACTTTAAACACATAAGTTATGGAATTAATTAGTTTTGAATAGTTTCAAAACTTGCCCTCAAGTTTTGGAATTTCTAAAGTTTTCTCTTATGAATACTTTAATTCCAAGTTTACCCTTAGAATTTTAAAAGTTAAAATTCAACCCTTATACTTTATAATATTATAAGTTAATAATATATATATATATATATATATATATATATATATATATATATATATATATATATATGTATAAGAGTAAAGTCAGTCTTACTGCTAGTACGCCTCATTCACGAAGCCGGTCTATAAGGTGGGTATAAGGTTATTGCCTATAAAATGACAACTTAATGGGTGTCCACTCTCACCCACTGCTTGCTTGACTGGTGGAGGGTCGTTAGCCGAACGAATTTGACAGGACTATAATTCTCCCTTCATTAAAAGTATTAATGATAAATACTAAGTAACTAAACCTTTTATAAATACCCAATCTTAGTTACTTAGAAAAATGTGAATAAGGTGCTAATCCATGAAATTACACTTTGCACTTTGTTTAAGTCGGTTAGTGGAGCGTGTGTGGTTAACCGGCACACTAACTCGTATTTAACAAGGTAGGCAAAGGGTAACTTAATGTTTATCATAGTATCGATGGAGCGTGTGTGGTTAACCGGCACATCGATTGAGGGGTAAACACTTAAGGGTACCAAGTAATTTGCATGGTTACTTCACACCTTGTTTTGTGATCCTCGACATCCCAGTCACAAAACCTGAACGGCACACTCGAGATTGAAACATGCCATTGAACAGTTCAATGAATCTTAAAAATCTAGGAGTTTCAAAAACCAATTAAAACCTAATAATACATTTCGTTTATCTTGGTTGAAATTGGTGAATCGTCATTCACCTACCTTCAAATATTTTATAGCTTGGATTACGACATACCTCTTCTAAGTTATAAAATAGTTTGTTGGGTCCTAGCCTTAATATTTCATATTGGGTGTCATATTAAGGACTTAAGATCAACTATCTTGAATATCTCCCAAAAGATGTCTGGTTTAGACATTTATGATCTTCCCAAATCTCTTGAAACAAGCTTTCTTAAATGAAGATGATGTCCCATGGAAATCATACTTCTTTCACCTCCTTCAATTATTCTCCCTAACCCACAAGTTCAAGGTCACTCAAGCCCTATTGGCAAGGCAAGGTCTAGGTGTGTCACATCTTGGAGATGTAGTCACATATTGACAAGCCGGGAGAGTTGGGTGTCAAAGTCTTGAGAAAGTTGGTAGTTCAACTACTTTCTAAGTCACATAGTGAGTTCTTTTGGAACACCTATGAAACAGACTATGACAAGACCCTTAATGATCTTATCTATTTGATAAGATCAACTTCCTAAAACTTTATGGACATTGACAATGATGACATTGGATATCTAGTAAAGCTCTCTCTTCCCAATGGAAAGGGATCGGCCATAGTGAACTCGGTTGACCAAATGGTAAAGAGAAAAGCTAAGTCTGTGATAGTCCCGTGTACCATTATCAAAGGGTCCATATGTTTATATTGCCAAAGAAAGGGACATTGGTTACGAATCTGCCAAATTTATCTAAGGATGTTGAAGTCAATAAGTTTGACTCTACTTCAGGTAAAGTCCACTATCTAACTCTGCTAAGTTTCTATTATGAGATTCTTGATACATGATGTGACTGGGTCACATGGTGATGTTTTAAGAATCAAAGAAAAGTGAAGAAACTTAAAGAAAGAATATGCTGAATTTGATGGCATAGATGGATTTCTATCGCATAGTTTGAAGATCGGATTCTTGAGCTACTTCTTAGGAGTTATGAGATATTGCTTAGGAATAGATAACAACAAGTTTTCATATGGATTGTAAGGATAAGTTTTTCCACATAGTTTTAAAATAAAAGAAAATTTTTGATTTTATTTATTTTAAAATATCCTTACAATGGCATTTGAGGAAAAATTGTTGCTTATATGATTCCATTAATAGCAAGAGTGGAAATATGAAATTGATTCTTTCATTTGTGGTAATGTCTAAATTTACCAAATAAGGAAAGATTCTCATCACCCAAGTTTCAATTGGACCGGAACTTGGAATCATGCAAGTTGTATAGCATGATGAATGAGAACTTTCAAGTATTGGAAAATTAAGACTAATTACTTGTTCACATGGATGTGTGAGTCAAGTGAAGGACAAAGGGATCGAGTACACATTCTTGTGCACTGGTCAAGTCCGCCACAAAAGATCGATAAGACTATTCATTATAGTTTACTAAAGCTCAGTAAATATGATTATACTTACAAGCTTAAGTGTAATTCTGAGACATTGGAAAAGGTTCCAATGTAAGGCAGAGCGAATAAGAAGAATCAAATTAGGCAGAAGGATAGAAGTTTCTCAAATCTGAAAATATGGGAGAGTACTTTCATATCAGTTTTTATGATCATCTTAATGATTTAGAGACCTTATCACAATTCATCCTCTAAGTGCTTTCTTATAGCTAAGAAGAGGAACTATGAATTGGTGAAGTGGCTAAATCAAGAAGATGAGTCATACTTCGTTCCAATACAAGTCTTAGAGTCATACTCTAAGATTGTAATTTGAGTGACATGTCTTAAAGAAGGTTTAAAACACTTGTCAAATGTAAGAGTAAAAGATTTCTACTCTTGTACATTTGAAATTGGTAAGTTGTGATGTTTTGGATAAAACAAAGACCAACTTAGGCCAATTGTGTGAAGTGTTTGTCTTGATTAGAATCCACACTATCTCTTGAATAACTGACAAGAAAGTCTTATATGTCAAGAGGACAGTGGGAATCTTAAAAGTCTTGAAAGTCTCAAGAACTAATCAAGAATAAAACCTAAAGTTCTTCACTAGCGCATAACTTGAGGTTTATAACCTATCGTGTTGACATATTCTGTGCCCATTCCAGTTAAATTTGGCTTTGCATATGAGTTCTTAGAGTTCTCAATTGGTTGCACAACAACTTGGAAGCAATGGCAGGCCCTTGAGCTGCCAGGTGGAAAGAATTTAAGATTGAGTTCAATCCATATGAGTTTGGATTTGTCATTATCCTGTCTTGTGTCTATGGTTTTGACAATTCACATGGATAAGAACACATACACCATTAAATCTAAGTGTCATAAGGTTTCTCTCCGATTCATGAAAATGATGGTGAGGAAACACTTTCACTAAGTAGATTTTAGCTAGATAGCAATTGTGATATTTGCATTCTTAAAGTCGTTAGTGGAGCGTGCATGGTTTACCGGCACACTAACCTGGACTTGTGAGAAGTGGCAAAAAGGTCTAACCATTATGATTACGGCATCCCTCTTCATAATTGTTTAGACACACAAGTGTGCTATCTAAGGGAAGGTGTATGATTTTGATAAAGTTTTATCAAAACAATCTAGTATCAGAAATCTGAACTTTGGTAAGAAAGTCAGCTGATTTCTGGGTACATGTCAAAGCTAGTGGGAGCATAAGTGTTATGCGAATAATCATCATGTTAGTGGGAGCATGATAATTATGATAAGTATTGCAAGCTAGCAATGTTAATTATAGAAAACAAAAGTTTCAATTGGGAAAGAGTTGTTTTGCTATAATTAAGGGAGAGGAAATTATACTTCATCTCAAATCTATAAGCTTAGATCGTGAGGTTTTAATCATTTAGTCAAGGATATATATATATATATATATATATATATATATATATATATATATATATATGAATTTCATGTTGGAATGGCTCAACATAAGGAAATTTTGTATATGAGTCCATTATTTGCGTTCTAAAATTCGATTATGATTACGGCATCCCTTTTCATAATCTGAATTATGAGAACTTGGCAAATTGAAATGGAAATGTTATAGCAAAAGACTGGTTTAGTCTTTATGTGAGACATCATGAATCGATTCTCATATGCTTCAGATATAGGATCGATTACATGTGCTATATTCATCCTTTCTATAATTTTCCAAATGCCTGGGGCATTAAGAAGGGAAAAGGTTTAGAACTGGATATGACTAAAAGGATTAAACAATTGTCGAGGACAATCTAAGGTTTACCAAAGATTGGTTGCTCAAGGACAGTTGGAAGTATAGTGATAATTCTGGAAGGACCATATTGAGATAATCTGTAAGGAGGCAACTCTTGTTCAGAAGTGATAGTCAAAATGGAATCTGGAAATGTTTCAAAGTTAGATTTTTCAATCTGTTTAAGATTAGGAAACTTAATGCAAGAAGGATGTTTCCAAGGAGTTGATCGCCTTTGGAATACTCTGTAATGATTGTTGTCAAGTCTTTCTGACTTTGTGCATAATCATTACAAGAGGATCAATGCATATAAGTTTAGAATCTAACAGATTTCAGTAAATGACATGAATTTGGAATTCTTGTATTTGCAGTAAGGATTTGGGAGTGTGAAAAGAGAATCATTGAAGTTATGTTCAATGGATCCAGTTCACAAAGTAAAGATCATAGACAAACATAGTATGCATACTTGGTGTATGACATGACTAGTGTTTAGAAAACATAGTGTACATGCTTGGAGCATGGGACAACTATTGTTTTAAATTCAAGAATAAAGTTGATAGCTGAAACAGTATACAATGAATAATGTGTAATCATATGGTGATAAATAAAAGGTGTTTTATTTATGTTCATAGGTTTTGATACCAAATTGGATTCAATTATTATTGTGTTTCATTTTGCATGTTTTGACTTCCAGAATAAACTAGGTTATTCTTCCGGGATGACTAAGTTATTCAAACCATCCACAGTCGGTCAAATGTTGGAATTAGATATGAATTAAGACTGTCATGGGTTGGCTTGTAGAGGTTTAAGGTGTTGGACAAAGGGCTACAACACTCATGAGTGCTCATAAGTTCTGAGTATTGGATTCAACCCGCGCTCATTGGAATCACTTCATGGATTTTATCACGAGTGATCATGAGACGATAATATCTTATATTCTTCAAACCTAGAGATATGAGTTGTTACTATGAGTTGGTTGTACATTGATTGCACGAAAACGCATTTGGTAACTCGGTGCTATAAAACGTGCCTTTGTGTATGATTCAACAAGTAGTAGAACAAGCCATATGAGTCGAAGTTTATCCATTCCTTTTACCTTCGGGATAAAAGCGATATCTGTGGGCCCCTCGATGATTTGATGATGACAAATGGAAGTGCTCGGCCGGGCCAGGACTGATTTGATTTGTTCAATTAGTCAGTCGTCATAAATCGGAAATCGGGAAACAACAAATGGACAGAGAGAATGATTATAATCCATGTCTCAGTTCATATGATATCTAGAATGGAGGAATATATGATCCCTTATCTAATGGACAAGTCATTGACAAAGGTTAGAGTTCATCGACAAGGTTAGAGTTCGACAGAAGCTTTTGAGAGCTACGATTGCCAGTCGGTTCCTGAAGTCATACGCAATATTAGTTTTAGACTTATCCAAGTGGGAGACTGTTGGATTAATGTCTAAGTCCATAACTATAATTGGTAAGACTTAACCCGACCCGACATAGTCCATTTGGGTTGCATGGCATCATGCATTTGGATAGACTATAATGAGAGAAATAAGACACTTATGGTTATTAATATATTATAAGTTCTAGTATATTAATAATAAGAATAATAAGATTATTTAATTAGTATTGATCAAGAATTAATCTAGGATTAATTAAGTGATCAAAAGAAGACTAGTTAAATATATGGGTTGATTGTGTAAATCATCCATACTTGTATAGTGGGCTAATGCTCCATGGATAATCAAGTTGGGCTAAAACCCATAGGATGGTCCATGGATGCTCCATGGTGTATTTGAACCCATGGATCCAAGGAAATGGAAAGTCATGACAATTAGGGTTTACCCTAATTGTAACACTATATAAAGATCTTATTCTTGACAAAATTGGCGACTAGTATCATTCTAGAAAGGGCTAGCCGATTTTCATGAAGTGTAGAATTCTCTCAAGTTATTCCAAGTGTATTTGGTGTTGTGTGAACCATTTGAGGTGTCACACTTGGGGCACTAGGCACTCAAGCTTCATGAAGACTTTCTACATCAAAGAGGTATGTATTCTATCTTGTTACATTCATTGTTTTGTATGCTAGATTAGGATAATACCTTGGAAGTTCTTATTTGCATGTATAATAGAGAAAACATAGATACAAGGTATTTAGGGTTGCATGTACACTTAGGAGTGTTAGAATGCTCATAACCCAACTGGGGGAACTCACTAAGCTTCGTGCTTACAGTTTTCAGTTTTGGTTTCAAGTACCTCTTCTTCGAAGGGGAAGGAGTTGGCGCGGTAGCGGCCCATCACACACATTCCTTGTATTCCGCACTATGAGGTCCTCCTGGGAATTTGTACTCTGACATTATTATGTTTTATAAAATTTTTTTCAAGACATGCGATAAATTTTATGAAATGATATGATCGGTGAACGTTTTATTTCTAATGTTTGCTAAGTATATGTTTTAAAAAAAAAGAAATTTTTGTCTCGTATTTTTGGGACGTTACAAAATTTTTGTCATCTTTATTCAGCGAGAGCTACTGAAGCAACATGTATGATCCTGCCAAAATTTTTGTCATCAATACATGACCAAACAAGCCCTATAAATCATGGATCATGTTCCATGCACATGCGACAAACACACTTGAAGACTTGAAGGAGGTCCTATTCAATGTGTATTCAACATAGACTAGGCTAGCCTTACCTATACATGTTTCAACTTTTCTTAATAAAGTAATGAGGACCCTTAATAATAGAAATGCCCTTGCTAACTTACTGACACACCTTATACCATCCCCTTTTTTATCTTACAACCACAACATGAAACCATACTGTTGTAGGAACGATACATCTGCTTCTTTGAATTGCACAAATTACATGTGACTGATACTAGAAAACTCAAGTCCCTTTTTCTCATTCCTTAAAAAAATTATTTATTTTTAAAATATAACTATAAAAATAAAATAAACACTTTAAACGAACTAAATCTAACTAGAAACAAAAACAAAAAATAGACATACCTTTTCATGCATTTTGCTTAATGAGAGACATCAAAAATATAATCTTTGAGAATTTTAGAGTCTCTCAATTTTCTCAGATTTAACAAAATCACTTACAAACCCATTTAAGAATGGGTTTTAGAACATACCTCACTTATTCTGAAGATTTCTGATAAGATGTAAAACAACTAGCTTGAGGTTTCATAGCCCTTTTCTTTTTTTGTTTAGTTTCCTTCACATCAGAGTATGTAGATGTGCCTTTGATAACCCACACTTTCTTTATCTTCTTAGGTTCTAGAGATTCTTTCTTTTCAAAATAGATCTTCTTTGTCTTTATCTTTTTGTTTTTGCCCCTGTAAGAAGTATTATTAAACCAAGAACAAACATTAGAAAACTCAACTTCAGTTCTTCTGATATTTGAAGATGGAACTTGAGTCTTGATGGTGTGAGATGGAGTTTTCACAGCTTTAGATGGCTTGATAGTTCCAAAAGTGTTTGCAGTGTAAACAATCTTATCAGTGTCGGAAGACTTGATAGAGCAAAACTTCTTGGTAGTGCGAACTTTCTCAACTTGAAGTTTGTCAGCGTGAACTGAAGTCGTCCCAGTGTGAGATGAAGCTGAGGGAGTATGACCAGCTTGCGATTTCTTAACGTGAAGCTTATCAGCATGAGACTTGTCAGTGCAAGAGCCACACTGATGTTCATCAAGGTGAAAACATGGGTTTCTTGATGATGAACTTTCTTCAGGTGCATCTTCTGTTTGAACGCTAATAGATGAAAAGCTTTTCTTATTGTCATCTTTTTCTTTTAACTTCTCCTTTAGATCTGACATATCCTTCTCCTTTTCAACCAACTTCTTCTTCAACACTTCTATATCATCTTGGTTCTGATTTATGATTTTGTCTTTCAGATCCAATTCAGCCATGAAGAAAATGGATAAGGGAGCCTTTGGATCAAACATTAGTTCACGAAAAAAAGATAAAGGACTCATATCGATTGCACATTCATTTATTTTACTTTTGTTCTTTTCTTCTTAATTAAAAACTTTTTTTTGTTTATCCTCCCATTTAAAAATAGTTCTCTCATATGAGAGACATTATAAGGACCAAGCATACCTGATACAGTTAGATAATAACAAAGATAAGAAAACATACCATAGTCTTTTCTCTTTGTTTCTGAAGTTGTCTTCATGTCTGGATGATAGTATAAGATATCTTTTTCTTCTCCTCTTTCTGATTTTTGAGTTTCTGTGAAATACTTGAACTTCTGAATCTTTAACAGATCTTAGAACGAATGTTCTAAACCGCTCTGATACCAATTGAAAGTCCCAAACCCTTTGTAGATTCATAGATCAAATATAAACAAGAAAGAACAAAAAAGAACAATGAAGAACATGAAAAGTAAATAACACAAGAGATTCTCCAAATTTTCTCTTTCACCAAGAAACAGTTTGTTTTCACTAAGAAAATAGGCTGTCAAGAAGTAGGTTACGACACCAAGCCGTTTACAAGACACTCAACATTAGGGTTAACCCTAAAGTTGTATATATGATAATCTAATCTAGTGAATCCTTTTAATCAAGGGATTGTATCTAATCTAAATATAAACTAAATAAGTAAATAAGGTATGTATCATATCAGATCTTCTCCAGATTCGGATATCAACACCAACATTTCAGAAGCTGATCAGAGCATCAACTTCAACGTCTGGGACATCAACTTCAACTTTAGTCATCAACGTTAGGGTCAAGCTGATCAGCTTCAGCTTCAGCAGATAGCAAATTACCATCAGTGAGTATCATCAACGTATCATCAGATTAGTGTGTTGTCGGTAGGGTTGAGATTTAGAACCGGAAAACCAGATCGAAACCAGAATCGTTAGAACCGGAATATGTAGAACCGGTCTGGGTCTCGGATTTAAAGAATGACTTTATTTGGGTTCCGGGTAATTCGGGTTTCGGGTCCGAGTAAACTGGGTTTAAAAACCGAAACCGTGTTAGGAACCGGAACTGATTTTAGGGACGAAACCGGTTTCTATGAAAAGTTTAAAACATGCATATCTCATCCGTTTGAAGTCGGGTTGGCATGAAGTTTTTTTCCAGAGTATAGTTTATAGTTTGTACATAATTTTAGACTATAATTTCATAACTTCTGAGTTAATATTCATTGACTTATAGTCCCTCAAAGTCGAGATATCAAAGCTGGACATTTTATGTTTTTCAAATGTCTTTTTGTATCATGTGAATGTTTTAGAACATACATATCTATTTTGTTTGAAGTCAGAATAGCATGCAGTTTTTAACAAAATGTAGTCTAGAGATTATACATGATTTTAGACTATAATTTTGTCATTTTTCGTTTCATATTCATTGACTTATATTTCCCCAAAGTCGGGATATCAAAGCTATGAATTTTCTGTTTCTCAGCTTTATTTTTATATTTTGTGAAATTTTAAAATATGCATATCTAATTCTTTTAAAGTCGAATTATCATGAGGTTTTTTGAAACGTGTGGTTTAGAGTTTGTACATGATTTTAAACTATATTTTTGTCATTTTTGGTTTCATATTCATGGACTTACAGTCCCCAAAAGTTGAGATATCAATGTTGTGAATTTTCTGTTTTTCAACTTTATTTTTATATTTTGTGATATTTTAAAAATGCATATCTAATTCGTTTGATGTCGGATTATCATGAGATTTTTTGTAACGTGTAGTTTAGAGTTTGTATATGATTTTGGACTATAATTTTGTCATTTTTGGTTTGATATCCAATAACTTACAGTCCCCTAAAGTTGGGATATCAAAGTTGAAAATTTTCAAAGTTCAACAACTAAGTAATTACCAAAAAATTCCGGTTTTCTGGGTTTTTCGGTTCTAGACCAACTTTACCCGGTTCCACACGACCAACTTTAATGTTTTCAGGTTTTCCGGTTCTAGACCTACTTTACCGGGTACCTTACCCGGAACCAAACCGGAACCGGTTCCTATATACTGGTCCAATTTCTGGTCCTATAAAATCCTGTTAATCAGTTCTTGGGTTTTCCGGGTCCGGGTCTACTAGTCCGGGTTTGTACCCACTTTCATCCCTAGTCATCAAATGTGTAACCATAAGCGTCTGGACACACTCGTCAATCTTTAGTAGATGGTGTGCTCATGTCTTTGGTGCTGATAGAGTCTTCAGGGTCTTCCAGTCATCAGGGGATGTTCTTCGGTCTTCGACATATGAACTTCCATCAACATATCTTCAGATTAACTAACTAAACTAGCTCTGTTAGATCAGCTTGTCTAAGTTATACTATTTACACTTACTTAGACAAGACTGACTGTCTACAGTGGACATATAAACTATAACTATTAAGTATATATTTTGCATCATCAAATCTAATACAATTGAGTGACCCAACATCCGCACTGTGTGATTTTGGGATTTTGTACTGTGATGTTATTTTACTATGATACACTCTTGGTTGTTTGACATGAATATTGGATATTTTGGAATGAACTAAAAATGATTTTTTTTTTCTGAAAATTTGGGATGTTACAACACAACCACCACAAGAACCATAATCACAAGCTTCAACCTAGTAGCTACCTTGTTTGACTGACCTAGGAGCTTCTGCAGGCTCTCAACCTCACCATTCTCCTTTGATAAGAGAAACTCCAACTCTACCACTTTAGTCCTGTACTTACGCAATTCAGAGTGATCCTCTCCATTGTCCAAATTTTGCTTCATTGAGTAAATCAATGTTTTGTAGTAACTATATTCCAACTCATCATCTATCCACTCAAAGAAGTCGCATTTCATAAGCTTGGTCTGTTAATCATTTAATCAAGGACATGACATAATTGTTAATCAAAAAATATTAGTCTGTTACTCAAGTAAACTGATTTCCAATGCGCCACAATGTTCGTTGCAATGAGGGTTTCTCATAGTCATATTCAGGAGGGTTGCTCACGTTGCAATCGTTGGAACCTTGTAGCCTCAACGTTCGACTGGTGGAGGATGAGAAAGCCATCATAATATTTCTTAAGTTGAAAAACTTGGCTTTAATGGTCGAATGAAGGAAACAATGTAACCGAGAGTGTGCTATATGATGGTATCATTTGTTAGGCAGGTGATGACTGGGTTGTGACGTGGCTGAGTAGCTACAATAATGGTTTAGCTTTTCTCACACGTCGGATTGCCAAGTAAGCTTCGTAACCGGACAACCGACTAAAATCGATCCAAAAAACAAGTGATTTGAAAGTTGAGAGACTAATTAAGAAAAAAAAAACTTGAGTGACCAATCCGGGACAAAGCCAAAACTTCATTGTTCTACAGTGTCAATTTTTCTAAGAAAAAATTTCCCAAAAAACATCTTTATGTTTCATTTTTAAAGTAAATCTAGAAAAAATTCACTTTCATGGTAATTTTAGTGAATATCAATGAAATCATCATAAAAATGAATCATCAAGATATTTTTTTCAGGAATTTTAGTTGAGAGACTAATTAAGCAAAAAAAAACTTTATTAAACAATCCGGGACGAAGCCAAAACTTTGTTGTTCTACAGTGTCAATTTTTACAAGAAAAAATTCCTAAAAAATATCTTTATGATTCATTTTTAAAGTAAATCTAGAAGAAATTCACTTTCATGGTAATTTTAGTGAATATAAAAAAAATCATCATAAAAATGAATCATCAAGATGTTATTTTTAGTTGTGAATCATGTTATTTTTTATTCATTTAGTGATTGATTTGTTTTGTTCGCCAAAAAATATACAGAAAAAAACTTCTCACATTCCTACAAAAAAAAGTTACTCCCTCCGTTCCATATTAATAGTCCATGTTTCCTTTTTGGTTTGTCCCAAAATAATTGCCTACTTCTAAAAATAAATATGTCTTTTACCATACTGCCCCTCATTATTAGTTAAATTACCATAAAATTAAATGCAACCACCATAGAATTAAATGCAACATAAGGGTAAGACTGTCATTTCATTTAATAAAGTTAATGATAATTAATGTTTTCTTAAACTGTGTGTTTTTTGTCTGTGGACTATTATTTTGGGACGGAGGAACTATTTTTTATTCATTTAGTGATTTATTTGTTTTGTTCGCCAAAAAAATATGCAGAAAAAAATTCCTTATATATATATATATATATATATATATATATATATATATATATATATATATATATATATATATATATATATATATATATATACACACACACACACACAACCAAAGAGTTTCTAGCCTAAAGATATCCGTTGTTGCTCTTCCTCCTTGAGGTTGAGGGTTTAAGTCCCGTTGTGAACATGTGTGAGTTTTAAGAGTAAGTTAGATTTACTGTTTCAAAAAAAATATCCTTGTGAAATATACTCATAATTTTTTTTTTCTACTTATCATTCTACCAATGTAAAATGATGATAGGTGTTTTGAAATATAAATAATTTGATCAAAATATGAGTTTGTCACAATTTCAATAGAGGAAGATTATTAAGAAGAAAATATTTAATTTCTCGTATATTAAATCCGTTTGTATTTCACTTTGTTTTCCAATGAAGTGTGTTATATTGGGGCGTTTCTTGGCAGAAGCCAACTTGCCATTCGAAGATAGAGCACTTGAGGATTGATGAGAGATAAGTTTTGACGTTATTTTATGGCCTTTGTATATAGTCAAATTATGTCTTGCGTATATTTCGAGATTGATTGGACATCTTTTGTTTGTGTATAAACGTTTTTGGAGTTTTAATTGTGCTATTATCTTAAACCTTTTTTTTTTCTTTTCAAAGTATAATACTAGTACCATTTTAATAGTTCATACAGTGAGCTTTTTGCTGTATAACTAATGTCGAGTTGAAGGATTAAAGATGTAGTGTATGAAGTGGAAGATGAGTGTGTTTATGTTTTCCCTGAGTTGTCTTGTATGATTAATATCTCCATGGATAGGTAGCCGGTTAGGTTGAGTATAATGGTAGGGTTGGTGAAATTACGTGGAATAGATATTTGACACATGATGTTGGTGGGTGGGTGTGCAAAGGTCTTATAAAGCACGGTCGATAGATCATCATAGATGGCCCCGTCTTTATATGGTCCCAAGTTCAACAGCTTCAGTGTCATCCAAAAGAAATTAACGTAGTTGTGGTATATTGCAACAAGACATCAACTCTATAAAGATTATTACTATTATTATTATAGTAACATGCTTTTCGTAATTATAACTCCACGTTGTTTTCTATCATTGCGTCTAAAGATTTGTATGTAAATTCCTTAATTTAAGTGAAATTTTCTAAATTGCAGTACGCTTTAAGCATTTTTTAAATCTTATTATATAATAATGAGCAGATCGAGATTCGATCATACCTGACACAACAAACAAATGTACACTTCCCCCAAACTCGTTCCATTAAAAAAGTCGCCCAAATTTTGTACTACAAACAAACTAACAACACTAGGGTTTTAGTTTTACTAAAATTAAACCCTCCTAAAACCATTCCTACAATTTCTCTTATTATAATCCGATAGCAATAATAATGTACAAGATCAATAACCTCATGTCCTTGGTGTCAGGTCACCACCATTATAATCTAGAAAAATTTACTAAAACTATCAACGGTAGAAACTAACATTTTTAACCACCCTATATAAATTTACCTTATTACCCTTCTATCAACGTCCCAACTTGTTCTCCAGTCAACGCCTTTGAAACATTCCCAGGCTCCAGCATGTTAAATATCACAACTATAAATATAAAAAAGATTCATCTAGGTAAAAAAAAAACAATCTTTATCTTTTTTTTTTTAATGATTTATTCAATAAACTAACCAGGAATCGCATTCTCTTCACAAAATTGAATCGCCATTAAATCCATTGAAGAGCAATCTCTAGAAACCGCATCACGAAAGGAAATATGATCCAATGCTACATTGTTTTTATCGCATATACCATTTACATTTGTACCTTTAATAACCGCATCTGCGTTGACTAGTCAACAAAACAAAATAATTTTATCTCAAACTCCATTATTTTTTTATTTAAATAATAAAAAAAACTCAAAATAAGTATTAATCTTACTTTCAGAGGCTCGTAAAGCTGCTGCTGTATCAGTTGTAAAAAGTGGGTTCCCAGTGCCCGCCCCAACACCGCCAAAAATGACAACTCTACCCTTGTCCAGGTGGCGCATGGCACGTAAGCGGTTATATGGTTCAGCTATTTCTGGCATCACAAAAGCACTTTGTACGCGCGTTTGAATATTCAATTTCTCTAATGCTGATTGAAGTAAAATTGAATTCATAACTGTTGCCATCATGCTGTAAAAAATCATGAAGCACAGGATTGGAATTTATAAAAGAAATAGAGAAATTAAATGAAGAGAAATAAATAATTACCCAATTTGATAAGCTGTTGGCCTATCTAAATCAGTTGCTGACACCCAAGAATCCCCACAAAAGAAGTTACGCCCTCCGATGATAATAGCAACCTAGAATTAGAAGTTGTAAATATATTAATGAAAAAAGAATTTAAAAAAAGGAAGAAAAGAGAGATAGGTTAAAGTTAATTACCTCGACACCACAACGAGATGCTGTTGCTACTTCTTCTGCAATTTGTAAAGCAACCTAAAAGTGGAAAGATTTGAGTTTAGAATGTAGATTGTATATGGAAATGTATTTTAAGAAAAGTTAAATAGTTAAATGAATTTGGACCTTTGGGTCAATGCTTTGACCACTTCCAGCTAATGAGGTGCCACTGACTTTAAAGACCACTCTTTTCCATTTGGTGTTTGTGGTTGTTTTTATGTTGTCCAGAACAGGAATGCTGTTGGGGGTAAGCCTTTAAACATGTGGATCATATATATATAAGAACACAGAAGAAGGTTTGATGTATTTTGCATAATGATTACATGTTTGTTTCCATATGGTTTGTCAACTTAGCAATCGTTTTAAAGGGATTGATATATGATAATGCATTTGATTGTGATCTTTAGCCTGTTCTTGTTCTTGTTTCTATGTAACTATCCTAAAAAAGCTTTGAACTTTATCCAATGTATTAATCAGAATTTGTTTCAATCTTTTCATGGTTTTGTAATTCATGCGAGGGCATATAAGCATGTAGTAATACAATCCTTGGTGAACAAATCATAATAAGTATTACCAGATTAAAGATGTGATGAACTGGAATAAGAATTGTGAAGGAACAAGGGGATTTTTTAGTAGAAACCTGGCAGATCGTCTTGGCCTCTGAGCGGAGGAAACTCCGATGGACTTATCATCGTCGGATGCTGCTCCGCTCTTGGTGATCGTCGCATTTCCAAACACTCGTTCCATTTTTTTGAACCAAATCCAGCTACTAACGCTACCACCATTACTCTCCATTCTCTGCGTCTCGAGCTTATACCTCTTCTTCAAATTATCAATTTTGTTCTTGCACTGCTCGATACTCTTACGCGAATGTTTATCACAACCTTCGGCAACCAATTCAGCCACCACTTCCCAATCTTTCCCTCGCAAATTACTCCGATTCAACGCCATGTATTTGTCCGTGTATGAGTCAAGGAGGATCGCGATAGCAGTATCACTCCACTCCTCCCGCTCCTTCCGGTGATCTCCACCTGCGCTGGATTCGTGTTTCGGTTTCTTGCTCCGCCTTCCATTCGGAGTGATTTCACCAGATTTCGTCAGGTCTTCTCCGGTCCCCGGAGAATTCACGGCGGCAGGCGTGGCGGGAGAATTTGCCGTGGCGACGATGGCCGTGGAATCTCCGTTGTTGATGTTATTACTCCCTTCGCCGATCGGAGGCGATTCAGCATTTGTTGATTGAGCCATTGAAGGGAGAAAGAGAGAGTAATTGGGGTTAGGGTTTCTGATTTCTCCGACGAGGGGAGGAGAAAATAGACAGACGACGTTAACGAGCCGTTAAGCGTTACTTAGGTTGTTGGCTCAGCTGTTTCGTGCCGTTAAGGATTTTCCGTCACGTCTCTGTAAGGAACCCGTCAAAGTGTTGGGCTGTACCCTAATCTTTGTACTAATTTCATTTCAACCCCTCAAATCTTTGTTTAAGTTACGAATGAGTGCCTTAAAGTTAGAAATCACTCATTTTACCCTTCTATGGTCTTTCGTCCAGAATGGTGGACTTTACTACTACAAGGGTTGTTCGGATACAAATAATATAAATAAAAAAATAATTGTGTTTTAACCTAGTAAAAACTGGTAATATTTTAAGAATTTTAAAAGTCATGAAATCTATCATTTTATTTGCATAAAAGTTACGATCAAGATAAACAAGTTGATGATCATGATGATTCAATTAACCGACCTTGGATCATCTATTATGACCTAGTCATCTTTGTACGTTAGTTTAAGCTTCATTTATTTTGTTAATCAAGGTAAAACGGATTTTAAGTTGTGCATCTTAATATCAACTAAGAGACTTTTAGATCATTAATATCAATGATCCAACCGAAAATAATACGTTACTCAAACTATATCACACTTTAATATTTTGACCACCCTATACGATCACCTAATAAATGTAAAATATTTTGTTATTTCCACTAATAAAAACTTAGCAAGTTCAAAACACTTGTAGTTACGACCACCCTCTGTCGTAGTGATAGATGCAAATCATATGTTCTCAAATAAATGAAACACAAAAAGTTTCATTAAGCAATGATGGGTCCACAAATGCCCTACATCGCGATAAAGTAGTGACTATATAGTGTAAGTGTAGCCCTACACCACATAGGAGGAAGTTATTTACCAAATGTTTGTCGTTGATGGAGGATGTGACCAAGCTACATCCACAAAAAGAACCAAGCTATAGTAAAATGAAAAGAATATTACAATACGTGTTTGCAGCCGGTCCAAATATGTAATGGGTCCAGATAGAAAAAAAATGGGCATCTAGAGTCATAAATATAATAAAAATTAAATCGAAAATTGATACATCGTTATAAAATTCAATATTATTATTAAAAAACACAAATATGGTAAAAACAATACAAAAACAACTAATTTAAAGAAAAATATTTCTCATAACATTTTTAAATAAATAAGTTTGTTTTTTCTTTATATAATTATACCATATAATTTAGGAATTTTTGGCATTTTAGAGACACAGAATCTGAACAACCGTCTGGATTGCCCACCATCATGGTCGATCTTGTATGTGTCCAGTTAATAATGTAACAATGTAAAATATATTTACTATTTTGTAATTTTCTTATTATTTGAGACTTATAGCTTCGATCCTAGAGAAGAAAGTGAGAGGGTTTACCAGCAGTGTACACCTTCACCCTCTGCTAGTTGACTTATGAGCCCTCCCCTCTAGGCTGACAGCTTGCAGGTTAGTATGACATCCAGTAGGAAGTCTATCTTTTTGGGATGCAGAGGCAATGAAACGAGATGAAATGTTATATAAAATATAGATAGCTTATGTGCATGTTAGTGAAAAACCTGGTTGTCGAGTCATTCAGCTAATGTATGATTCCTAGTTCGATCAAAAAAGCCTTAGAAAAAAGGACAGGGAGCTCTAGCCTATTTCAATTTCCGGATCTAGCTCACTCTCTATGTTGGA
The DNA here is from genome assembly GCF_002870075.4 of Lactuca sativa. Taxonomy (NCBI): domain Eukaryota; kingdom Viridiplantae; phylum Streptophyta; class Magnoliopsida; order Asterales; family Asteraceae; genus Lactuca; species Lactuca sativa. The sequence continues at coordinate 61,758,115 of NC_056631.2, read as the reverse complement.
GTATTTAAATCTCAAGTAATTACCACTAGACCACTTTAATGGTCCGTATAAGGTAATGATCATTAAGCCCTTGAATAACTAATCTCTAGTTTTTGAACAAGTTTTAAAGACTACTCTCTAAATATTATGTTGAAGCCTTACTTTTGAATAGCATATTACTTATCAACATACAACTACACAAACTACCATTACATTAGCACTTCAACACCATTCAACATCTAATGATCTAAAAGCGACCACCAAATTTAAAAATATGGCCATGTGCCTCTTATTCAAATATTTTTTTCATTACAATTAAATTATTTAATTTCTTTTATTTAAAATTTTTACTATTAAAACTTTATTACATGAATTTTTTAATAGTAACAAAATCTTAAAATAACAAAAAGTTAAATAATAAATCATAATAAAGTTTTTTGAATAAGAGAGTATCTAGTACTTATACATTTTTTTAATAGCCAAATTTTATTAAAAATAAACACCGTCAATGAGCTAGTGAAACAAAATATAAATTACAGCAAAATATATGATTTTTTTTTTGTTTCTATATGAAAACACTGGAAAAAACACAATAGTATTATAAAACATCACATCTTTTCTAAACAAGGAAGGATCATAACTACAAGTGTTACGAACTTGCCAAATGACACAAACAGTAGCGAAATCAAAATTTAAGAATCTCAAATCATAATAATATATTAAAATATAATGTTATACCCGAATAATTAATAGGTCTAAAAATTTAAAAGACAAAATCACAAAGAATTAAAAATTTGTCTCTATTAACCTTAAACTTCAAACATTTTCGACTAACTATAAGCATCAACTCATATTCATCCATTAACCTCCAAATATTAAAATAAGTAATTATAACATAGATACAAATGGTTCATTTTAGAAAATTAAAAAATATATATATAAACATAAGAAATAGTACGTTATGCATTTTAAGTTGTGCTTATATTTGTTTAATGGAATAGAAATCATCTATAATATCAACAATCTCTCTCTCTCTCTCTCTCTCTATATATATATATATATATATATATATATATATATATATATATATATATATATATATATATATATATATATATATATATGTTAACAACCAAACGACTTATAAGAAAATCATTATTCATGGTATTTTGGAGTCGTGTTTTCTTAATTTTCATTGTTGAAAATGCTCTTTCAGATGTCGCTATAGAAACATGGAGAGTCAATATAAGACGAATCAATTTATCAAACAAATGATAACTATCTGACTTTTCTGTTTCATGTAGGCCTCTACACAACTCATTAATTGTAGAAGAATTTTTCTGTTAGTTTATAACGTTGTAACTCAATTTTCAACAAATTTCTTTCGTGCACTGTAAAGCCCATAGGATAATATGATGTTGCTAATTTACATATGTCCTCAACATTTAAGGATTTTCTTGGATCTAGCATAATACTGGGACGGAGAAGCTTTGTTGCAGACTCATTAAATCTTGAGTTCAACTCTTGCAACTTACTATCAATTGTAGTAATGAATAGTTCAACTCGTTAGTGATGCTCTGTGGTTATATTGTCTTTGTCACGACGTTGGTGAATTAAATATCTATACGTTTCATTCATGTTAGGGACATGAATTCTATTTTTCTCACAAAAAAACAAATCACTTGGTCCAAAAGCAATTGCCAACCATCAGTTCTCAACTTTTGAATTAATATTTTTGTTGTAGAAACCATAGATAGAGCATTAACAATATCAACATATTTTTGTTGTAAAATTGACCTTTTTAATTAAACCCGACACCCCCTGATGTCTCCGCCAGTAAACCCAAATCCAAAGTTAGATTTCTTCATTGCAAAAAGTTGAGTGAATATCCACCCAATAAATAAAAACATATTATAAACATACACCATATTATTTTTATTAGAAATCATAACGGATTGACAGAAGCCCCATAACAAGCAACTTTACATTATAAGTGTGGCCCTAAGCCCCCTATGAAGGAAGTTACTTGCAGAATCTTTGTTAGTGGTGTCATTTTAACCATGAATTACAACAAGTTATATTTAGATTTATGTCCTGTCAATAACTTTTTAATAATGTATTTTGTTAAAAAAATCTTACTATTTAATATATCTGATAAATTTGATTAATCAACCAATCAATTAGTGACAAAGATTTAATCATGCGATGTTGTAGGGTCATAGGAAAGTGTTGATGAGCAAATGAGGTAACATAAAATACAACTTATGTTTAGTGGTGTCATTTTAACCATGAATTATAACAACTTATGTTTAGATTGATGTCTTGTCAACAACTTTTTAATAATGTATTTTGTTATAAAAATCTTATTATTTAACATATCCACTAAATTTGATATATCATCATCAAGTACATGGAGATTATAGAAAAGGGTTACACAATACTATTATAGATCATACCTCTATACATTTAGTTCAAGACAGAATATTATTAGATGTCCAAAACCACATCAACCTCAGTTCTCAAACATCTTATATCTATAGTAAAAACCTTATAATTTCACAGTTAAGTGTATATATATAAATCTACCCTATTACGACCACCTAACAAGAAGCCAATAACACATATATATGGCTTTCAAACAGAAAATTATGAACTTGTATTGTAAAGAGTGTACCCTAATCATCAGTCATCAACACCATTCTCACACTCCAAACTTTTTGCATTAACTTCCCTACTAAACCTCCATATATAATTAAGCCCCACCAAAAGCTCAACAATCATAGCTTCAATCTTTTCTTGATTTGCATAGTAAACAGTTTGCACTAAAAGAACATTGGTTCTAGAAAGCAAATTTTGATGCTCAAAACTTCTTTCACTTTGCCATCTTATCATATTATGAGCAAGTGGTGATAACCAATCCAAAATTCCCAACATAGCCTCACTCCATTCTTCTGCAAGATCATTATCATAAACACAAGAACCCATACTTTTTGCATATGGTTTTAACCTTCCCCTTAAACCATTTCTCACTGTTTTAGGCAACATGTTGTATAAATCATCTCTTGCATCATGCCCAATCAAATGAGGTGATGCTACTAATTTCTCAAGTACTATAATCACATTCGCATAGTGTAAAGCTAAAGCAACAGCACCAAGGGTTTCTGGAGGAGGAGGGGCAATTTGGGGTTTTTGCTTTTTGCTAGAAAATCTTGAAACTTGATTGTGGGTCTTTGAATTAGTACTTGAAAGATTAGGGGTGATGCTTTTTCCATGGATCTTTGATGAATTATTCCACCATTTTAGCCCGGATTTAGCAGCTCGAGTCAAAGGACCTGATTTTGATGATGTTGGATTCGCGATTGTTCCTGAAAAATAACTTGTGTTTCTTTGTTTACCAAGTGGGCCCGAGTAGAATTTTGAAATCGGGCCGGATTTGGCATTAATGTTACCCAAGGGACCTGAATTGAACATTGTAACTGAAGATTCAAGAAACCCAGATACGGATTGATTGCGTGAAGAATCTATCACCATACTTTCTTCAATTTGAGGTAAGACATGAGTGATTCCAAATACGTGTCCAATTCTAGCAAAAATGGTGAAAATAGATCTTGCAAGAAGGAGGACAACATAGTCGTATGTCCTGTTCCATAATGAGATCTCTTTCAAACGCCTCACTTGTTTCTGCTTCAATGTCACCTTCTTTGTGTATTCAGCTACAATTATGGTGTCATGATCTTCGTTGTTCTTCATTCTCTTCAACATTTGTTCAAGCTCAGTTAGGGTTTCCATTTCTTGATATAGATTTGCATTAACCATGATGAAAGTTTCCATCTTTTTCACTTTTGTGTTCATCTTCTTCCAAGAAACTTGCCATTGGTATTGATCAACACCATGTTTGATCAAATCATCGTATGCACGTTCAAAGCAAATTAGAAGGGGATCTTTGCATTTCTTTGAGAGTCTTGTTACAACTTTTGCAATGTTTTCTAAGTTGTGAAGCATTTCGGTGCAGATTAAGTCTACTACATGATCATCGTCTTCTGATATGAGCTTTTTGATGCCTACTGAGTTGCTGATCTCTTCTCTTAACTTCATGACTTGTTTATCTGTAAGGGAGTTCCATTGATGAACAAGCTTGGACATTACACTTGCTACTTCAAACACCAACACTCCAATTCGTGCCTTTTCTGGACCATGGTTGTGGTTCTTTGAAGGTTTCCAGATGCTATGAAACCATGATTCGGAAACCATCGAGAATGTTTAAAGTAAAGATCTTGGAGTCAAGCTTGATAGTAGTTGCTAGATTCTGATTCAAAATGTAAAGATAGAAACAATCAAAAAAGTAATCTCAAGATTAATTTTGTTGTTGTGTAGCGTATATAGGAAGTATAGCAAATTCAGTATGAACAGATTTAAAAGGTAACCTTTAGATGCATGCATGAGAGGAAGTATAGCATTATAAAAAGTTCAACCAAAAGTAACTATAAAGGAACAAAGTCTTGCTGGATTAAACCCAAAATCAACCATAATCGAATTTGGCTAATCAGTAGCAAAAATCAACCCTAATCAAACCAATCCAATGATAGGCTTAGGTACTCCAGTTGCATGACCTTGAATTGGGATTTGAAGTAACCATATCCAATTTCATGATTTAGAATCAAAGTTGAGCAAAAATCTAAAATCTTATCTAAAAAGATCCATTTGGAACTCCAATGTCTCAAAGACTACGTAATTTACTGTTTGTGAATCCCAATCAAATGAGTATGAAACGGAAAAAATGGAAATGAAATTCAACCAAACAGAACTTTATTCCTCATTCCAATTTCCAAGCTTCCGAGCTCAAAACCAGTCAAGCTGGTATACAAATCCCCATTCCAATTCCAAACCTATCATTTAATACTCCCATACACTACTGAAACAAGAAAATGTCAAATTACAACTATTAAATGAACGTGTAAACCAAACCCTAGCCCCACCGTTTTTTACTAATGCAATGACAGCTGCGATAAAACATGCAAATAAGAAAAGAGAATCAACGGAATCTTCATACGAGAATGAAAAAGAAAACTCACCGATTCTATGAGTAGAAAAGATGTAGAATCTTAAGCACAAATTTCGAAGTGTAGAGAAGAGAGAATGTGTGTTCTTCAGTTGAGGAGGAAAGGGGGAAGAAGCTGCAGTGACCACATGGAAGGTTAAGAAGAAACCGAGTGAACTTAAAAATAGGAAATTAATGTGATAGAAAGTTTTCTTTTTAGTCCTTCTAGTTTAATTAAATGTTCCTTCAGACCCCTCTATTACATGGTGCAAACATGTTAGAGTGAGTATGAGTTATTTTGTTTTTTAATTTTTTTTTATTTTCTATCGACCACTATTATTTATTTAATTATTTTATTTTTATATTTTATATATTTAATTTTAATATTTAATAATATTTTTTTATTAAAAATATATATTTTTTATTATTTTTAACTGGATAATTTATTTGCTAAATATAAGTAATATTTATCTATCAAATATAAAATTCATATCGACTATATAACATTTACAAAGCTTTATTTATTTTTATTATTATGTATGTAATAATTTTATTATATATTATATTTTAGAGAAAAAATATCTAACAAAATTGTATTGTAGTATATTTTATTATTTAGATATTAATGTATTTTTAAAATATCATGTATTAAAATATAGGATTATTGTCACTAGCCCAACAAAGTTACGTATAATGGTTTAAATGGTCCTTCGTCACTATTTTTTGCATTTTAAGGGCATAAACTTGTGTTTTACCGATTGGGAAAGTCATCTTACCCATTTTAGCAGGTTAACCTGCATCGTCACTTGCCATGTATACATGTGAGTTAACACATTGAGTCAATACCGAGTTGAGTTGATGACATAGAAGCTGACACATGCAAAGAGTAATGATCGTCTTTAATTTCCACCAACACCCTAACAACCTTACACTGTCGATTCGATTGAGTCCCATACAAACGTCTTGAATTATAAGGGGACACACCCATGTGTGGTTTGAAGTAAAACAACTCTCAAACTTGTTTACCAAATTCGGACAAACAATCATCTGGAAGAACCCTTAAAAAGCAACAATGTCGGCTCCACCACCTTCACCTGACTCTTTAAATTCTTGTGAAGACATCAACTACAATGTGCTCCATTTAATCTTCTGTGATTGTGGTCAGAAGATTACAGAAAACCAAACTGAAATGAAACGGTTGAAGGAGCAACTTGGACAGGAGTATATCGTTTGCAGGATCGACCACATCAGTCTCCAGCACAAGTTGGATGACCATGATCAGAAGTTTGAAGTCGTTGGAGTTGCCATGGGTGGCATGATGGTGAGGATGTTCTTGTTAATGGTGGTTGTGATCCATTTCGTTCTTAAGCTTGGGTGATGGTGGATTTGAAGTAATGGTGGTTTGTGTTTAAGAAGCTTATTAGTATGTAGATTTTCTGTTTTTTTTTTTTTGGCGTAATATGTAAAAGATCTCTCTAAATGATAGACATTTTGTAAGTGAAATCCAATGATTAATGAAAGACCTGTCTAAATGATAAGCATTTTGTGAGCTTGGGTGATGTTCTTTGTTCATTGCTTATGATCTTATTTACTTGTTAATTTTCATTAAAAAAATCCGTTGAAAGGGCAATAGTAATGGAAAGAAGGAAAAAGTGGGGATGTTAGTGACCGCACGTGCCTTGCACAGTGGGGGTAATATAGTCTTTTACACGTACTACCCTTTCTTATATACCAATTTGTTTCATTCTAGCACATTGTTTTCTTCTTAAAATTCTCTCCACTGTGAAGATACATAATGAAGAATATGGAATGTGGATGTGGAGCTGAGGCTATAATAAGAACATCACGTACTACCAATAACCTAGGAAGGCCCTTTTGTGCATGTCCTAAAAAGGTAATTCACCATTTATTCAATTTCTGATGTTAACCCTAGTTTTTTAAAGATGTATTAATTCAAGCAAATAGTTTGGAATCAGGATGCTTGTTTAGGTTTTATAGCTTGAATTGATGAAATGCAATGCAACAATGAAGGTGTGATCATAACTGGGTTGTTTAGGTCGAAAAAAGCTTCAATCTGAGATTTTAAGTTGAAGGTTTACCTAATATGTAGTTAGATATTTTTTTTGTGTTTAATCATGTACAAGTTGTAATGAAGGTCATTTGGGTTGAACTTGTAATGTACTTTGTTTTGGTTTGTATGTTTAACTAGTAATGTACTTTGATGTGTTTTGTATGAACAAATCATGAACAAGCAAATTATTGGACCATTTGTTATTTAACTTGTAATGTACTTTGTTTTGTTTTGTATGTTGATCCTGATTTTACTAGGACCACATGTTCCTTTGTAATCTAACCAAGTAAACATTCCTTCCTGGAACTACTGACCCAATGTTCCCTTAGTTAACATGCACCATGCACGATCACGAAAAGAAGTACATATCTTTCTTAAACACACCAAATTTCTCAAACAACATAAGTAGTACAAATAAACACATGTTTCTCAAACAACCAAATTTCTTAAACACATATGTTTCTCAAATAACAAATTCAGTTCAAATCCAAACTTAACAACCTACTACAACTCAATTCCAAACTTAACAATAAAGTCCAACCAAACACAACCAAGTTAAAACATAACAACTTAAATGAAATCAGATCCTAATAATTAAGCTCGAATGGGTTTGCACCGGTATCTCCTTTCCCATCTTTGCCTTTCACCCTCTTAGCAAGTTTCATCTTGATGATTCTTTCTTTTACATTTACCCACTTTTATTTGTCCATTTTGCCCTTCATGCACTGATTTTGATCCACTGCTTCCTGCACCAACACCTTGTGCTCCTTCACCATTTTGCCCTTCATGAACTGATTTTGATCCACTGCTTCCTGCACCAACACCTTGTGCTCCTTCACCATTTTTCCCTTCATACATTGATTTTGATCCACTGCTTCCTGCACCAACACCTCCTGATCCTTCACCATTTTCATTGACACCTGTTTTCCTTTTTTCACATTTAGTTTTGGCCTCCTACCAACTTCAGGTTTTTGCACTTGAGGTCTTTTAGCTTGAGGACATGTGACCTTGTTATGCCCAACATTTTTACACACACCGCATGATATTTTTTTTTCCCTGCCTTAGACACAATGTGCCTTGGGAGCTTTTCTGATATTTTTACACACACCGCATGATATTTTCATTTGGGTTTAACTTGTAATGTACTTCTGTTAACCTTTGGTCTACCTGGCATTCTTCTCTTCATTGGTGTAAGAGGTGTTATGAAGTCAATAGGTGGCCACATATTGCTACCATTCATCCCATGAATTAGATACTTATAAGTATTCTTGTAGACTGCTCCATAGAACATTATATCCACATAACCACCAACATCTCTATTCATAAATGATATAGTTGTAACTGAATGCACACATCCATACCCATTAAGTTGCCACACTCTACAAGTACAAGTCTTCTTGTCTAAGTCAACAACATAAGACTCAACCATGTTTCTTGTTTCAAATTGGTTTAGACCACTTGGTAAAACCTGCCAATACCTATTGCAGACATAACATAAGTAACTACATACAATTATGAGTGTAAAGATTAGAAAGTACCTTTGAGCTTTTTTTTAATTGATTCAGTAGGAGTGTAATTGTTGGGCAAGGCTTGTAATCAGGCCATGAACTACCTTTAATCTTTAAATTGTATATTCTCTGCATAACATACAATCTAATCTCCTCTAACATGGTGATGATTGGCTTTTTCCTTGCATTCCTGATGACACTGTTGAAGCTCTCAGATAATTTGTTCTCCATTGTTATCGTATTTTAGTATTGTATTTTTACTTTTGTCGTTAAAACTATGAAATATTGGAAGGGTCCAAGTAAAATAGTGATTTGAAATTTAAAGTTATAATAATTGTTAAGTATTAAGACCAATATTAATTTAAAAAAAAAAACATGTTAAGAGTGGGTTAGGGAGTGGGGAGTGTTACACGTGAAGTATATTTTTATCACTTATATTTTCTTATAAAAGTATTAATATTTTCTTTATTTTTACTTTAACTTTACAGTGAAGAACGAATAGGAAAAAAGAGATTGACTAATATAATAAGATATAGCAGAGTACTTATTTTTATTACTATAAAAACATTTAAAAAATGGATACATGCATATAAAATTTGCGAGAACATAATGAATGTATTTTTATAACATATAAATAATAATTGATTTTCAACAATAAAGTCATATTATATTAAAAATCATTCCTTCTAATTCGTCATTATCACCAACAATTTGGAATAATAATTGTAATATCCTTTTATCAAAATCAATTATCAAAAGTTCCATTGATGTTATTTACGACAAAATAAACGATACGAATTAACATAGTATATAACTAATATCATAAAATACATGTTGAATAATATTCACTTGGAAAGAAAAATAGATTATGTTGATTTACCAAAAGCTCATGAGAAGTAATTATCAGTTGCACTTCATCATCTTGTGATTATAAAATGATCCATATAACATAAAATTAAAAAAATTATCTCAAGTATACCTGTACACACATACCCAAATTTGAAGCTTAGCTAATATATAAAACTTTACATGCACCAAATTTGCATTTACTTGCATTTACATTTGGAAAAGTTGCAATTGCTCTCTTACATTCATGGAACAACTCATATAACTCTTCAAACTCTACAAATATAATCTATCATTTGTGTTGACATACATGTAATATGCAAGCTACAATGTTTTTTATATAGGCTAAATATTTTATTTAACCTGTCAATTAAATAACATGATTTAAAGAGTTTTGGAAGTTACAAATCACAACATTTCAATTAATCATAAATTAAATTATATAAGTTGAATAGTCTTGGAAGTTTCAAATGCATCAGGTTCAAGGAAAAATGCTAGCTTTATAAGATACTAGACGAATACATGTGTGTTGCGCAGAAACACCTATATAGTTGAAGTCTTTACAAATATATAAGGTTTTTTAAATATAGCAATAATGTTGTTGTTAAATTTGATATAATAATTCGTATACTAAATTGATATAATATATTGATTATTTTGAATTATATGATAATATATACATCTATTATAATTGCATAATTTTAATCGTTTGAATGACTTTTATCCGCGAGTTGCACATAAATAAAATTAAATATAATATATGGTTTAATGTTATTTATAGTTGTTGATATTGTTAATTAATTTTTTTTAATTTATTACTTAATGTTTTAATTTCTATCATTATAATTATTTAAAACACCAAACATTGTTTTTTTTATTTTAAAGGCAACAATACAATCATTTATATAGAGTTATTTTTAACTATTGTTATTATAAGTTATTTTAAGCTACTTATTTGAAATTTTTTAACGATTATAAAAATATCTTTAGGAAATATTTTAGTTAAATTTAGATTACAATTTAGTTTTTGCATTTATCACTACAATTTATCACTTTTAACTATTTACAAAATATTCTTTGGTTTTTTAAGTGGAACTGAAATTGATATTTAAGTTGACATTGTAATGTTATATTTAAATTAACAATTTAAGTATTTTGTCCAAACTGTTTAAAAGTTGTAGCTTTAAACTGTTAATAGGTTACATACAACAACATAATCTAATAAATTTAGTATAATACGTTAAAAGTTAAAGAAATAACTTTATAAGTAGAAGTAAAGATATTATTTTAAAATTAAAATTTAGTATATTTATTATTACATTTTAGGTTTCATATTTATTTAACCTTATTAACAAATTTATAATCATTATTAGAAAGACACTACAATTAATCACTTTTAACTATTTACAAAATATTTTTTGGGTTGTTTAAGTTAAACTAAAATTTATATTTAAGTTGGCCCTATAATGTTATGTTCAAATTAATAATTTAAATATTTTATACAAATTGTTTCAAAATTGTATCTTTTAAATGATAACGGTTTACAACCAATAATATATTAAAACTAATAAATTAAGTATAATATGTTAAAAGTTAAAAAACATAAATTTATAAGTAGAAGTAAATATATTATTTTAATATTGAAATTTAGTTTATATATGATTACATTTTAGGTTTGATATTTATTTAACCTTATTAACCAACTTATAATTATTATTTGAAAGAAATTGAAAAGTCATGGGAGTTTCGAATGAATGTGGTGAAAGGAAAAATGCATGGGAGTTTCAAATGAATGTGGTGAAAGGAAAAATATTTTCTTTATAATATAGTATGATATGATATGATACGATATGATATAATGATATAATATAGATTATATGATATTCCGTTCTTAGGATGTTAAAAGTAATAGCTGAAAACATGATGAAAATAGATTGCATTTTTGCAAGCATTCCTATGTATTTGGCCATTTCCCTATGAAATAGGACGGGCCTAGTGACCCAAGTACTTAAACCCAAAAAATAAACTACTTATTTTTCATGTTTCAGCTTTCAAGTACCACCAAAATTCTCTCCGAAAGAAATGTGGAAGGATAAAATATACCATTTTTGCTTATAGGATAAAAGATGTTTTTATTTGGTACATTTAACAAGAGATATTGTTTTGAAAATGCATGATTTTTGCAAGTTTTTGAGCAAAAAAATCAAATTTGTGTAAAAACTCTTACCAAAAATTTGACTGTTTGGTAGGATCGCCTGCCAAAATGATATTTTCGTAGAAGCTCTTGCCAAAAAGTGACATTTTCGCAAGGATTACTACTAAAATATGACATTTTTCGCAAATATCCAAGCCAAATGTGACATTTTCACATAAGCTCCTATCCAACTTTGACATTCTCGTATTTGCTTCAACGTTGATGGTTTTGCAAACAAGCACAACTTAGGAAACCTGATTGGGATTGCTTATTTTAATGTTCGAAGCCAAGCTAAACGAAGGGAATGCTAGAGAATTTAATTCGTCATATTTTATTCTATTTTATTTTATATACAAAGTCTGATTTCGTTTGTTATGGTATATCAGTTATTATGTGGTTTAATGATAATATCTATGTATTAAATACATATCTTTTTGTTTGGTTGTCTAGAATCAATATTTAATAGAAAAGTTATGTGAAAATGAGTTCATGGTTTAGAGTAATTTAAAATATATGAATAGTTAAGGTACACACTTAGTTTAATTAGAGAGGACTAGGATTTCTCTAAACGCATTTAAAGTGTGTCACAAAGATTTTTTTTCTCACATTTGCTCATTTTTTTCTAACAACTAACGCAGATACCTCTTACTCAACTCATAAATCTGCACACTTTTTTAACGAGGCTTCAACCCTCAACGTTTTGCTATATTTGGCGGAGGGCACCAATCCAATAAAGACACTTTGGTTCCTTTTCTCTTATTCCTATTTTTTTCTCTTATTCCTAATTTTCAAAGATTGTTATTCTTAAATGCTAAATGTTATAGTTTAAAGCATGAGATAATGTGTCCTTCTATCATTATATATATATGGCTATTAACTAGGTGAATGTTGTGTGTTGTGAAAAATAAAACACTGTAATTAAAATATTTCCAAATATATGTTATTAAAATAACTATATACCTTATTAACTTTCACTTAATGATTCTTACACTATTTATTAAAAAAAACATTCTAATTACATTAAATATATCATAAGATAGATATATATCAAAACCATATCATTTCAATATCATACATTATGGGTTGCATATGGAAATAAAAGTAAATTTACTTTTCAATATATAGTTTTTTGGAAAGTATTTTTTATTTATGGTTATTTTTAAGGGCAAAATGCAGAAAAAACACAACCATTTATCTACCAGTATTTAGAAAACTCTTATATTTAATTTATATATAGAAAAACCTTACATTTATATTTACCTTTCACATTAACCTAAATATCATGTTTTTATAGAAATTAACGGTTCTTTTGTGATATTACATTTATCTTTTTTGTTTTTATGTTAACATGAAAACAAAGATAAGTGATACCGCCTCTTATCTAAGTTAAAACGTGAGAAATAGATCATTTATTCAATGGTCATTTACTTAAGCAAATATAACTGACATCGTTTTTTTTCATGAAAACCTAAAAACGAACAAGATAAATATCATTTCACAAAACAATCGGTAGTTCTTTAAAAAAAATAGACATTTGAGTAAATCTAAAAGGTAACCGAATATACAACGGTTTTTCTGTATATAAACAAAATGTAAGGGTTATCTAAATGTTGGTAGATAAATGATAATGTTTTTCTATATTTTACCCTATTTTCAACTATAAATTGTTAATAAGTTAAAATAAACATCTTTTATAATCATATCACTTAAGTTATTTGTATGTAGGCTGTGTATGAATTTAACATTTCCAGTTATGTTTAATATTTAAAATAATTTATTATTATAAAAACAATCTTGATTAACATTTTTGTTAATGATTTACGTTTTATTTTTAACATTATATTTAAGAAAAAATAGCTATTTTAAATCATAATCTTTAGATATATATATTTTTTAAATTTTATTTGAAATTTTGATTTATGTTTGAAATTTAATATTATAATTAAATTAACAAATTAATAATCTTAGTATTGGTTTCAAAGGATATATATATATATATATATATATATATATATATATATATATATATATATATATATATATATATATATATATATATATATATATATAGCTAACGATTATTAAATATTGAAAAATCATAAACTGGTATTTTGGATGCTCACGTGGAGAATTAAGCACTCCAAAAGGAGTTATGCTAGATTCGAATCTAGCTCTTAATAAAAGAAACCAAACTGCCACGTGTCACTTACATCTTCCATTTCCCTGCAATGTTAAATTCCATTTTTGCCCTCCTACGTTGCCATTTTGCCTTTAATCCGTTTATATCGACATATATGTAACTCATATGGTATTTTAACATAATATGCTATACATACCATATTCAAATACTTACCATTATCATGCATCAATTTCATCCTAAAATAATTCTTCGTCTGTTGCACGTCCTTCGCATAGAAACATTGTGCCCTTCACCAGAAAACTTTAACAAATATTGCTTCATTACCGCTTTATTGTATTCCAAAAATATCATCATCCTATATTTGAATTCAATTGATGAGCACAAAATCAGGAATCCGATCCTTTCAATTTTTAATTTCGATGGGTATCGGCTTGATATATACCTCCATTGACCACTGTATTCATTTGTAATTGTACTCATTGATATCATTCTTCTGTACCAACAATTCAACATGTTGTGCTCTACACATCAATTTAAGCTCAACAACTACAATTCTTCTTCCTCATGTTTCAAATGCCCATTCGAATTTCAAGACATTATATCTATGATCATCTGTTAGTTGATTGCGAAATTAATGTATCTAACATTTTGTTTGACAGTTTTACTTAAAATTTCAGTCATAACGTGATGTGTATGTTATTGGTGATTAACCATATGTATGTATGTATAATTTAGCTTTAGATAACGATTTCTATTAGTTTTTGAAGTTCAACAGTTTTTTGGTCATTAAAGGCAACAGAATCATAAACCATAAGGAAAAAGTTGATGAAGTTCAACATAAAAGTAGCTTTAGTTTTTTTCTTTAGCTATTCTCTGGTACTAATTTGGGGTTGAGTAGATTGTATTTGATGTTCAAAGTTGGCAGGTTTAAAGATGTACACCAAATGCTTGATGAAATGCTTGAAAGAAACTAGTAAGATTATTTATAATTACTTGATTAAGTTAAAGTATAATGATGTATCATAAACATCCTATTATGTTGTCAGGTTTGAAGATTTTATGTTTAAACTTTCATCTATGATATTTTTTTGTTTGACTTTATTTTATCATGAAGATTCTCATCTCCTCTATCATCTACCACCCTTGAAGTCTTCCAGCCACCTGTTCTAGGTAAGAACAAAGTGAATATCAACGCTCTTTCCTCGCTCCTATTCTTATTTTGTAACTTTGTTTTGGTTACTCAACGTCTCAGGTTAGATCTGTATGACTCGAGAAGAAGCATCATATTTAATTATATATTTAACTTTATAAAATATTATTTAGGACTAACCAAGTTGTCAAGTTCTCAACAATACTAGAACTTCAGATGTAATATGCAGACAGAACACAACTACAAATAAGTTTACATATAAAGTTTTTTTTTTTCTTGAATGAATATTTTTATTCTTATGGTTTTATTTAATAAATGTTGATTTATATGTGCCAACCACAATGTTTGAATTTGTATTGAGGTATATGAATTTATTTTCCAAAATTAGACCATGCCCAATACTATAGTCAAATTCGGCTCATCTTCAATACTTCCAGTTATGGTTGACTACAAAATAGATGAAATGGGTCACATAGGTTTGTACTTGGTTCTTAATATAGAAGAAGTTGTTGAAGGAAATTTTTTTGAATCCATGATTATCACTGTCTAGACAAAAAATACATTTAGAAGCACAGTGTATAATAAACATGTGAAGTTGTAGTGTTGTGTTTGTGGAATTATGTTGTGGGGTTTAATATACATTTATATATACATTATTATTGCAATGTATGTTTTTTTTGTTTGATTTTTATTTGATGTTAATTTAATACTACAAGTGTTATTGACACATGTTACAATAATACATTTCTTTATTATTGTTATATTTGTTACAATATAATTTTTTCAATATTTTTTTCACTTAAATTATAACTAAAATTACATTGTTTATTATACAAATTTGTTTATCAACATTATTATTTTCGTTCAAAATATTTTATAAACGTAGTAAAATATATTTATTCATGCATGTTTAGATTCATTGTCATTTTTTACACTATACTCAAATTTATATTCATTTTATAAAATCATAGCTTTATTAAATATCTAAACATACATAACATTTATCGGATATTAATATATATATATATATATATATATATATATATATATATATATATATATATATATATAATTTTAAATAATAAATATAAAATCTAAGCAAACTTATATCTTATTAATTTATTAAAATTTTATAAATATTTGATTTTTCTTTATTATTTTTATTATTATATTATTTTTCGTTATTACCCGTGGTTTCCACAGGTTGTAACTAGGGGTGTCAAAAAAACCCGGACCCGATTAACCCGACCCGATCCTAACCAGAATAAGTTTATTAGGATCGGGTTCAATAGGGTTAGAATTTTAAATCGGGTTATTCGGGTTGACCCGACAAACCCGATTTGTATTTAGGATCGGGTTTAGGGTTGATTTTTACAAAAAAATCGGGTTTCGGGTCAACCCGAATAACCCGGTTAGTAATTCACAACCTTTACATATTCCACCGCTCTCTACTTGAACAGTACAAAAAGACTACAAACCCTTTGAAAATGTAAATTTTTGTGACTCTAGAAGCATACGAGGGCCAAGTAACTCCCATTGGTGAAGTTGAAGTCCAAAAAGATATAAAATCTCAAAAGTACTGGAGCAGCTGAGAAAGTAAAGCTTTTATTTGATGGTTATTTCTACTTTAAACTAACTATAAACATGAATAGACTACATGATGTTGATCGTTAACTAGAGATTAAAAGTTCATATATTTAATATTTATAATGGAAAAACTCTTTTAGGTATTGTGGCATGCATGCTTTCTCATATGTTGTAATAACCATGAGGTCCATGATCTTCTATTTTTAATTTATTTCAATTTATATGCATTCTTGATGTTAAGAAAAGAGTAAAAAAATGGTTTGAGTTTATATCAGATTGTACTCTTGAAAAAACCATATATATTATGTTTAAATTAAGTGTTTAGTCTATTAACCCGACTAACCCGACCCTATAAACCCGAAACCCGACCAACCCATACCTTAATAGGGTCGGGTGTCGGGTTAAATTATTTTTTGTGAAAACCCGATTAACCCGAAACTCGATCGGGTTGACCCGATTAACAGCCTTAGTTGTAACCTAGTATCATATATTTCAACTTTAGATAGTCTATCCTTCTATAAGAATAATGATTATAAAAAAAATTATAAATCAAATATGGAAATAATATTTACATCTTTTTACATTACTTTATAATTCATTACGTCGGTTTTTCATATATATTTTTGCATTATCTGTTATATTGAACTCAACTACTACAATACAACTCCTTATACACTTTGGAACCATAAATGTATTAATATATATTTTCTTCATCTTATTTAGTGTTATATGTTTGTCTACCCCAATAAATACTATTGTCTCGTTACATTATACGAATGTTAATAAAAATTATAAGATAGTTTGTTACTTTAAAATTATTAATTTTCTAGAACTGCTTTATGATATACATTATAATTTTCTAGTAACAACCTATCTTATTTCTGAAGTTCGTTTCAACAGTTATATCATTATAGATACAAGTTTAGACATAAAAATCAAAAAGTATGTTTGAATTCACAAGTTAAAGTTAGAACCTTTTTCCAAGATCACTATTATCAATCAATATACATCCACAAAAATGTGGCATAAACATGATCACATATCTAAAAATAGCTAATGCAATGTGTATTACATGGTTCCCTTGCCCATAACCGGGCAACTTAATGCTTTACTTGTTGCGTTAAGACTTGCTTTTACAAGGTTTACAAGGTGTGACTTGCAATGTTTTTTTGTACATTTTCATGTGATGATTACTCACATGAGTTATCATCTTCATTCCCCTAGCATCTCTATATAACGAGACTCGTTAAGAGCATATTAGACATACAAAATACAAACAAAACCAAAAAATGAATGCAATCGCATATCTTGATGCTCTCAGAAATGCTCTTAAAGATGTGATGGAACCATTTATACCTACAATCCCTATGGCAGTGTACTTTGGAGCCGATGCGTTGATCAATAGTTGTGAACTCAAGACCTTTGTTGTTCAAAATGCTCCAAGAGTTGTCATTGGTGGTCAACCTAATGAGCTCTACACCTTGGTTATGATCGATCCAGATGTGCCAAACCCAAATGCACCACACCTTAGCCAACTCGTATCATGGTTAGTTGTTTTTCATTTTTTTGCCATTTTTCTTCGGTCAAACTATGATTTTTTTTTTTTTCAAATGTTGCAGTGTTTCATTTTTTGTTTCCTGACACGTGGTTTCTGTTTTAGGATTGTGACCAACATTCCTGGTGGGGCGTCATGTGCGCAAGGTAAACAAGTTGTTCCGAAATGAATTTTCTTCGTGTTTATGCATTTTTCGTAGTGTCCATCATATATTTCTTTCTATCGTTTTTTTAGTCTTGCTCCTCTTTACATGCAACTTTGGTGTTTATCAGTTTTTTTTTTCTTTTTTTAATCACACCACAATTTAAATTTCATTGTGGACTGAAGTTTCATGGGTAGTTGATACACTTAGGCAACTACAATATTTTCTTTTTATCGTTGGAGGTCATATATAGAAGCAATCTATCTATATACCCTAGGGTATGGATTGGTTGATTAGATTTTACATCCCTTTTAACACATTGATGTTGTTGCCACTTACAATAAATTGTGTATGTAATAGGAACTGAAATTGTGCCATATGTGGGACCCAACCCTCAAATTGGTGTCCACCGTTACATACTTTTTTTATACCAACAACAAGCTCGACTCGATGATATAGACGCAATTGAATCTCGTTTTCACTTCAATGTTGAGGGTTTTGCCAACATGCACAACATGGGAAAACCGGTTGGATTGTCGTATTTTAATGTTCGAAGGCAAGCTAATGGAAGGAATGCAAATGCGTGATCAATTCGTCTTATTTCAATCTATGTTATTTTATGTTTGAAGTGTCCTATATGTTTGAAGTGTGTTGTTGAATTAATGTTGCTATGTTATGTCGGTTATGATGCATATGTAATGATGATATTTCCGTATTAAATAAAAAAGTGTTATGTTTGGTTGTCGATAATAAATGATTAATAGAAATTAGAAAAGGACCTTGAAGGAAAATGAGTTTAGGATTTAGATTAATTTTAAACATATGAACGCTTAAGGTATACACTATACACACAGGGTTTAACTTAACTGGATCTAACATCCTCCATTGCAGCAACTACACTATCAAACTTAGCTCCAGTGACTTCTTTTAGAATCTTACCATGTTTAAGAATCTTGAAGGTAGGTACCACCTTTATGCCTAGCTCCTTTGCCAATGGCTGCCAAATTTTCAAAATTTCAACTTTTTTGTCCAATTTTAATCAAATTAACCAACATAATTAGATAAATTTAATGTAATTGGTATGATTATAAAAATTCAAGCTTGTGATCGTATTGTTTGAATGTAAAGTTTGGGAAAAGAAAAAAAAAATCAGTTCCGCTTGCCTATTATGCAAAGATGTTTCGTGAATAAAAAGATTAACAAATTAAACATCCAGATATAATTAAAAATGATAAGCATATATACCTTATTTTCTTGATTGCAGTCAAGCTTTAGAAAGACAACATCAAGATACTTCTCAGCCAATTCTTGGAATTTTGGAGCTATAATTTTGCAAGGACCACACCTATTACAATGATATGTTATAACAATATCAATAAACAAATAGATACTTTTACATGAAATTGTTAACAAGCAAGGAGTTTAAAATATTCAAGTTGGTAACAAAAACAATAACTTGGGTGTACCAAAGTTTAATTTTTCTTAAGAAAAGTAAGCACAGATTCAATGTCAAATAGAAGATGGCAGATAAAGATTTTCCCAGTTTGTTAATTTTCAATGTTAGATCCAACTCAATATATATTCAGAAGTCAAAGGTTGACTTTTTTTTTGGGGGGGTGAAGGGAGTACCTTAGAATGTGTACATGAACTGAGAGACACTCAATGTTCTACAGAGATCTTGCAGAATGTAAGCTTTTGATAGGGAACATGCTTGACACTTGGATGAACTTCAATGAACAAGTATTAATCGATGTTTTTAGATTTGTTGGCCTTTAAGTAAGTATTCCGATTATGTTTATTAGTACAAACTAAAAATCCAGCTGAATTGTAAACGGTTTAATTACAAGAAAGTGATACAAGATCCATGGAGCAAAGTAAACCTCAACACACAGAAGGAAAATCTAGAAAAGAGTTCATAAGCTTCTCAAGTGCTTAGGAATTCAATTGAGGGAGTATTTAATGATCTCTAACCATACAGCATGTATAATCAGCACTATTCGGCTATTCACACAAATATGTGGACTATGGAACCTTAGCAGTGAAGTTTAACATAACCTACTGTTTGAAAGAAGGTATATGATATCATCTTGAACTCACCTACGAATCACATTTGTTTCCTAATTCATTAAAACATTAACTTCCAATTTCATTTGTGATACTTGTAAATTGTTGATTCTGATGATTTATTCCATAACCAAACACTCCACGGAGCCAAGTCTAGGGTTTCCATTTCACAAAAGAGAAATATATCCTATTTGACCTCTTCACAAAATCAATCACGGAATTAAATAACAGCAAATGCAGGAGATATAATTGAGCTAATTAATTACCATTGAGTGTACATATCCAGAACAACGGTCTTATCACCAGCGGCATTAACGATTGGCCAAAATGTATCCTTATCAACCTCGGTAACCTGACCTACAACGACCGTTGGACCGGACATCTCCAAGCTCGATCTCACCCTCACCGAAGACCTCAAGTTTTTTCTGGTTTTACTAGCGATCGACTTGGTTGAAGCAACCGATCGGTGAACGTCTCTGCCGATGGTAAACTGTTTAGTCGGCCATGACGACCGTGATCCAGTTGACGGCGGCGGCAGAATCGGCCGGCAAACATGATGAATTTGTAACGCCATTGTAGCGATGGAGGGCGGTTATCTCGGAGTATCTGAATGCTTGGAAGGAGATGTGATGGAGAAGGCTTGATGGTACGATATCTTGTGTAAAAGTACGGAGTTGCCCTTGAGTTCGATGGATTTGATTCGAATATCTGAGGGTAGTTTCGGTAGTTAATTTCTTGTGGCTACCATGGAGCAAGGAGACTTTTTAGTCAAAATAAATAGTGATTATTGATAATTGAATTATTGAATAATCAAAGTACTAGACGGTTAACTCATATGAAATCAGTTATAAGAACAGTTGATACATAAATTACCATAATAAAAATATATATGAAATTAAATATTAAATATTAGTATTTTTTTTCTTTCTAACCATCTTTTTATTATTTTTAGATGATAACAAATATAATAAAAGTTTATTAATTTTATTTAAATATGAAGCACAATTTTAAGTTTATAGAAAGATAATAGAAAAAAAAAATAGAAGAATATTTAATTTCTTTAAAAAAACGGTACCACGAAAAGTCAATAATTATATTACCAGTCAATCTATTGCTAATTATGGTATTAACTAAATAAGGAAAATTGAATAATCTAATAATTATAAACGAGTTTTTCAAATAATAATAATAATAACCACTTTCTTCCGATTGTCCTCGTATTGTTTATATTTTCAAAGCTATTTTTTATCAAATAAATCTTCATAATTATATCTGAAATATATATTTCGAAGTGTTTAAATGAACACTTACTCCCGAATACTCCATTCTGGATTTGATCTTCAAATTTTAAAGTTATTTTTTTGGTTTTTTCCATTTTTTTTGAAAAAAAAATATAATTCTACTAATATCCGAAATATCTATATCGATGTGTTTAATTTCACTGTTTTAAACAAAATGTCTGATTTTAACCAATAATATCATATATAGTTCACATTTACTATATTGTTTAACTTTTTGTTCTATTTAAGTAAAAAAACAAATTTTTCTCGAAATTCTAGAATTGTTCGTCCGATTTCAGACTTGTTCTTGAAATTCCAAATTTTTTTTTTCGAAATTCAAAATTGCAATCCAATATTAAACCCATTTAGCAAATCTTCTATAGTCAAAGGACCATTGTGTAACTATGTCAATTACATAGTTCTTATCTCTCGATTATAAACACAATTTTATTAATCAATTCTATTACAATCTCTTTTAAGGTTTGTTATCCGGAATCCAGAATGTTGGCTCGGACTTCCGGAAATTTTTGTTAAAAAAGTGTTTTTTTGGTTCGGAATGTCAGGACCAAGTAGTTATGTCTACTAAAAACATTTTTTTTTGTTATTTTCTTCGAATACATATCGAATTGTGGTCACATTACTTAATTTGCCATTAAGTAAACATAATTCAGTAATAATATAAAGTTTTAAATACCAGAGCAATTGTGACATCCCCTAATTTCTCGGCCAGAAAAGACCGATTTAATTTATGTTTTTTAAAATAAAATTAGAGAAATCTTTTTAAAAGATGTTGCGGAATTGGTCCCCAAACAACATATGATAAAAGTTTATCAAAATCCTTCATTAAGAAGGTATATATTTTCCATATATATAAAAACCTCGGGATGTCATGTTCCGATACAGATCAAAAGCATAAACAAGACATTATAAGCCTTTAAACAGTTATTTACAACTACTGGCCTATAATCCAAAAATCTCTCGTCGTCCTCTGACTATGCTCGGGGTCCACTACGTGTAATCATAAAAACTGAGTGGGTCAGTCTTAGGAGCCTGGTGAGCATATAGGGTTTTCAACCCACAATAATAATATAATTATTAAGTTCACCAATCAACAATAACCCTGATTACTCATTCCCGTTGTCCTCACTTTACGTCCCTAAACACCTATCACAAGGGACCTAGCCTAAGGATTATCATCGGGATGGACACTACTGCTAAGGGGTTTCCTCAGCCATACATGTCCTTAAGGCAACCATGAGGGGGATGAAGTACGACAATGAACATTTAATTCATCAACACCTATAAGTTGTGAACCTGGTAGTGTTCCACTGGACTGTCTAGAAAGTCCGTGGTCATCATCTATACTCCGCTAGATGACTACAACAACAACAACAACAACATCGAGGCCTCTCACCTTTTTAACACACATCAACTATTTCATCTACCCATGTTCTACCCAACATATTTTGTAGATAAAAAGCATATACAGTTTAAAACTTGTATAAAACATCAATTCAACAGTCACCTCAATTAAACAATTAATATATTTACACATAACACGTATTTCAAGGTAAATACTTCATATCTATGTGTAAATTGAAAGTAACTACACACTCACATGTTTTGATGAAAATCGGGCAGCAATTTGTTTCCTAAAACGATTGTTTCTAATAAAACCGGGAGTTTTATTGAGAAACTGGGCTCTGCAAAAGTTGGGCTTCGAAACCGAAAAGATAAATTTTTCGGGCTTCACAGACACTTCGTGGAGTATTCCGGGCTTTACAATCGATACCGGGGCTTTGCGGAAGGTTAAGGTAAAGAAAATATGAAGAAATGGGCTAAATATGGCAATTTCTTAAAAATATCCGAGAAGGCTCGCAGCCTTCTATTTATAGGGTGAAGCTTCTGATCCAAGGGCTGAGAGTCTTCTGATCCGACGGCTGAGAGGCTTCGCAAGGGGTGGCTCGCACGAGGCTGCGCATGGCTCGCACATGGGTCGCACCTACGAGGGCTCGCTGGCAGCTTCTGATTGGACCGCGGCCTACTGGTGCACATGCGAGGTTCGGAGCTAGGCTATGCGAGGCTCGGAGCTAGGCTGCACACGCGTCGCTCCTCGGATGTGTCACGGCTTCGGATGACTCAGCAGCTCGGTGACTCATTAGGTTGGTGACTCAGCAGCCTGGTGACTCAGCATGACACGTGGCACTTTTTCGGCGAGGGTGACGTGGCCACTCGTGACTATGCGAATTTTCTCGATTTTCGCGCCAAAACTTCTAAAATCCATAACTTTCGCATACGAGCTCCGTTTTTGACGTTCTTTATATGCACGCGTAGGTAAAATAAAGCTCTACAACTTCCGTTTAGACTTCGTCGGCTAATTGTGATTTTAAATTTTATATTATTATTTTTAACAGACCGGGACAGGAAATCCGTTAAAAATTCATAACTTCTTCATCCGACGTCCGTTTTCGTCAGACTTTTTACCGTTGTGCTCCTAATGACGAGACCTTCAATTCTCGTTTAGGTTGTGTCGGCTAAAAATCGCTCGATCTAAAATTCGAGTTTTTAGCTGTCTACTGCTAAGCTGAAACTTCGAAAAATCATAATTTCCTCATACGAAGTCAGATTTGGGCGTTCTTTTTATCGAACTTCTCGGTTTAACGAATACTATGACTTTCGTTTAGATTACTAAGGCTAAAAAGTAGTTTATCGAAAACTCACTTTTTACGACATTCAGCACCGTGCCGGTTTTGTCGCGAAACTTCGACAGGTCATAACTTCTTCATTATAACTCGGATTTTGGTATTCTTTATATCCCCGAAATCCTTGTTTCGACCACTACAACTTTATGTAAAGATATCGGGCTTATCTCACACTTTAATTTTGACGCTTATTTTTATTCTTAATTAATTAAGCCCTAATAATTAAGCATAAAACACATAATTCACATAATTCTTTTTCATTTCTTCAAAATTAGATACAAAGGTTAACCTAAACTATCAAATCAATATAAATGCCTAGGCTAGAAACACGAGTGTTACAATTCTCTCCCCCTTAGGATGATTTCGTCCCCGGAATCACATATCACCAAACAACTACGAGTAGCGACTCATCATGTCACTCTCCGTTTCCCAAGTGAAATTTGGTCCATTCGTATGTTTCCAGTGCACAAGCACTAAATCGACCATCTTGCGTCGTAACTTCATAGTCTTACGGTCAACGATTGCCTCAGGTTCTTCGATCAACCTCTTGTCCTCATCCAACCTTAACTCAGAAATCGGAATTATGTCGGACACATCTCCCGTGAACTTTCTCAAGTAATACACATGAAAGGTGTTATGAATACCCTCTAGTTCTTCCGGTAACTCTAGCTTGTAAGCTTGATTCCCAATCCTCTGAAGAACTTTAAATGGTCCAATAAACCTTGGACTCAACTTCCCTCTCTTACCAAATCTTATAAGTCCCTTCCACGGTGAGACTTTAATTAAAACCGAATCTCCAACTTCAAAGGTTATCGGTTGTCTTTTCTTGTCAGCATAACTCTTTTGTCGATCTTGAGCAGCTAACATCCTTTCCCTTATCACTTTCAACTTTTCAGCAGTCTCATGGACTATTTCAGGTCCCATAAACTACTTTTCCCCAGCTTCCAGCCAACATGATGGCGTTCGACACTTTTCCCCATACAAGGCATGATAAGGTGCCATCCTAATGATTGAGTGGAAACTATTATTATAGGAGAATTCTACTAAAGGTAAGTGTTCATCCCAGTTACCTTGGAATTCTAGGGTACATGCTCTCAGCATATCCTCCAATGTTTGAATCGTTCGTTCGCTCTGACCATCAGTTTGCGGATGGTAAGTTGTACTCAAACACAACTTGGTACCCAATTCCTCTTGTAGACTCCTCCAAAATCTCGAGGTAAAACGGTTTTCACGATCGGACACAATCGTTAACGGAACACCGTGAAGCCTCACAATTTCCTTCACGTAAGAATTCGCAAGTTTATCCATAGACCATTTCTCTTTGGCTGCTATGCAATGCGCACTCTTAGTGAAGCGATCAACGACCACCCAAATCATGTCGTGACCGTTCCTTGTTCTGGTTAGTTTAGTCACAAAATCCATGGTGATGTCTTCCCATTTACCCATGGGTACGGGTAAAGGTTCTAAATTCTCATACGGTTTCTGATGTTGTGCCTTAACCCTAGCACAAGTTACACACTCGGCCACATACTTAGCAACATCGAGCTTCATCGTCGGCAACCAATAATTGGGTTTTAGATCCCTATACATTTTTTTACTACCGGGATGAATCGAGTACATGGTCTTGTGAGCTTCTTCCACCAGAAGATCTCTCACTCTGCCCGTCTTAGGTATCCAAATCCTATCTTGGAATACCTTCAACCCTTGGTTGTTTGTACCGAACACTAACGTTTTGCCCAAACGTTCTTCCTTTCGGTCATTTTTCTCTAAAGCTTCCTCTTGAGTTTTCTTTATACTTTCCACAATTGTCGAGACAACTTCAATTCTCAATGCTCTTGGACTTTTCTTTTCAAGGTTTACCTTTCGACTGAAAGCATCAGCAACAACATTTGCTTTACCAGGGTGGTAAAGTATTTCACAGTCGTAGTCCTTGAGTAACTCTAGCCAGCGTTGTTGCCTCATGTTCAATTCCTTTTGATTAAAGAGATATTGGAGACTCTTATGATCAGTGAAAAGTTTACACTTTGTGCCATAAAGATAATGCCTCCATATCTTTAAGGCAAATACTACCGCTGCCAACTCCAGATCATGAGTGGGGTAGTTCTTTTCATGTTCCTTCAATTGCCTCGATGCATACGCGATCACTTTATCTCTTTGGGTCAGAACACAACCTAACCCAACTCCAGATGCATCGCTATAAACTGCGAAGTCAACAACTCCTTCAGGCAATGAAAGAATCGGTGCTTCACACAATCTCTTCTTCAACTTCTCAAAGGCTTCCTTATGCTTCTCATTCAAAGCATAAGTGGCTCCTTTGTGGGTCAAAGCTGTTAATGGAGTAGCAATCGAAGAAAAGCCTTGGATAAACCTTCGGTAATATCCAGCTAATCCTAAAAAGCTTCGAATCTCCATAGGACTTTTTGGTTGCTCCCACTTCATCACAGCTTCAATCTTTGTTGGGTCAACCATTATTCCTTCTTGGTTAACCACATGACCTAAAAATTGGACTTCTTGAATCCAAAATTCACATTTGGAGAACTTTGCATACAGCTTCTCCTTTTTCAGGACTTCTAGCACTTCACGTAGATGATTTTCATGTTCCTTCTTGCTTTTCGAATAAATCAAGATATCATCTATGAATACTATCACGGATTTATCTAAGAATGGTTTACAAACCCTATTCATCAAATCCATGAAAGTTGCTGGGGCATTGGTTAGTCCGAACGACATAACCAAAAATGCATAGTGTCTATCTCGTTCTAAACGCAGTCTTTTCGATATCCTGCTCTCTCACCTTTAGTTGATGGTATCCCGACCTAAGATCGATCTTCGAGAAATAGCTCGAACCCTGAAACTGGTCGAACAAGTCATCGATCCTTGGCAACGGGTACTTGTTCTTTATCGTCACTTTGTTCAGCTCTCTGTAATTGATGTACATTCTCATGCTCCCGTCTTTCTTCTTTACAAATAACACAGGGGCTCCCCAGGGCGATGAACTAGGTCGAATGAAACCTTTGTCCATTAACTCCTGAAGTTGTGTCATAAGTTCTTTCATTTCGGTTGGCGCTAATCGATAAGGTGCTTTTGCTATCGGCGTCGTTCCTGGTAACAAGTCGATACGAAATTCTACTTGTCGATCAGGAGGCAATCCGGAAAGACTTCCGGATAATTACACACCACCGGAATATTCTACACCTCCTTCTTTTCCATCTTGGCATCGATTACGAACGCTAGATATGATGTACATCCCTTGGCCAAACACTTTTTGGCTTTCATTAGGGAAATGATTCCAGAATTTACTCTGCGTTTGTCTCCATACACCATAAACGACTCTTTCCCTGGCGTGTTTACTTTTACTATCTTCTTTCTACATAGTATTTCTGCATCGTTGGCGCTAAGCCAATCCATTCCTAAAACTATGTCGAATCCATTTAACTCGATAGGCAATAATTCCTCTTGGAACTTATTCCCATCCAAGTCAATGAGGATGTTTTTATACGATGGCTAACAGGTACAAACTTGCCACTAGCAATCTTGACTATTATAGCATTAACTAGCATATCTACAGGCAAAACTAGCTTTCTACCAAATTCATGCGATATAAAAGAGTAATTGGCTCCAGAATCAAACAAAATTTGGACAGGCAATTCGTTTACGAGAAAGGTACCTGAAGCAACATCAGCTTCTTCTTTCGCAGCTTCGAGTGTCATCTGAAAGGCTCTCGCCTTCGGCTTTGGTGGTAGATTGGGTTTTGCTGCGTCCTTCTTCTTCGGGCAGTCCTTCAAAATATGCCCTTCTTCGTTGCACCCAAAACATACGTTCTTATTGAAGGTGCATTCATTGACATAATGCCCTGGCTTTCCACATTTGTAACAAGTGACTTCCACGCTGCACTTCCCAGCATGTTTCTTCCTACACTTGTCACACCACTTGGCTTCGCTTCCTCCTCCAAACTTTCTCGAACCAGTCTTCGAGAATTTGTTCTTTTTATTGGAACTTGAAGTTCCTTCAAACTTTCTCTTTTCGCCAACTTCAACCTTGCCGGCGGCTCTCCCTTTTATCATATCTTCAACAGACTTGGCAGCCCAGATAGCTGCCTCCAAAGTAAGTGCCTGATGTACTGGCACCGCGTACTCCCATGGAAGTCCCTTTGCATACCTGTCTATTTTTGCCAACTCATCTGGGACAATACGCAAAGCAAACTCCATTTTGTCTGTGAAGTTATTTGTATATTCGTCAGCGTTCATACTCCCCTTCTGCAACGTTAGAAATTGGTTTTCTAACTCAAGTACGTTTTGGGCCGAGCAATACTTGCGCTTGAAGTGCACTAAGAACTCTGCCCAAGTTAATTGCAGTGGCTCATTAGGGCTTAGGGTTTTCCCCAAAGTGCTCCACCAACGAGCAGCACTACCCCTGAACTGACGTACTGCAAAGGTAGTTTGTAATTTGCCTCGGCAATCACAAGTCATGAAAGCCAACTCCATTTCCGAGATCCAGTCCATTACTCTGACAGGATCTTCTTTTCCATTGAAGTTTGATGGCTTGCAAGTCATAAAGTCCTTATACTTGCACCCATTTCTCTCCATTCTACCCTTGTGGTTATTCCTCCCAACCACAAGCGGTTTACTATGACCAACCGATCTATTGTTGTTCCCTTCTTCAGATCGATCGTCATTTAGTTCATGTTGTTCAACAGGAACTGAAGGTTCATCCCTGTCGTTCAGCAACATTTGCCTCAATTCCTCCCTCTGTTCAGCCAACATGGTCTGAATCATAGTTCGTACTCCAGCCATGGTGATGGGTTCGGGTGCAACTCCTACTATAGGCACCTGTTCCACCACTTGGGGTTGAGGTTGTTGGGTTTTGTTTGCATTTCCAGATCCACTCTGAGTTCTTGCCATTACACTCTATATATCAAATAAGGTGAATTTAGGTCTTTATCCTTGTTAGACATGTCAATTCCCTTATCACTCCAAAACGTTGACATGTTAGTTCTAATCTCGTAATCACACGTTTAGAATCCTACACACATAAAGTTTCCAGATCCGGTCGGCAACAGACCATAGATCCGAACAAATAATGGCACACATGGCAAACACATAACATTTAGCACATAAGGGCATTTTAGGCATCTTCCCTAAAATAAACTAGTGCTCGTGTCTAAAATATGGTAAACACTCATCTCACAATCATCACTTAGCATTCTAAGTTCAAGTCTAGAAATTCTACAATTTCTTAGTTCGCTTAAACTAATGCTCTGATACCAACTGTGACATCCCCTAATTTCTCGGCCAGAAAAGACCGATTTAATTTATGCTTTTTAAAATAAAATCAGAGAAATCTTTTTAAAAGATGTTACAGAATTGGTCCCCAAACAACATATGATAAAATTTTATCAAAATCCTTCATTAAGAAGGTATATATTTTCCATATATATATCAAAACCTCGGGATGTCATGTTCCGATACAGATCAAAAGCATAAACAAGACATTATAAGCCTTTAAACAATTATCGGGGTCTACTGGCCTATAATCCAAAAATCTCTCATCATCCTCCGACTATGCTCGGGGTCCACTACCTGTAATCATTAAAACTGAGTGGGTCAGGCTTGGTAGCCTGGTGAGCATATAGGGTTTTCAACCCACAATAATAATATAATTATTAAGTTCACCAATCAACAATAACCCTGATTACTCATTCCCATTGTCCTCACTTTACGTCCCTAAACACCTATCACAAAGGACCTAGCCTAAGGATTATCATCGGGATGGACACTACTGCTAAGGGGTTTCCTCAGCCATACATGTCCTTAAGGCAACCATGAGGGGGGTGGAGTATGACAATGAACATTTAATTCATCAACACCTACAAGTTGCGAACCTGCTAGTGTTCCACTGGACTGTCTAGAAAGTCCGTGGTCCTCATCTATACTCCGCTATATGACAACAACAACAACATCGATGCCTCTCACATTTTTAACACACATCAACTATTTCATCTACCCATGTTCTACCCAACGTATTTTCTAGATAAAAAGCATATACAATTTAAAACTTGTATAAAACATCAATTTAACAGTCACCTTAATTAAACAATTAATATATTTACACATAACACGTATTTCAAGGCAAATACTTCATATCTATGTGTAAATTGAAAGTAACTACACACTCACATGTTTTGATGAAAATCGGGCAACATTTCGTTTCCTAAAACGATCGTTTCTAATAAAACCGAGAGTTTTATTGAGAAACCGGGCTCTGCAAAAGTCGGGCTTCGAAACCGAAAAGATAAATTTTCCGGGCTTCACGGGCACTTCGTGGAGTATTTCGGGCTTTACAATCGATATCGGGGCTTCGCGGAAGGTTAAGGTGAAGAAAATATGAAGAAAATGGCTAAATATGGCAATTTCTTAAAAATATCTGAGAAGGCTCGCAGCCTTCTATTTATAGGATGAAGCTTCTGATCGGATTTTGGTATTCTTTATATCCCCGAAATCCTTGTTTCGACCGCTACAAATTTATGTAAAGATATCGGGTTTATCTCACACTTTAATTTTGACGCTTATTTTCATTCTTAATTAATTAAGCCCTAATAATTAAGCATAAAACACATAATTCACATAATATTCACATAATTCTTTTTCATTTCTTCAAAATGAGTTACAAAGGTTAACCTAGACTATCAACTCAATATAAATGCATAGGCTAGAAACACGAGTGTTACAACAATCTTCTAAAAAAATAGTTTGTGAAGGTTAATAGCACAAACAAAAGAGGCCAAGAAAATTTGTAAACAAAAAATAAACACCACCTTAACGTTTCCAAAAACCAAAATACCCTCTTGCCTTCTCTTATCCTCTCTCGTATGTATGCAAAATAAGCATAGAGACATTCTCATCCACCATCTTTCTTGATGGATCTCTTCATTCTCTTGTATGTATGTATACTATGTTCATGTACTGAATTCTTTCATCTTATTTATCTACATCTGTGTCTAGAGTATTAATTTTTGTTACATCTCGATCCCGTCAACTAAATATACGACACCTCAAATCCTTTTTTCCCTTGAGGTTCTATACGCTTAATTATTCCATATAGCAGATACTTTACTTTACTGAAATCTTGTTTAAATGAATTTGAACTAGATCGATTTAGGTTTTAAAGAGAGGGTCATCTAGTTTTTACAAAGGAATCAACATAAGAAAAAGAACGACGATTAGATTTTTAAAGTTGGTATGCTTTTGCAGTTGGGTACTGCATTGCGATTTTTGTTGAATCCTCGTAGCTTCTATGTTTTTTTTGTTGAATCTTCATGTCACGTGCTTTGCAATTTTGTGGTAATTTCTTTTTTCAACTTAGGATCAAGTTTGTTTGATAATTTTGACAACACACTCGTGTTAGAAATTTGGGTATAGAAAGGCTGGGAAATTCTGAGAATTGTGATTATCACTTTCAAATCGAAGTATTTGGGTGGTACTCCAAAATCCTCAATTGGATAAGACTCAGAGAGACAAGAACAGAAAATGGTCATGTAATAGTTGTGGCGGTTGAACAAACATTGCTTGAAAAATGGAGCTGAGATCGGTAAATTGAGGTGTTTGTTGATTAGTCGGAACAAATCCACCAACAAAATTATTGTGTTGCTGTTGTGGACCACTTTGGCCGTGGGGCCTGGTCTACGAAAATTTTAAAAAAGAACCCACTTAGGGCTGTTGAGTAGGATGTGCAATATAGGGAAGTTGG
Organism: Lactuca sativa; assembly: GCF_002870075.4. Lineage (NCBI taxonomy): Eukaryota > Viridiplantae > Streptophyta > Magnoliopsida > Asterales > Asteraceae > Lactuca > Lactuca sativa. The sequence goes on along the minus strand of NC_056631.2, from coordinate 61,726,113 downwards.
TTCGCACATGGGTGAAGCCCAAATGAAGTAGCGCCAAATGAAGGGAGCATTGGGCGTGTTGGGCTGAAAGTAGTAATTGAGCCAAGTTGTTGTTGGGTCGGCGACTGTAACGACCATAAAATTTCAACCAATTTAAACTTTTCAAAAACAAACCCGTTTCATTAAGTTATTACAAAAAGGTTTTCAATACAATTATCATCAGAGTCTTCCCAGAGTCACATCATAAAACAAAATCATGAGGAGCGGTACGATCACGCCTTTGCCTTGCCACGGTCTCCTGAAGAACATGAAAAACATTAAACCACAACTGTAAGCCCGAAAGATTAGTGAGATACCCCCAAAATACCAACCACTTATACCATACACGCACAACATGCCATATCATAACAGAACACAGAACAACCATGCACTTCGGGTCTACTGTGTGACTGGTCTGCCACACCAGCCTTCAGTCCACCTGGTCCACCCTCCGAGTCTAGCCATATACATCGAGTCTATAGTGTGATTGGTCCGCCCGCACCGGGCCTTCAATCCACCTGGTCCACTCTCTGAGTCTACAGTATGACTGGTCCGCCCGCACTGGGCCTTCAGTCGGCCTAGTCCACTCACCGAGCCTCGGCACGTCTGGTCCACCCTCTTAGGGCCTACAGCATATCCGGACCGCTCGCTGGGCCTTCGGGACAACCGGTCCGCCCTGGGTATGTTGGCCTACAGCACAAAGCAGAGCCCGCCTCAACCCAACCCCAGTCCAACAACCATGTGCACATAAACATTCAATCATATAACAATTCACATTCAATCAAGCCGATCTAGCAGATCACATAACATAACATCATCCTAACCAGGATACCGACCTAACCGGTCACTAGCATAGCATCATCCTATATAACAGGATACTGACCTTAACCAGGTATCTAACACAATACCATCCTAACTACCAGGATGCAAACATAATAAAGTAATAACACGCAACGATACCCGGATCACAATCCGATAAAGGGCCGGACTTGGTGCCTTAGACCCTGTTGATATAGTGAGGATAACTCACCTCGCAACTGCCGAAACTCTGAACTGAAGAAGCAGATTCCCGAATCACCGTCTCACCAAAAATCCCAAACTATCCAAAGGAGCAAAACAATCATTAGTCCAAGCACAATATCCTTCTAAGGGTAAATTGACCAATTCACCCTTGACTCAATCTGGTCCAAGACTAAGGCCCAACACTAGAATATGAAGGGCCCAACACTAGGTAAGCTTCTCAAGCCCACTAGTGACCCACCAATGGCCCAGTTTGCTACATTGGGACCAATCTCTTAATGGGCCGCAACCTAAGCCCACCATATAATCTTTGGTCCATAAAATATGATTTCTGATGGCCCACTAAGGCCCAAATACCCAAACATGCCCCAAACCACGGCCCAAAAACTCATGATCCATGCAGACAGAGTACGTGGGGCGTACCTCCCATGTATGCTAAGCGTACAAGCAGAATGGTGAGTACGCTGGGCGTACATCACTTTACGCGGGGCGTAAACCCGCTGAACTCAAAGTCTTAATAAGTCCTTAATGGATTAAGCTCTTAAGCCCAAACTTCAGATCCATCGACCAAACATGCCTTGGATCCAAAAAGTCTCAAACTTTATCACTTGGGACGTCCATAAAGCTCTTAACTCAATGTCTTAATCCATTAAGGCCCATCTATATCACATATGAGACAATCAAATCCCTTGGGACCTTTTTTATTCTTACGCAAGACCTCTCCTAAGGTCTAAAAGGACAGCTAAACTCAACCAACTCGAATCATGCATCAAGATGAGTCTTTTGGGACAAGAAAGATGTCAAAACTTCATAACACCAAGATCCACACAAAATAAATGTCAAGCAAGAGACTTTATACCTCAAAAGGGATCCAGAAGATGATGTTATTCCAGATCTAAAAGCTCCAACTTCCCAAGTCCTTCTTTGACAACTCCCTCCTTTCCTCTTCCAAGCTTAAACTTCCAAAATGAGCTTCCCAAGATCAAGATCTCACAAAAAGGAAGGGAGAGGCGTTCTAGGGTTTCTCTGAGGTTGGGGAGACTGATAATGAGGCTAGGGTTTGAGCCATTATGTTCCTTATATAGTGGCTCACCCTCAAATTAGGGTTTAAAGACTCTGGACGTACGTTGGGCGTACGCCCCCACAGACCCACGTTTATTTACCCAATTACGTTGGGCGTAACCCAGCCTACGCTGGGCGTACCTAGCGTGTCCCATTCTCATACTTGGCCTTCCTTATCAACTTTTCCCATTAAGGGCTATAATCGAAAATATCTTCGAAATGCCGTAACTCCTCTATTCTAAGCCCGTTACCGATGAACTTTATATCCACGCGAAGGTGGCGAGAAGCCCTATGATTCTATCAACATACACCGGTCCGAAACCTTCTCGGATAAAACCCATTGCCCATAAAAGACCGAAACGCCCTTACTCTTGATCTCGGGAACCCATGAATAGATATTTAAGAACGGGGCGTTACAACGACAATCCTTGTTGCTGGGAATAATAGTTCGTGTGTGATGCTCCAATGGGAATTTGTTGAGGTGGGAAATTATTGTAGGTAGTGGGATTGGACCTAAAATTCCTGCAAACTGTGTTTGTTGTTGAGAGTTTGTACCTGTAAAAGAATTAGCACTAGTAGAAAAACTAGAATTACCCCCCCCCCCCCTTTTGGAAGTACCCCGACCATTATTTCGACCTTTATTCCACTTATTTTTTTTTTTGTTTTCTGGGTTGAATTGAGACGGAATATAAAGCCGGTGTAGTAGAATTTCCCGAGTCAAGTGTAAAGTCGGTGTTTTATTCACGGGATTCATGTTAGAGGAGCATATTCTTAGCTTCCAAAAAAGAAGGGAACGGTTTTGCGTTAGTAATTACTTCCACGATGCTATGATATGATGGTGGAAATTGACGGAGGATTTGCATAACAAGTTCAATTTCATTAATTGTGGAGTCGACATCGGCAATATTTTTTAGAGCATGACAATATTCAGTGATGGAAGAATCACCTTTTTTGGTATTGCGAAATTCATCTTGTAGTTGCAACATACAAGGCATCTTGTTATTCAAGAAAAACTCATCTAATTTGTCCCATAAATCCTTTGTCATACAATTATCACTTGAGACAATTTGAAGGAGGTTCGGTTCACATGTGGAGTAGAACCAAGATTTCACCCGTGAGTCAATGATCTCCCAATCTTCATCGTCATCACGGCTTGGTTTAGATTTGCCTGTAATGCGGCCACTAACCTTAGCACCTTTGAAAATATCCAAAAAAATGTGACGCCATAATTTGTACTTCGAGCCATCACGGTAAGTTTGAAGCTAAACTATTGGTAGACGTTGGTGACGGCATAAACCAATTGATGGGCAGCCGGCATGGAGTTGTAGGTTTGAGCGGGGGACGACATGATTCCGGAGAAAAAAAATACTTGAAAAAAGATCAAAACAAAAGTCAAGATACTAACCTTTGGTAGAGGGATTGTAGCATCAAAACTAGTGTAATTCTAGGACTTGTAGAGAGCAACGGAGATGCTTAAAAATAAGCAGGATCATGTATCACTAAAGCCTTAAAGCCACCAAAGTTGACCACCAATAAAGATGATGGTTATCTTTTAGAAAACACCGACGATATGATTACTGGCAAAAAAAAAAAACTTGAATAAATTAGAGAAGGTAGGAGGCTTTGATGAAGTCGACGACCAAGAACAATGATAGAGATATTAACAGTTGTGATACCATGATAATTAGTGAAAATACCCGTTAGGGTTTATGTATATTCCATCTCTATATATAGGTTCAAAAGTTACAAAGAGGACACTACACTATACAATGTATAAAAATTAATAATGCAATTTAACATGTAGGACTACCTGTATTTGATTATTATTGATTGTTATTGTAGATGTCAACATGTTATGGTTTGTTGGGTTGAGGAGGTCCAGCTTGTGCTGAAGGCCAAGACACCCAGGGCGGTTCGGATAGACGGAAGGCCTGCAAGGCGGTCTAGTCAGGCTGAAGGCGCGAAGAGCGGTCCAGATAGACTGTAGGCCCGATGAGGCGGTCCAGTCATGCTGAAGGCTCCGAGAGCGGTCCAAATAGGCTGCATGCCTTGAGAGGCCGTCCAGTCAGGCTTAAGGCTAATGTATGCATGTTGTTATCTGTATAGTTGTGTATGGTACTTTGGGGAAACTCACTAAGCTTTGGTTTATAAGTTTCGGTTTATTGTTTATTGTTTCAGGTACTTCAGATGTTTGGGGGAAAGCAAAGGCGTAATCGTGTACATCCTTCTGATTTTATGATATTAGATTTGGGATACTTTGATTTATGATTATTACTTTTGGAACAATGTTTTTTACACAATTATGGTCGTTGGATTGTCTTGAAAAATGAAAATTTTACTCTGATTTTTGGGATGTTACAAGTTGGTATCAGAGCCCTAGTTTGAAAGAATTGGATGAACATTCATGTGAATCTAGACTCAAACTAAGGCTAATAAGCAACATATATCCGATTTATTTTTTACGACACACTTTGTTGTATAGGGCTGAACGCAAACTTCGAAGAATTATAACTTCTTCATACGAAGTCAGATTCAAGCGTTTTGTATATCTACAGAAATAGTATTAACATCTACTACATGTTTATGTTGTTATTTAGGCTAAAATTAATATATTTCTACTTCAAATTATATAATAAACGACTTATATTACAATCTACAACAAAGATATAAATGGGGTGTTACACATTCACCTAACGTGGAAATGTTTTCCACCTTTATACATTTTATACATGGTGGGCATGATTTTGATGAAAAATTCTGATGATTTATCATTTCAAGAGGCATTGTCGAAAGTCATGGTCATCATATTTCTTTATCCCACACCTATTTATGCAATTCAATATTAAACGACCAATGTTTTCCCCCACATGACTATTTATGGGTCTAAAGTATAGAATATTTTTATGCATTACCTAATTATCATCTCTTAATTGTCTCATTATAATCATATAATTCTCTTTTCAACATAAGGCATTCAATAATCAAACTTACAATATGAATGTCATTCAACAATAGACATCTAACAATAAAACTTACAACATGAATGGTTCAAGAATCATGATTATTGATTAACATTGAATAATCAACATTTACAACATCAAAACATAAAATAATTGGCCTTACTTGAGCTTGAGTATCTTCCATCAATAGTCAACCCAATTTTCGTTTGTCGTTGATGAAGCACTACAAAAACGAACTTGAGAGTTGAGACTTTAGAGGGTTTATTAGGGATGAGCACTTTGTACCAAATTCCGATCCCGTACCGGTACTATACCGGAACCGGTATGGAACCGTACAGAATTTAAAAACATAGGACGGTACTCGATACTCCAAAATCACAAAATTCGGGATTCGGTACCATTTGTGCCGGTACTACTACTAAATACCAGTAGTATTCCCGGTACCGATATCAGTCAAGGTTAATCTGATTCGGTACTCGGGATTGACTTTCGATCAAAATTTGGTTTTCGAGAAATCAAGAACGGTCAGTACCGGTTCCATCCCATACGTATACCTAGTCGGTAGATATCACTGTGAGTGGCTATATAAAGGAGAAGAGAAAACGATAACGGAAGAAAAAGGAACATAGGGTTTTTTCTTGTGGCTACTCTCGATCACCAAAGAAGTTTTTTTCGCTATTGCTTTTGATCATGTCGTTGATCACCAAGCAAGAGAAAAGAAGATCTTTTTTTATTTGTTATGTATGGAAGGAACAGGATGATCATGCATGTGGCCTAATGCAAGTATGCCATATTTATTTTTAAAATAATGCTTTTGACCTTTGGATATCAGTTAGGTCCGGTTCTTACCCGAAAATTGAAGAAGCCTTAACAATGGAACTGACACAACTTGCTCCAACATTGGCTCGTTTTGGTATAACTCTTGTCTTCCTTGCTTGTACTTTACCAACATCTCTTTTTTATATTCATTGTAAGGCTTCCAATTGTTGTTACTGAGGCTTCCAATCATCATACATATCTCTATATATGTAACACACTTTAGCCTTTTTGTTCCTATTTTCATCTAAAATGCAATATTTTGCAAAATGAGGACCATTACAACTATAAAACCCAATTTGAATTGTATTGATTATTTGATTCACCTTCTTCATATCTCTCCACAATGCATCCAACTTAGCACTCAAGACTACAAGGCCATCTGAATTGGAGAATTAAGGTTGTGTTTAGTTACGCTAAAACAATTTTCATTTTTCGTTTTACGTTTTCCCTTTTCAATTTTTGTTTTCCATTTTTAGTTTTCATTGGAAATTTTAGAAAACGCGTTTAGTTAAAACTTATTCATTTTTCATTTTTAGTTTTAGAAAATTAGAAAACACGTTTAGTATTGTGTATATTTCTATCGGTTTCATATTTAGAAAATGATAGCGGTGGTAGGGTGGGGGTGGGGGCAGCGGCGTGGGGCATTGGTGGTGTCGATGCAATGGTGATGGTGGTGGCGGCGGTGATGGTGATGACAGGCATTGGTGGTGGCGGCGGCGGTGGTGGTGATTGCGACGGCGGTGGTGATGTTGGTGATGGGGTAGTGATGATAGTAGGTAGGGATGAAAGTGGGTCCAAACCCGGACCGGATGGAGTCGGAACTGGTTAACGGGATTTTGTAGAGCCGGAAACCGGACCGGTATATAGGAACCGGTTTCGTTTGAGACACAGTTTTTTGCTCTTTGTTATGTCTTTTCAAATCGGAGATATAAGTATTGTGGTTTTTGTTAACCTTTTGTTATTAGTTATTGATCTAACACTTCTAAAAAGTAGTTATATTTAATATAAATTTATATTTATGTGTTAATATAATTTTAAATTAATACAAAATCGTCTCCTTACATCGCGCCTTGAAAAACGTCATGGCTCGTTAAACTTGAGGCTTGGCCTTACTGCCACGTCACGCCTCACGCCATTTAGAACCTTGGGTGGGAGTGAGTGTGTGTTTATATTTTAGAAAAACTTTGGAATTAGAAAAATGTGGAAAACAATAATTATTGGTTTTCCAAAAATTTCCAACTTCTTTGTAATTTTAGAAAACGGAAAATTTTCATTTTTCGTGAAAAACTTAGAAAAATAGACGGACTAAACGCGTTTTCAAAATTCTTATTTTTCTTGGAAAAATTTTATGGGAAATGACCCATTTTTCCGCAACTAAACGCATCCTAAGGTTGTGTTTAGTTATGGAAAAACAATTTTCATTTTCTATTTTTCGTTTTCCCTTTTCATTTTTTATTTTTCGTTTTCGGTTTTCATTGAAAAATTTAGAAAACGCGTTTAGTTAAAACTTATTTATTTTTCATTTTCAGTTTTAGAAAATTAGAAAACGTGTTTAGATATGTATTTTTCTATTGGTTTTCATTTTTAGAAAACGGTAGCATTGGAAGGGTGGGCGCCGGGACGGGGGCGGTGGTGGGAGCAGCGACGGAGGGCAGTGGTGGTGTCGATGATGGCAACGATGATGGTGGTGGTGGTGGCAATAGGGTGGCGGTGGTGGTGGTGGTGATGGGGTAGTGGTGGTGGTGATGGTGATGGTGATGGTAGGTCGGTGATTGTGGTAGTGGTGTTGGGTGTGTGTGGGGGGTGTGGGTGTTAGTTTATGTGTGTATGTGTGTTTGTGGGGGGGTGTGTGTGTGTGTTTGTGGGGTGGGTGTGGGTGTGGGTGTGTGTGTATGTGGGGGTGTGGGTGGGGTGGGGGTGGGTGTGTGTGTGTGTGTTTGTGGGGGTTCGTGTGTGTGTGTGTTTGTTTGTTTGTTGGTGGGTGTGTGTGTTTGTGGGGGTTCATGTGTGTGTGTGTGTTTGTATGTGTATGTGTGTGTTTGTGTATGTGTGTTTATGGGGATTGGTGTGTGTGTTTGTGTGTGTGTGTTAGTTTGTGGGGGTTGGGGTGTGTGTGTGTGTGTTTGTTTGTGGGGGTGGGGTGGCTTAGGAGTGAGTGTAAGTAGGTAGGGGTGTGGTGGGTTGAGGGTATTAAGGTGAGGGTAGGTAGAGGTGGAATGGGGTGGGAGTGGGTGTGAGTGTTTATATTTTAGAAAAAAATTGGAATTAGAAAAATATGGAAAACAATGATTATCGGTTTTCCAAAAATTTCCAACTTCTTTGTAATTTTAGAAAATGGAAAATTTTCATTTTCCGTGAAAAATTTAGAAAAATAGACGAGTTAAACGCGTTTTCAAAATTCTCATTTTTCTTGGAAATTTTTTCCGTAAAACGGCTCATTTTCCGCAACTTAACGCACGTTAAGTTTTTCTGAGGGTTGGGTTCAGGTCGGAGGCCTGAAAGGATTGATAGGCTTTAACATTTGTAATTGACTAGTGACAAAGTATGTGATGAAATGGAGACCTTTCAATAGAGCGGAGGCGAACTGATCAACGAGAAAAAGGCCCTACTCACTACAAAGGAATACACCACAAGATCAAACTGCACTCATGCCTCTCCCGCATCAAGTTGACCGCCAGACCGGAGCTTCGTAACATGTTGACGAAGACCTCCGAACTGAGGGTTCGGTCAGTACAAGAGACTACTTTGTCTCCTCGGAAGAAGAATAGCCCCGCTCTCTAGCTGACTGATCTCGTTGATCAAACTGGGAGGGAACATGTCACATTAGAGGTGAACAATCAGAGGTGTCCTCTAATCACTACGATGAGCTGGTCCCACTTTTAGTAGACGCAGGTATTAATCATGGTTTTGGGTTACAATATTGTGTGACCAAAGCGAGGATTGGCGGCCTACTTCCTGTTGTAGAGCCTTATAACGGCTTTGACGGTACGTGAAAATTTTGTGGGTTGTAGAGCCTTATGGCGGCTTTGACGTTTTGTGAAAACTCAATTGCTTTATCAGAGGTTGATAGATTAAGGGTGTGAACCTAATTATGGATCTCAGTTTTCAATCCTCTTAAGAACCATTCGATTTAATGTTCTTCAATTTTATTCGGGATATGAGGGATGAAAGTCTTCAAACTTAGAGATGTAATCCTCGCCACAATCTTCTTGGAAAAGTGATTTGAGTGCTTTGTGAGCATTACCGTAACGAGTATTGCTTTTACTATTGTTATATATGTATTGCACGTGATATCCGGGTGTTTTGAGCTTTGTTTTGGTTAAAAATAAGATAAATGGTACTAATTAAGTTTGAATTCAATTTTGTAGTTAAAAGACTTTGCTGGAACAAAAGAAGTAGAAATATAATGATGAGGAATGCAGAACGGGACGTGCCAAGATAAGATACTAAGGGATAAGAAATCGCAGAGTGTTGAAGAACGCAACACGTCCATATGTCATACGCAACACGTTTTTATGTCGGTTATGAAAACTATAAATAAATCCGTATTTTTTACCTAATGAGAGCAGCCGTTCCTAGGCTCTTTTGAGGACCAGAAGCACTAGAAAGGCGATGTCAATGCTGGAGAGAAGATTTGGAGCAAGGATTTGAAGGATCGAGAGTAAAATCGTTAGGTCTTCATTTGATTTGTTTATTTGATATGATTAGCATTCATACTATGATTTCATTTTGTTTTTTACTTCTGGTTATGAAAACTATAATAAATAGACTTGGAGTAAAATATGGCCATTTACTTCTACATCAGAAAGAAGGGTGGTGGTAAAATGGCCATTCACTTCTACACCATAAAGAAGGGTAAAGTGGTACTTTACTCAAGTTAGACAATTCATTAGATCAAAAAAGAAACAGATTTTGTGTATACAACATTTACATCACTTTAAATGGAAATAAAGTGAACTACCACTTGGTTGTAGACTACCTTCCCAGCAGTGTTTCAGAATTTATGGCACCAAATGAGAACTGAAAACAGATAAAATTGAGGCTTTAATTAGATAAAGAGTTTTTCAAGAGAAGTACGATCATAATATGCAATTTATTTATACTCACCCTTGATCCATAAACCTCAACCGTATCAAACCAAGTTATACCACTATCAATACTTGCAAGCTTTCATCTTCCTATCTGCCATCATCCCGAAGAGAAACCAAGTCCCAATTCCAGTTTCACTTTCAGTCAGAAACCAATAGATGATAGAACATATAAGCTTTAAAAAGTTCATTGAGGACTTTTAACAAACAGCTGGGCAAACTTTTCAACATTTAATCAAACTTGCCATCGCATTCAAAATTGTTCCAATAACTGGCATCTCCTGTTAGCTTCACAAACTTAACTTCCTCGGATTGGGATAAAAGAAACCAGGGCACTATTAATCCTTTGGTTATTGTCAGTATATATAATTTCCAACACTGTCTATCCGCACGTTCTCCAAGCTTGGAAAAACAACCTGTTTTGCACAATTCGTTTACTTCATAGTTCGATAGACTATGCACCAAAAAAAAAAAAAAAAAACACCGCACGTTACCTTTTCACCAAAGAACGCTTCAATGGAGTTTGAAGTTGCAACCATTTCAGAACAGTTGAGTATCCGTAGTTCTTTCAAAGAGAGCCACTTTAACGCAGAAGCCTTGGCACAAAAACTAACCAAATTTGGTAGATTTTCAAGCTCGATGTGACATATCTGAGGGAGAATTAAATCATCTGCTTCTGATTCACGTTCATTATTTCCAATAATCACTTCCACTGAGATACATGAATCTACTTTCAGTTTCTGGAGCCTGGGTACACCTCTAGCTACTGATGATGTGAAGATGCAATCTACGAGATCACATCTAGAAACTTCAATGGAAGTAAGTCTTTGAAACCTATGAGGCATGTTTGGACACCATAGTTGTCTCAAATTTGGTAGATTTTCTAAAACTAAGCTAACCAATCTGGTTAGTGAAACAGAAGAAAGATTTTGGTGGGGTTTTGGGTTTTTAAGGGTAAAGATTTCTTCAAGTGAAATGCAGTTTGTTACATGAATTTCTTCCAACATCTGTAATCTTGGAAGCAGATTGATTGGAAAAAGGTTTTGTAGTTGATCACAGTTGATGACTTCCAGGATTTGAAGTTTGGTAAAGCTCTTTTCTTGAAGGTGGGTTTCCCATATGCCATTTAAGCTGTTTAATCCATCCAAGTTTAATGTTTGCAAATTAGGCAATGAAACCTATACAATCCGATTACAAAATATGGATTTAGATCTTTTTTCAACAAAGGAAACCCAAAAATAGAACTAACACATACCTTTTCAGTGAAGAGGGATTTCTCCTCCTGATGCACCTGAGAAACAACAAATGCTTTCATTTTGGGGCAACTCTTGATTTCAATCATCTCCAACAATGGGAACAAGAAACTACTACTCCCTTGGGAAAAACTTGAGAGTTCTGGTAGATCTTCAAGGTCAACAGAACATAATTCAGACATCACAATAACATCATCTTCTCCTTCATTGGCAAATATTGTTTTCATTGTCTTACATGAACGTACCTTCAGTTGTTGAAGTTGAACAAGATTCTTCATTGCATGAACAGAGAAAAGATGGATCAAACCATCACATTCATAGATGTGTAGAGAATTCAAGTTCCTTAAGCTTGTATATACATAAGGGTCGATGTTCCACCATAGATGCTTCAGTAATGGTAACTTTCCTAAGTTGAGGTCTCTAACAGATGGCAAAGTTGCTAATTTTGCATCATCATTTTGGAGGTTATTGTTAAGTTCACAGACCTCTTCTACCAAATCACACCACTCTATGGAGAGGATTTCAAGATTTTGCAACATGTGTTGCATATATGAAGGGAAAACAAGCTGTAGGTTGTCGCATCCGAATACAATTAGGATCCTCAGGCTGCAAAAGTTTGAAGCAGAAAGTTGGCAAGACCAAATCTCATTGACAGAATGCAATTCACGAAGAGTCAACTCTTCAAGGGAAGGAAAGTCAACCTTTGAATTGAAAAGGGGTTCTTGTAGTGAAGCTAAATTAGCATCTCCTTCAGGGCAGAAACTCTCAAGACTTGGCAAAAACTCGAGCTTTATTGACTTTAACTTCGATAGGGCAATTCGGCTGGATGAAACTGAAACAACTTGATCTTTTGATAGTATTACTTTCAAATCTTCACAGGAGGAAACATATAGTTTTTGAAGCTCTGAAAGATCTCCAGCTGTGGATTGTGAAAGAAGGTGTTTGAGTTTGTGACAATCAGATACGTATAGAGTCCTTAGATTTCGCAAGCATACGTTTCCCAGAGGATCCATCCACAAACAAGTTAATTCTGGTAAGATGCTCAACATTAATTCACGTAACTCACAGAAGGATTGATCAGGGAGATGATCATAACATATTGTTCTAAGATCAGCTGCAGAAACAACCTTCAGCTTTTCCAAAACTGGGAAGATGTTTGTGTCAATCAAAGACTCAACCCCAGTGTAACCATACACCTCCAAACATTTCAAGTGTCTGAAACCTTTTCTCAAGTCATAGACAATGCTATTCAAGTCTTCTAGATAGTTCACAATTGAGTAATCCAAGATTAGATGTTGAGCTCCTTTCAGCAACTTATAGATCCCATTATGTAAATTAAGACCATGATAGAGTGCAAGTGTCAAGGTTTTAGGGTATGAGTAACTGATCACCTGGCTAACCATACCTACAAAGATTTTGAATCTTACCAAGTTTCCAAACAGTAGATCTTTAGGGAAAAGATTGACATCTGGGACATGCATTTCTAAAGTGGTCAAGTGAAACAAGTGCTTCAGCTCACCAAGGGTTGCTTGACTTTGACCTTCAGAGTCAACCCCCCATTGGACAAAGCTATTCATCATGTACAAGCATTCCAAGTTGGACAAATTTGAGAACACACCAAATGGAATTGATGTCAGATTCTTACAATCTGTCAAATCTAAAAGCCTCAAGCGCGAGAGTTCTCCAATTTCCTTTGGTAATTTTTCGACATCTGAATGCACAAAGCTAAGGATTTCTAGGTTCTTCAGCTCTTTAATTTGTGACACATCTCCTAACTTGCAATGCTCAAGGCACAATGCTAGGAGTTTTTTTAAAGCTAGAAATGATGATGGTATAGATGGGATAGACACATGATGCATGAGTACAACCTTGAGCTCTTTCATCCCATCAAAGAAATTACCTGAAAACTGCATTAACCCCATAGAACCTTCCACTCGCCATAATTGAAGCTTTGGAAAGTCTATGCCAATGGGAAATTCTTCAAGATCATTCAATACCATTGATATCGCATAAGAATTACTGAACTTGTTTTCATTAGGTGAATCTAGATGATATCCAGGCATCATCTTCTCCAAAAAGATGTAAAGACCCTTGGAAGCTACTGAGAGGAGAAAGTCCCGAGTAACATCATGCATCCGGAAACAGTCTTCCACATCACTATCCAGTAACAAACAACAAGCTTTAAGATTCTCAATGATTGTATGCACCCTGTCTCTTGCTTCTTCTAATGTATGAACATCTTGGAAAACCCTTAAACCTGTCCCATATCTCACCAAAGATTCAATTGGAATGTCAAGGTCTTCTTTGAACAAGCTGCAAAGCAAGAAGCAAGACTTTGATTCTTCATCTTTTAGAAAGTTAAAGCTCAACTCCAGTGATGCAAAGATATTTGAATACAATCCTGTAACATCATTAGTTGTAGAACTACTCCTTAACTGACGAAGTGCATCACGCCAAGCATGTTTACTCCTGTGTCTTAACGCTCGGGCAACTGTTACAATTGCAAGAGGCAAACCTGAGCATCTTTTAGCAATCTTAGTGGCTATAGGATTAAGATCTGTAGAATCAACTGCATCACCTGCCATTTTCCTAAACAAATTCCAAGATTCCACTTGAGATAAAACATCCATATGGAAATTTCTTTGAGCATTCATAGCATTACATACGTCTAGACTTCTTGATGTCAAGATAATCTTGCACCCTTTATGAAGATTTCCCTGTGGGATGCCAATAGTCCTCAAATCAAGTGGCGTCCACACATCATCCATGATGATCAGGATCTTCTTTACTTGATTCAGCCTTTCGCGTAAACGTGCAGTCCTCAGAAGCTCACCTTCCTCCTTCAGATTCAGTTCCAACATCTCTGCAAGATCGCCTTGAAGCTTTCTCAGGTTAGGCTTGTGGGAAACCACCACCATGACCATTTCATCGAACAGCTGGAGTGCATCAGCCTGTCTGGCAGCTTCTTCCACAAAAGTAGTCTTCCCTATACCACCCATACCATATACACCAATGATGTTGATATTATCATCTTCCAGTGCCTCCATTATCAATCTTAGCTGTGCTTTTCTTGATTCAAAACCATCTAAATCTCCTAAGGATGTGGTAGCAGTAGCACCAGTACTAGGCCATATGGGAGGTCGACGAGCAGGCTGTGAAACATAATCGAACTTTCCCCTCTCAACAAGCTCATCAACAGCCGCTCTTTTCTTCTTGGCTTCTCTACTACTTCGGTAGATCAACTTCAAATCGGGGCAAGACCCACTGAAGCATCTGTGATTTCTATCAACCTCGCCACTCAAAAAATTCTGAGATTCTGTTGCTAAACCATTTGCTTTGGCAAGCCAATCTTGAACAATTGGGAGAATAATATCTCCATTCCTTTCAGCTATGTTCACCTGCTGTTGAACCCCAAATCGAGTATTTTCCAGAAACAAAATCTGGTTTCTTAAACCATTAATGTTGGTATTATGGTGGAAAATGTAATCAAATGGATGTACGATCGGACGAGCCGTATATTCAAGCAGCTTTGCGAGAACAGAAACAACAATATCTACAGCCGTCATTTCTTAAACTGGTTGTTCTTTCAGAAGGGTAACGGAACATGAAAAGCAAAAATCAGCAAGACATTTGGAGCAGCAAAATCAGTTCCCCATTCAAAGATGAAGAATAATCTACACATTGACTTCTTGGTTCTTCTGAGAAATTGCCGTTTATTAACTTTTGATAAGTAAATTAAGACAAAATTTCATAAATGTTCCTTATTGTTTTTCAGACTTTTGACTTTTGTCCCTAACTTTTTTTGTTACAATGGTATGGTATGGTTTTAGTTTCAAGTATGATCGGTTTAGCCGGATGAAAAAACTTTATACCCTTTTAAATATCTTTTATATTTTTCTTTTATTATATTTGATTTATATAAATATTAAAGGCTTAGAGCAATATGGTTCTTCATACCTTTACGATATAAATTTATACCTATTAACTCACCTCACCTCTATCATTTCTTTCGATTGTTCTCTTCCCCCTATCGCCACCACTAGATGTTATACATTTAATGTATACATAATCACCATGATCCATACCACCACATCTATTTGTATTTGGATTCACAAGGTTTGTGGTTTTCCATGTTAATGATGTTATTATGTTCGTTCATTTGATTTGATGAACTTTGATTATAAGAGTTATCAAATAAGATCCATTAAATGCCTTTGGACAGTCTCCAATGTCTTCTTGGGCCCTGAAATGTAGCCATTTTACAGCATATATCACTATATGAAAAAAAAAAAAGTCACACGTGATTTCTTCATCATATGGTGGTAAAGGAAACCAAATACGGCTATAGTAACATACCTAATACAATTTGGTGGTGAAGTTGGTTATAGGGTTTAGCGGAGTGAATCAAAAGGATGTATCTTATGACTAAAAATCAAGATTGCCACAAAAATCTACAAGATCTGATATGAAGCTCAGCTTGTGTGTTATGTTTGGATTCAACAACAAAAAAAAAGAGCCATAACTCATCATAAAAGGGGTGGATGAGAGTTAAGGTCATGAGTCTCCGACCACTGATGAACTCCTTGCACCCTTGTTGTCCTTTATTTATCATCATACCCCACATATGCATGCACATCAATTCATAGGAAGCACGCACAAGAGAAGAAGATTAAGAGGAAGAACACACCAGATTTAGAAAATTTAGACTAAAATTCTTATGAATCGAGGAGGTTGGGGTAAAGCACGTGCAACCAACCCTTGGTGTTGATTTAGAGGAATCACGCACCAAAGAAGATTAATTGAAGATCGCCAAAGGCTACATTGTTGGAAAGAGTGTCCAAGGTCATTAATTATTGGTAATATTTCTAATAATAGCATGTTCCTTTTGGGTTGCCCTCATGACCCATTTAAGCAAAAATAATTTAAGAGAAATTAGTTTGTTAATTTTTCATGGTTTGATAAATTAATTAGAAACTATTTTGGGATTAGTTAGAATTAATTAATTCAAAGGGGTTGAATTTTTATTAATTAATAGTTAATTAATTGGAATATTCTAGAATCCCTAAAAGATATGGTAAGACGAAATTGGATAAGGCTTATCTAGGGTTTTGGAGTTACTTTGGGACTAAGAAACTGAAGCTTGTAAATAGGGTGTTAGGGATCAAACCCTATTTGCTTATTCTTGAATTTCCATTCTCTCATATGCCCTTAAGGAGGATTGGAAATCTTAACCCTTCTAGGGTTATCGTTTGGATCCATTCATCCAAACAAGGTGGCAAGAACAAGGTCTTAAGCAAGGAGATCATTGGCACCAAAAGAGGTATGTACTTTCTTTCTCATTCTTTTAGTAGTTGAAGTAATAGTTTGAAACTTTGATCCTATAAGTTGCATGAACACATATAAATTATTGTTATGTTTCAACTACACATAATCGTGTGTTTAAATGTAGAAATCTTATCAGTAGTATCAGATACATAGTTCATGATTACTTGCACTACTAAAATCCAAATTGATTAGAATTAATCTTGTTTGTTGCTATGGTTTTTTGAAATTAGGGTTTCCATGGTGCGAAAGTTTTATTTTCATTACTATTGGTTATTTTTCGTTTTTGCTTGTGCCCAAACTAGCATTAATAACCATAACCCTAAAACTAAAATAAAAATGGAAACTGGGAGAATCGATAGGGTGTGGCGTGTGGTGGGTTTTATATATTGCAACATCCTATGGTGCACATACAACCCTAAATGCTTTGGATGTATGTTTTCTCTAATTATACATGTAATTATGTTTCCAAAGCATTAAGCCTACAACTAGCATATAATTGACATAAACAGCATAAAAATGAGTTATAGAATTACCTCTTGTTGTAGCTTGTAGTTTTGGCCTTTAAGAACTTATCACCTTAAGTGTGATGCCTCAAATGGTTCACAAACACCATGAACAAAGGAGGACTTTTTGAAAGAGGATACTTTGCACACAAAATCGTTTATCACTCTTCTTAGAATGCATAGAGCCGATTTTGGTGACTATGGGTTCCATTTATAGTGTGGCAAAGTCTAGGGTTATATCCATGCAAACCCTAATTCACATGACCCTTCATATTACTTAGGCTCCGTGGGTTAAACCTCCATGGACTATCCATGGACTATCATATTGGTTTAGCCCATTCTAAATAACCATGGATCATTGGCCCACACTATAAGAATCACTGATTTACTTAATCAGTGACCGTATATTTAATTGGACTCTTTTGATCACTAAATTAATTCCAAATTAATTCTTGATCAATACTAATTAAATAATATGATTTCATATTAATATATTAGAACTTATAATATATTAATAAATCACAAATAACCTCTTCTCAAAAGTTTATCCTATCAAATTGCTCTGGTGAAGGCAACCCAAATGGACCATGCTACTCTCGGGTCAAGTACATACCAATTATATTTATGGGCTTAGACACCTAATCCAACAGTCTCCCACTTGGATAAGTCTAATAACTATTATTGCAAGTACGACTCCACAACCCGACTAGCAATCGTAGCTCTTAAAAGCCGTTGTCGAACTCTGACCTAGTCAATGACGCGCCCATTAGATAAGGGATCATACATTCCTCAATTCTAGATATCATATGGACATAAGACATGGATTATAATCATTATCTTTGTCCATTTGTTGTTTCCCGATTTCCGATTTGTGAGGATTGACTAATTGAACAAATCAAATCAGTCCAGGCTTGGCCAAGTGCTTAGGGGCCCACGGATATCGCTTTTATCCCTCTAAGGGTAAAAGGAATGGATAAACTTCGACTCATGTGTTTGCTATATTTACTCATCAAATCACACACAATAAAGTGTTTTATAACACCAAGTTACTGGTGCATTTATGCATCATCAATGTGCAACCAATTTGTAAGTTACAACTCACATGTCTCTGTTTGAAGAATATAAGATAATATCTTCTCACAATCACTCATGATAAAATCCATGAAGTGATTCAGATGAGCGTGGGTTTAATCCAATACTCGAATCTTATTCTAGGAGTACTCATGAACAATGCAGCAAATTTGTGCTATTTCTAAAACACCTAGACAATCTACAGTCAGATTCATGATAGTCTTGCCTCAATACCTACTTCCAAAGTATGATCGACTGTGGATGGTTTGAACAACCTAGTTATTCGGGAAGTCAAAACATGCAAAGTGAAACACAAGAATTGTAACACCCAAAAAATTTAAACCAATTTAAACTTTCAAAACAACCCAAGTTCCATTAGTTATTACAAAAAGGTTTCTAAATAGTTAATTATCAGAGTATCCCAGAAACAACATCATAAAAGTGAGGAGCGGTAGATCACGCCTTTGCCTTGCCACGATCTCCTGATGTACCTGAAACAATAAACTGAAACTGTAAGCCCGAAAGCTTAGTGAGTTACCCCCAAAATACCCATACACATACAACCAAGCACATACAACAATGAAAAACATACTATGGGTCCAATTAACCATTGGGTTGGAATACCCCTAGCCCTCAATCATCGGGTTGGAATGCCAACATACTACAAGTCCAATCATCCTCGGGATGGAATACTCCCGGCCCACAACCATCGGGTTGGAATGCCCACACTCCTACACATACAACAATTACTATTGGTCCAATCATCCATCATGATGGAATACCCAAGGCCCTCAACCATCGGGTTGGAATGTCAGCATACTACGAGTCCAATCATCCTCAGGATGGAATACTCTCGGCCCACAACCATCGGGTTGGAATGCCCACCTATTATGAGTCCAATCATCCTCGAGATGGAATACTCTCGGCCCACAACCATCAGGTTGGATTGCCCACATACTATCAAATAAACATGTGAACCTATATTAGATAATCATATAACAGTCTACCAGACAACATACTAGGGCCCTATCATCCTATCTACCACGATACCGAGCTATCATATCACAATAGTAACTATCTCAAATAACAAATCGAAGGGTCGGCCTTGGTGACTTAGACCCTAGAGTATAGTGAGGATAACTCACCTTGAAATGTTGAACTGAAGAGGTAAGATCAAATCCTCTGCTCATGACCACGAACTCCACCACCTAACACTTGATGAAACCATATCTATAAGTTCCTAATTTACCAGAATACCCTTGGAAGTCAAACTGGTCAACTCTTGGTCAAAGACAAACTCCTGGTCAAAGTCAGCCTTCCTGATTGACCCTACTCGCCGAGTCAGCCCATTGACTCGTCGAGTTCCTATACTCAGAAAATCCTCATATCACGACTCAACTCACCGAGCCACCCCATGACTTGTCGAGTTCATCAATCCCTGAGTCCTATCCTGTCCAACTCACTGAGTCACCACTCAACTCACTGATCCTTATCATAACCAGTTGGGTTAGGGTTTGCGACCCGACTCGTCGAGTCCAAGAACAGAGTCGTTGAGTTCTCTTAAGTCATCCTTATTCAGACGATTTCATTCCATTCAACTGCTTTCAGCTCATAGATCTGGACTCCTAGGGCTAGTTTTACACGTAAAGTTTCCAACTTTACGTGCATGCAAGGTGATTTTGGCTCAATACAAGTTAGAGAGAAGGTTCAAGACAAGAATGCTCATAAACAAGCTAAAAGGATGATACTTTATGGCTCCATGGACCAAGATAAGTCTAGATCTGAAGTTGCAACCCCAAATCCAGTCCCAAAACCCGAAATGGATCCCAAACATGCTAAATAGCCCCAAATCATCATCCAAGAATAGATCTAGAAGGAAATAGCTCAAGGCAACGACCTGTTACCTCTAGAATATGCCCAAGATGAAGTAGATTTTGGATCTACACGAATTACTTGATGCTAGCCTCTTGATCTACAAGTTTCCTTCACTATAATCCTCTTCAAAAGCTTCAAATCACTCAACAATGGAGGTTTACATGATTTAGGGTTTACTGACTCTCAAGGGGTAACAAAGAGGCTGAGGTGAGGACATAAGCTCCTTTAAATAGGGTGCAAACCCTAAAATTTAGGGTTTTCTCTTCCCATCACTGACTCGTCGAGTCCCGCCGCCGACTCGGTGAGTCGGATCACTTAACACGTGCCCAACACCCGCTCCGACTCGACAAGTTAAGACACCTACTCGTCGAATCTACTCATTTATTTACACATAGCACCCTGAACTTATATTCCTGAACTTGGGATGTTACAAGAATAACCGAATCCAATATGGTCTCAGAACTTATGAATATAAATAAAACAATTTTTATTTAATCACCATATTGATTACACATTATTCATTGTATAATTTTTCGATTAATCAACTTAATACTTGAAATTAAAACAATAGTTATCCCAAGCTCCAAGCATGCACACTATGTTTGCCTATGGTCCTTTCTTTGTGAAATAAATCAATTGAACGCATCTTCAATGAAACTCATTTCACAATTCCAAATCCTTATCATAAATGTATAAATACCAAATTATTTCCATTTGTAGTAATCTGTTTAGATTCTAAACTTATATGCAATGATCCTCTTGTAATGACTATGCATAAAAGTCATAGAGAGTTGACAACAGACATTACAAAGTATTCCAACGGAGAGCAATTCCATGGAAACGAAGTCTCACATTCAAAGTACATTTCTTTGAGCATCCTTCTTGCATTAAGTTTTCTAATCTTACACGGATTTAAATAGGGGTGTTCACGGGGCGGTTCGGTTCGGATAGTAATAAAATTGTTAACCGTGACCACGGGGCGGGTACCTCATGCGCACTAACCGAAACCGAACCGTATTAACAAAAAAACCGAACCGAACCGAACCGTATGAAAGCGGGTAACCACGGTTCGGTTCACGGGTACCCGGTAATATATAAAAAATTAAATTCAATTGAAACTACAAACTCCATTTTAGTTATCTTTTTCTTAAAATTAGTAAGTCAAAGAGTTTACAAAAAACAAAATGAAGTTTAAAAAACGTAATGAAGTTCAAATATCATATATTATAATTTTTATAATAAATACCATAATAAAAATAACAAGAAAATTAAATGAACATAGAATAACAAAATTGGAGTTATCGATATGGATTTTTGTTTCGGTTATTGGACTCATAGATCAATCAAAACAATACTAATGAAATAATCCTTTTTTTACTTTATATATATATATATATATATATATATATATATATATATATATATATATATTATCAAACGGTTCGGTTCGGGTATCCATTGATACCTAAATATGAAAACCAAAAACCAACCCGTTGATATCTGGTTTTTTCGGTTTTGGTTTTTTTCGGTTACGGTTTTTTCGGTTTCGGATTGGCCGGTTCGGCTCGGTTTTTCGGGTTTACGGTTTTTTGCACACCCCTAGATTTAAAGAATAACTTCCACTTATGGAAACATTTCTATATTCCCATTTTGACTATCACTTCTGAACAAGAGATACCTCTTCTCAGAGTATGTCAATATGATCCTTCCAAAATTTACAATATACTTCGAATTGTCCATAAGCAACCAATCTTTGGTAAATCTCATATTGTCCTCGACAATTGCTTAACCATTTTAGCCATATCTTGTTCTAGTCCCTTTTCCCTCTTAATGCCCTAGGCATTTGGAAAATTATAACAGATTAATATTATAGCATATGTAATCGATCTTATATCCGAAACATGTGGAATACGATTCATAATGGTTTACATAAAGGCATGATACTTTACCAGTCTCTAGCTATAACATTTCCATATATATAATTTCCTTATGTCAAATCTTTTCAACATAACATTCATATATATATATATATATATATATATATATATATATATATATATATATATATATATATATATATCATTTGACTAAAATCGATTAAAATCTCAATCTAAGCTTTTAGATTTGAAATGAAGTATGAATTCCTCTCCCTTAATTATAACAAAACGAATTTTCAAACCTACATCTTTGCAAATTGAAACTTTTGTTTTCTATAACTAACATTGTTAACTCGCAACTCTTAACGTAATAATTGTGCTCCCTCTAACATAATAATTACATTCTTATTAGCATAACACGTATGCTCCCACTAGCTTGGACATGTATCCAAAAATCAGTTAGACTTCTAGAAATCAATACTTATTGACTTTCTTACCAAAGTTCAGATTTCTGGTACGAGATGCTTCGATAAGACTTTATATAGGCTTCTCAAATTCATACACTTTTCCTTAGATAGCTCACATGTATGTTTAAACACATTCAAAACTTACAGTAATAAGTCCCGAATGTTTAGACCTCATTTCTCCCAATTCAAACTATGAAGAGGGATGTCGTAATCATAATCGAATTTGAGAATGCAAATATCACAATTGCTATCTCTTTAAAATCTACTTAGTGAAAGAGTTTCCTCACAATCATTTTCATGAATTGGAGAGAAACCTTATGACACTTAGATTTTTATGGTGTATGTGTTCATATCCATGTGAATTTGTCATAACCATATTTAGAAGACAATGTTAGTGACAAATTCAAACTCATATGGACTGTACTTGTTCAATCTTAATTTCTTGCCACTTGGCAACACAAGGCCTACCATTGCTTCCAGGTTGTTATGAAAACAACTGAGAACTCATAGAACTCACATGCATAGTCAACTTTAACTGGAATGGCCACTGAAACAAAAATATGTCAACACGATAGGTTACAAACCTCAAGTCGTGTGCTAGTGATTAAACAATTGGTTTACTCTTGATTAGTTCTTGAAACTCTTCAAGATCTTTAAGACTACCACTGACCTCTTGACATATAAGATTCACTTTTTCAAGGAGCATTACTTGACAAACAAATATTCAAGAGTTAGTGCGGTTTATTATCAAGACAAATACTTTACACAAATGGTCTTAGTTGGTCTTTGTCTTATCCAAAACATCACAACTTACCAATTTCAAATGTACAGGAGTAAGAAACATTTTACTCTACATTTGATAAGTTTTATAAACCTTTCTTAACTCAAGGCTCGATCTTGGAGTGTGACTCTAAGATTTGATTTTGGAAGTATGATTAACCTTTTGACTTAACCATTTCAACAATTCACGATTCCTCTTCTTAGCCATACAAATGCACTAAGACGTCCTTAGAGAATCAATTGTGATATGGTTTCATAATCACTAAGATAATCATAAAACACCATACTCAAGTACTTTCCCTTTTTTTTTCAGATTGGATAAACTTTTATCTTTTTGCCTAATTTGATTCTTCTTATTCGTTCTGCTATACATTGATACTTTTTCAACGATTCAGAATTACACTTAATGTTGTAAGTATAACCATATTTACTAAACTTTAGTAAATCATAACGAATAGTCTTATCGTTCTTTGTTTTGGACTTGATCAGCGCACAACTAAGTGTACCCAATCCCCTAGTCCTCCACTTGACTCACATATACATGTGAACAAGGAATTAGTCTTAATTTACCAAATATGAAGTTCTTATTCATCACACAATACAAGTTGCATGATTCAAAGTTCCTATCCAACTAAAACTTGGGTGATGAGAATCTTTCCTTATTTGGTAGATTATGACACTACCACAAACGAAAGAATCAAATCCATTTTTCAATATTGTTATCAATGGAAACATATAAGCAACATTTTTCACAAATGTCATTGTAAGGAAACTTAAAAGAAGATAAATTTCAAAAAAAAATTATTTATAAAAATTGCAGAAAACTTATTCTTAGAATGCAAATACATATGAAAACTATGTAGTTATCTATTCCTAAGCAATCTATCATAACTCTTAAGCAGCAGCTCAAAATTCTGATCATCGAACCATGCGATCAAAATTCATCTCTTTACGATCAGAATCAGCTTACTCTTCCTTTAAGTTTCATTTCTTTTCTTTGATCCTACAGAACATCAAAATATAATACATTACATCATGTATTAAAAATCCCCAAACAGGAGCTTAATAGAGTTAGATAATGGACTTACCTGAAGCAGAGTCAAACTTTTTGACTTTACCATCCTTGCGATCTTTCAGGTAACTATGGTAGCTTCGCAACCAATGCCCCTTCTCTTGACAATAGAAACATATGGACTCTTTAGGAATGGTACACGACTATCTCAGACTTAGCATTTCTCTTTACCATTTGGTCAAATGACTTGACCATGGTCGATCCCTTTCCATTGGGAAGATAAAGCTTTTCTGGACTTCTGATGTTACCATTGTCAATGTCCATGGAAGTTTGGGGAGTATATCTTCCAATGAAATTTGCTTTACCAGTGCACCAAATCATTGTTGATTCAGCAACAACAAGGAAATAGGTAAGCTCGATAAGGGTCATGTCGTGATCTGTCATATAGTAGTCTTTAATGAACTCACTACACGACTTAGGAAGTGATTGAAGAACCCAACCAACAACCAACTTCCTTGATACATCGACTCCTAACATTCCCAACCTGTCAATGTGTGACTTCATCTCCAAGACATGTGCACACATACCTTCCGTCTTGGTGTTTGCTAGCCAATAGGGCTTGAGTAACCTTGAACTTTTCAAGTCTTTGAACTTGTGGGTCAGGTAGAATGATTGGAGGAGGTGGAGGAAGTGAAGTTCCACTACAACACGAAGAAGGGATTAATCTTTCACCTCGATCGTCTTGTGGAATATCATCTTTACAAAGAAATCTTTTTTCCAAAAGGACGAGGAAGATCATAGTTGCCAGAACTAGACATCTATAAAGGAGAAATTCAAATTAGTTGATTTAATTCCTTAATATAACACCCAAATTGAAATATTAATGCTAGGACCCAACACAATAATTTACAATTTGGAAGAGGGATGTCGTAATCCAACTGCAAATTATTTGAAGGTACGTAAATAAGGATTTACCAATTTCCACCATGAAAAACGAAAATGAACTTTAAGTTTTAAATATATTGAAATTCCTAGATCATTTGAGATTCGTTGAACTTTTCAATGACATGTTTAATCTCGATTATGCCCTTCAAGTTTGTGATTGGGATACCACGGATCACAAACAAGGTATGAATAACCATGAAAATTAGCTTGGTACTCTCGATGTCATTTATCACCTAATCAATGTGCCGGTTAACCACACACGCTCTATTGATCTATGACAAACATCGAGCTACCCTTTGCCACCCTTGTTAGTCCAAGTTAGTGTGTCAGTTAACCACACACGCTCCACTAATGACTTGGCAAGGTGCAAAGTGCAATTTCATGGATTGGCATCAAATTCATATTTTTTCTAAGTAACTAAGATTGGGAATTATGTAAGACATTTAGTTACTTAAAATATTCATTATACTTTTAATGAGAATGTTCTATCCTACCCGTTCGGCTAACGACCCTCACCAATCAAGGAAACGGTGGGTGAGAGTAGACACCCATTAAACTGCCATTTTATAGGCAGTAACTGTATACCCCCCCCCCCCTTATAGACCGGCTTCGTGAATGAGGCCTACTAACGGTAAGACTAACTCTTTAACTTATACATGATGCGACCTTGGCTTGGCTCAATCAATGTTGTTCACTTGGATTCTCGGTTGGCTCTGCGAGATCACAAAGAAAGAAGGCCGTCAGCCGCTTCCCAGGAGGAGTTTCCGGAAGAACGCTCCAACGGTCAAGTTAAAGAGTGTTTAGGATCCTTGGGTGTGCGCTCTTCAAGATTCCAGAGAGCTTACCTCGTAGGTCTGAGAGCGTATCCTTTTATACCTAGCTCCCTTGCCTGATTCGTACCAGACAAGATCGCTTTTGGGGGAGACAGGATCAGGGGCGCTGATTAGAGAGTCATGCGCCTTCAACCGTTAGGGCGCTCTTATTGGCTCTGACGGTAATGGTCTAATCCTGCTGCTTGTCTCCTGACCGTATCTTTTGTATTTGAGCTGGGAGCGTCTCTTGGCAGGCGCGAGCTTTTCGCCTGTGCATTCTGCTCCCACGGGCGCCAGCGGACGCTAAGCCTACTGGGTTGGGCCCGGTTGGTGTGCGCGAGCCTTTCGTCTGTGCCTTCCACTCCCGGGGGTTCCAGCGGATGCTAAGCCCGCTGGGCTGGGCCCGGTCGACGTGTCCGGCTCATGTTTCTGTCGTGTTGCCCTAGGCACGTCATCAAGTCCCCCAGTCCTGTAGCCGTAGCGTTACAGCGCTAGTTACGACGTTCTAGACTTAGTTAGCTTACGCATGTTGGTTTTTCTTTACCCGTCGTTCCGTCTTTAATGGCGACATGAATGCGCATGATGCCTGGCAGTTACGTCACCGTGTCAGGTGTTTAAATATCCCGCCTCTTCCTTTTCTTTATAATGGTCTTTAAAGGGCTTCTCCTTATCTTTTCCTTCTTCCCTCTTCGTCTTCCTCTTTTTTGATTTGTTTTCTTCTTCTTTCTCATGGAAAACCTTCCCGGAATCCTCCCTTCTGCCACCGAGTATCGTCAACTAGAGGTCACATATGGCTTATCTTCTTTGGAAGGTGTAGAGTTTCCTTTACCTGGTTCCAGTATCTCATCCCCTCCCCCCGGAAAGATTGGGTTTACTTGAAAACCTTGTACGCTGGTATCCGTTTCTCGCTAACTGACTTTCAGGAGAAGGTCTTCCAAAAAGACGGTTGCAGTCTTCAGATGCTGACCCCTAATACAGTCAACAAAGTGGTTTGTGCTTGAGATGATCTGCAGGGCCAACAGGTATCTTCCGGATTACTTTGTTTTCAAGTTTTTCTTTCGATTCTGCGTCACTGGGGACAAGTGCACTTTTTCAGTCCGGCAAGGGGGGAATGCCTTAGTTCCCGACGGACGGACCCCCAAGAATTGGCAGGACAAGTGGCTATGGGTGAACCAGGAGTTGGTCGGATGTGGCCGATATCGTGCGAATGCTTTTTCCGATACCATCCCCAAGCTCTTCCCTCACAACCAAAGTGTCGCTGGTTATCTGAAGTGTGTGCAAGTCTCCCCTGGGGATTATTCTGAGGCTCTGCTTTCTGGTGTAAGGATGAGTCCCTCTTAGAGGCGTCACGGAAAAATGGTAGTGTTCTTCTCCGTCATCGACGGTGAGTGTTTCACCCTTCTTTTATTTTCTTCCCCTTGTTACTACTGTTATTCACATTCCTTGTTCTGATATCTCTAGGTGTTGAATCTTCCATGTCCATGGATGAGGTGTTACGGAAGCTTTATCGGGGAAAGTTAGAGTATCGTGAGGAGGATATGGTTGATCGGCTTCGTCCACCCCGCCGACTGGACCAGCTTGCCTTAACTGTTGCTCCTTCCGCCTGTAACGACCCGTCTCCGGTATGATAATTCCTTGGTATTTATTTTGAAGTTTTGCAAGAGGGACTCGGTGAGTTCATAGTCTGACTTGCCGAGTAGGGTCGGGATTTCGAGCACGTGTTAGCTGGCGACTCGGCGAGTCCATATTCTGGACTCGGCGAGTCTGTCCGTCTGGGAGAAACCCTAAATCCCCGGGTTGCCCACTATTTAAGCCACCTTATAGCCCCCAATCTCGCCTCCTTCACCCTCAAAAAGCTGTGAGAAAACCCTAATTCGTTCTTGGGTGATTCTAAGTGATTTTGTGTGCTATTGTGAAGGCTTGAAGAAGGAGAAGAAGAAAGGAGCAAGGAGAAGGATTGTAGAGCAGAGATTCAAGGGAAAGCAAGAGCTCTTTGAGGTATTCTTCAGTTTTCCTTCTCTTTTATGCCTTAAAACCCCTTTCTAGATCTTGTTAATGCCTTTCTCAAAGCCTTATGTTGATATGGAAGCTCTCTTATGCCAATAACCTTAGATCTGTTCATTTAGGAGTTGTAGAGCCCAAATCTATTGCCTTTATGGAGCTATTTTGCATATTAACCCTAGATCTACCCCCTTTTAAGCATCTTTTAGCCTTTATTCCCTTGTTCATGTGTTTGTACACGTAAAGTTGGAAACTTTACATGGTAAATCAGCTTATTGGACTCAGATCTATCATTTGTATGTATTGGATTCGAGCAGAATCGAGTGTAGAATAATTGCATGGCGGTGACTCGGCGAGTCGGAAGAACGACTCGGCGAGTCGAGTCGCGAGTCCCCGATTTCTTCCTTTTGAGCGGTGTCGAGTGGGACCAGTGAGTAGTGGAGTGGACTCAGCGAGTTTGAGGGTAGACTCAGTAATGGAGGGACTCGGCGAGTTGTTCATACAACTCGACGAGTCCAAGGCAATCTTCTTAAGCTCAAGAACAACTCGTCGAGTTGTTCATATGACTCGGCGAGTCGGATGAAGATTGTCTGAGTTCTTGGATCGAATGAGTACTCGTCGAGTCGATGCCATACTCGACGAGTAGCAACGAGTAGGGTCGAGGAGTGAGAATAGGGACTCGGCGAGTTGGCAGCCCAACTCGGCGAGTCAGGTCAACCGAGAGCTGACTTTGACCGAGAGCTGACTTTGACCAAGGGTAAAAGAGTCATTTTACCCAGTGCAGTGTTTAGTATTTGATTGAGTGTGTTTATGGACTTGTAGCCGGGGAGATACCGGAGCAGCAGCAGTTAGCCCTCAGAGCTATTCACTCAGCAGCCAGTTCACGAGGTGAGTTCCCTTTCAGTAGGAACGAGTCTAAGGCCACAATGTCGGCCCGTTTAGCTAGCAGTAGTATCCGGATTTTTTTTATCCGATGCAGTAGTTAGCATGTTTGATGCCTTCGTGGCTCAGACAGGATTATGTGTGTTCATGTTAAGTGATACGTTTATGTTATGATCAGTCAGCTTCGGACTTCGGTCCGATGTCAGCTTCGGGCTTTGGTTCGATGTAGGGGACAAGGTCCCAGTCAGCTTCGGACTTTGGTTCGATGTAGGGGACAAGGTCCCAGTCAGCTTCGGACTTCGGTCCGATGTCAGCTTCGGACTCCGGTTCGATGTAGGGGACAAGGTCCCAGTCAGCTTCGGACTTCGGTCTGATGTGAGCTTCGGACTTCGGTCCGATGTAGGGGACAAGGTCCCAGTCAGTCAGCTTCGGACTTCGGTCTGATGGAGGGGGGCAAGGCCCCAGTATGTGCTTGATATATTATTGTATGGTATGTGGTAATTTGGGGGAGCTCACTAAGCTTCGTGCTTACAGTTTCAGTTTTGGTTTCAGGTACTTCCGCTAGCAGAGGGAAGAGCTAGGGTTGATGGCATCGCACACACCACAGCTTCAGCTTTTATCCTGGGAGTTGATTTAGTTCTTGATTTTTTATATGACATGGATATGATACAGTTTTCCGCACAGTGTTTTATTATTATTTTGAGATACATCATGTATGGTTTTATGATATGACACTCAGATTATGGTTTTTGGTTATGTTGAAAAACGATTTTTTTTTTGGGTCGTTTCAAGTTGGTATCAAAGCCCTGGTTTGAGGGATTCGGATGCACTTCCGGGTATATCTGAACTCAAACTAAGAGGAAATAAAAAGATTTTTCTAAAAAGGAAAATGTTTTCTAAAAGAGTTTTGAAAGCACTTAAAAGGAAAGAAATTTTTAAACAAGATAAGGGTGTGGTGCATGCGATCAGCCGAGCTCAAGTAAGTACTCCCAAATTACCCATACAAGTTAATTGTTCAGTTTCAGTTTCAGTAGAACAACATGCTAGTATAGGACTAAGGATCTAGGAGGATGCCTTATGTACCTGTTTTATGTGTTACAGCTTTATGAGTATTGCATGCTAGTATTGAGTAGACAGCAGTAGGATAGCCTGTTTAGGTTATGCCTGATAGTGTGAGCTTAGCATTGTATGCTAGTACAGTTTCTCGTTTTGAGAATAATTTTGCCTGAGTATGTTTCCTTTATCCAAATGCTGCTTGCTTCGTGCTTTGTGGGAGTTCTGAGTGATGGAAGTTAGCCATTAGGTGAAAATGTCACACCACATGTGATCAGGGGTGAATAATCCCAGAGTGCTGAAACTGGCCCTATTGCGCAGCTCTTGTTTGAGTCCAACCGTTATGGGGACGGGTCTTTTACTTGAAGGATTATCTGATCTTCGTCACATGTGATGGTGTTCAGGTGGTGGCTAATTAGCATTATAAGGAGACCTTCAGCAGCTGAGGACTAGTTGAGTTGAGTCTGAGGTTTCCCTAGGGCAAGCCTAGGATGAGAGTAGCAGAGATCAGTAGTAGTAGAAGTGACTTGGTGGAGTCAAGGCAGTTCTTGAAGAAAGTACGGATAGATGTGGAAGGTAGTATGGGCCCGTACTACTGAAAGCAGAGGATCCGTACTCGAATCAAGAAAGGATGAGACAAGACCAGGAAGCTAGATGTAGTATCAATGATCCCTTGTGATATTTCGGTTTTCTGATGTAGTTGTGATATGTTTCAGAATGGTG
This sequence comes from Lactuca sativa, assembly GCF_002870075.4. NCBI lineage: Eukaryota > Viridiplantae > Streptophyta > Magnoliopsida > Asterales > Asteraceae > Lactuca > Lactuca sativa. The sequence continues at coordinate 61,695,567 of NC_056631.2, read as the reverse complement.
GTTTTGCGTTCGAGATCAGCAGCCGGCAGTGGAGGTGCCGGGGAGGGATCAGGTTCAGGCTCGGGGGATGAGCGCATCGATGAGCAGACCCGAGAGTTTCTTTCTTCGGAGATTACGCGCATCATTATAGAGCAGACTCCTGTGATCTTCGGTTCGATCAAGGAGGGGATTCTAGAGCTGATGGATGAGAGATTAGGCACCTTCCGTGCCGAGGTGGCGGCCATGATGGGGTCGCGCACCCTTACTTTCAGGGAGTTCAGGACATGTGGAGCTCCGGACTATCATGGGGCGCGAGACCCCATAGCGAGCACCAGATGGTTGGCGGATGTGGCCAACGCTTTCCGTACTAGCAGATGTCCCGAGGGGGACAAGGTCAGATTGGCGTCCTGTCTTCTGAAGGACAGGGCACGGGATTGGTGGGAGGAGGTCGGACATGCCATTGGGGATGATGCAACATTGGACGCCATGACCTGGGCTGATTTCTCTACCAGGTTCAGGGCGGAGTTTGCACCGGTCATTGAGGTGCAACAGCTAGCTAGGGAGTTTCAGGACCTCACCCAGACTACAGAGACAGTGGCGGAGATCACCGCCAAGTTCAGGGAGAGGGCTCTTCTCGTTCCTCAGTACGTAGCTGATGAGGAAATGAAGAAGGCCCGATATCATGAGATGTTGCGGAGCGATATTCGCCAGTTTGTGAGCCGGTCCAGCTGTAAAACGCTGGAAGATATGATTGCTAGGGCTCGGGAGAGGGAGATTGATCTCGAGATGGAGAAGAAGAGGAAACCGGAGGCGGTTTCGGGTTCAGGCGGTTCGGGCAAAAAGCCCAGGGTTTCAGATCACAGGTCCAGGGGACAGCCGAGCCACGGTCGATGTGGTAGGTGTGGGAAGATGTACGAAGGAGCGTGCAAGGCAGGGAGTTCCGGCTGCTACAAGTGCGGTCGGATTGGACATTTGAGTAGGGATTGTACGGCTCCTGCTACTGCCGTTGCAGCATCAGATCTGATTTGCTTTCAGTGCAATCAGAGGGGACATAAAAAGTCCCAGTGTCCGAGTTTAGCTGCAGCAGGGAAGGTGGCTGCACCTGCCCCTGCTACTTTGAGGATTACAGATGGCCGGCAGGGCCGAGCTGATGCGCCAGTGGCGAAGAGTAGAGCGTTTCAGATGACAGCAGAGGAGGCACGGGCGACTCCTGATGTGGTGACGGATATGTATCTTCCCTTCATCTCTTATTTATTATCATTGATTGAATATTGCTTATGATTGTATGTTTTATTTAGGGTCGTTCTCGGTGAACGGCATTTCTGCTTTGGTATTGTTCGATTCGGGGGCTACCCAATCATTCGTATCGCTTGCGCTTAGCAAGAGATTCAGTAGAGCTCCTGGGGAGCTGGATTGTCCATTAGAGGTTGAGATAGCAGATGATAGGACCGTGAGGGTCGGCAGAGTGCATAGAGGGTGTTCTCTTCAGTTATTTGATGAGCAGTTTTCAGTGGATCTGGTACCTATTCCCCTGCGAGGGAATAAGGTTATTGTGGGCATGGATTGGCTAAGCCCCAATGGGGCGGTGATTGATTGTGAGCTTCAGCTAGTGAGGGTTCGCACTCCCAGTGGGGGAGAGTTAGTGATTCAGGGCGAGAGGCCACAGCGAGGACCGACCTTTTGTTCTGCCGCAAGGGCGAGGCGCTATGTTCAGCAGGGTTGCGCCGGTTTTGTAGCTTACGTCTTGGATGCCCGGGAGAAGGGCAAGACGACAGTTGATGATGTTCCTATTGTTCGAGACTACCCGGACGTGTTTCCCGAGGATTTACCGAGGATACCTCCTAAGAGACATGTCGAGTTCAGGATCGACCTAATTCCTGGTGCGGCTCCGATAGCCAAAGCACCGTATCGACTAGCTCCCCCTGAGATGCAGGAGTTGTCTACACAGCTGCAGGAGCTGTTAGACAAGGGTTTCATTCGGCCGAGCAGTTCGCCTTGGGGAGCGCTGATCCTGTTTGTGAGGAAGAAGGATGGGTCGCATCGTATGTGTATAGATTATCAGGAGTTGAATAAGGTAACGGTGAAGAACCGTTACCCACTTCCGAGGATAGATGATTTGTTTGATCAGCTTCAGGGAGCGTCTTGGTTCTCCAAGATCGATCTACGCTCCGATTATCATCAGATGCGGGTTAGAGATGAGGATGTACAGAAGACTGCTTTCAGGACCAGGTATGGTCATTATGAGTTTGTGGTGATGTCATTTGGGCTCACCAATGCTCCAGCCGCGTTCATGGATCTCATGAACCGCGTGTGTAGGCCGATGCTGGATCGGTCAGTGATAGTGTTCATAGATGATATCTTGGTATATTCCAAGACGCAGGAGCAGCACGAGGAGCACCTGCGGGAGGTGCTGGAGGCTTTGAGGAGGGAGAGACTTTTCGCAAAGTTCTCCAAATGTGAGTTCTGGTTGCGCGAGGTGCAGTTTCTTGGTCACCTCGTCAACCAGAAGGGTATTCTGGTAGATCCGGCCAAGATAGAGGCCGTGATGCAGTGGGAGGTCCCGAAGTCTCCATCTGAGATTCGGAGCTTCCTAGGGTTGGCAGGGTATTATCGTAGATTTATTCAGGATTTCTCCAAGATAGCAGTGCCGCTCACCCGACTGACCAAGAAGTCGGTGGTATTTCGTTGGGGGCCTGAGCAGCAGACAGCGTTCGAGACCCTCAGGCAGAGATTGTGCGAGGATCCAATCCTTACCTTGCCAGAGGGAGTAGAGGACTTCGTAGTCTATTGTGATGCCTCGATCACAGGTATGGGAGCAGTTTTGATGCAGCGAGGCCATGTGATAGCTTATGCCTCGAGACAGTTGAAGCCTCACGAGGCTAATTATCCTACCCATGATTTGGAGTTGGGGGCAGTTGTGTTTGCCCTCAAGATTTTGAGGCATTACCTTTATGGGGTCCGTTGTACTATTTGCACGGATCACAAGAGTTTGAGGTACCTTATGGATCAGCCGAGTCTGAACATGAGGCGGAGGAGGTGGTTGGATGTGCTGAAGGATTACGACTGTGAGATCCTTTACCATCCAGGGAAGGCCAACGTGGTGGCCGACGCCCTAAGCCGCAAAGTGTCGGCGGCCCCTATCAGAGATCTATGTTTGAGGATGACAGTGATCACTCCGTTATTGGAGCGGATCAAGGAGGCTCAGGTGGAGGGCCTCAAGGAGGAGAGACAGAAGTGTGAGAGGATCGTGGGCCGAGTAGCCTCGTTTGATTATGATAGTCGTGGTTTGCTGACGCTTCACGGGAGAGTGTGGGTACCGTACTGGGGTGGAGTACGGCAAGTGTTGATGGATGAGGCTCATAAGTCTCGGTTTTCTATCCACCCAGGGGCGACGAAGATGTATCGAGATCTTCGACCTGATTATTGGTGGCCCTGCATGAAGCGGGACGTCGCCTGGTACGTCGAGAGATGCCTAACCTGCCGGAAGGTCAAGGCGGAGCACCAGAGACCTCACGGCAGGATGCAGCCGTTAGACATTCCTGTGTGGAAATGGGAGGACATCACCATGGATTTTGTCACCAAGCTCCCCAGGACCGCACGAGGAGTGGATTCGATATGGGTAGTAGTGGATCGGTTGACGAAGAGTGCCCATTTTATCCCGATCCAGGAGAGTATATCGGCGGAGAAGTTAGCCGATATCTATGTGCGAGAGATTGTGGCACGTCATGGAGTTCCGGTATCGGTGGTGTCAGACCGAGATGTCCGTTTCACATCCAGGTTCTGGAAGCGGTTCCACGACGAGATGGGTACTCGTCTCCATTTCAGCACCGCTTTCCACTCTCAGACAGACGGGCAGAGCGAGAGGACGATTCAGACTCTCGAGGACATGCTTAGGGCATGTGTCCTAGATTTCGGTGGCAGTTGGGATACGTATCTTCCGTTAGCGGAATTCTCGTATAACAACAGTTATCATGCGAGCATTGATCGACCCCCCTTTGAGATGCTGTATGGGAGGAAGTGTAGGACCCCGATTTGTTGGGGCGAAGTCGGTCAGCGGGTCATCGGGAGCACGGAGGTGGTGCTCAAGACGACTGAGTTGATCCAGCAGGTCCGTAGTAGACTGCAGACTGCTCAGAGTCGGCAGAAGAGTTACGCCGATAGGAGGCATTCGGACTTGGAGTTCCAGGTGGGGGATATGGTCCTTCTAAAGGTCTCACCTTGGAAGGGTGTCATCAGGTTCCGGAAGAGGGGCAAGTTGGGCCCCAGATTTATTGGTCCTTTCAGGGTTTTGGCCCGGGTGGGTCGGGTTGCTTATCGGTTAGATCTTCCTGAGGAGCTTAGTCAGATCCACAACACTTTCCATGTGTCTCAGTTGAGGAAGTGTTTGGTGGATGAGTCAGCAGTCGTTCCCTTAGAGGATATTCAGGTTGATAGCAACCTGAATTATATTGAGAGACCGGTCGCGATTCTGGACCGGAAGACCAAGACCTTGAGGAACAAGGAAATTCAGTTAGTGAAGGTGTAGTGGCAGCACCGGAAGGGGTCTGAGTGGACGTGGGAGGCTGAGGAGGAGATGAGGGAGCACTACCCAGAGATATTTGCAAATTCAGCCGTAGCAGACTTCGAGGACGAAGTCTGAGATAAGTGGGGGAGAATTGTAACGACCCGTCTCCGGTATGATAATTCATTGGTATTTATTTTGAAGTTTTGCAAGAGGGACTCGGCGAGTTCATAGCCTGACTCGCCGAGTAGGGTCGGGATTTCGAGCACGTGTTAGCTGGCGACTCGGCGAGTCCATATTCTGGACTCGGCGAGTCTGTCCGTCTGGGAGAAACCCTAAATCCCCGGGTTGCCCACTATTTAAGCCACCTTATAGCCCCCAATCTCGCCTCCTTCACCCTCAAAAAGCTGTGAGAAAACCCTAATTCGTTCTTGGGTGATTCTAAGTGATTTTGTGTGCTATTGTGAAGGCTTGAAGAAGGAGAAGAAGAAAGGAGCAAGGAGAAGGATTGTAGAGCAGAGATTCAAGGGAAAGCAAGAGCTCTTTGAGGTATTCTTCAGTTTTCCTTCTCTTTTATGCCTTAAAACCCCTTTCTAGATCTTGTTAATGCCTTTCTCAAAGCCTTATGTTGATATGGAAGCTCTCTTATGCCGAGATAACCTTAGATCTGTTCATTTAGGAGTTGTAGAGCCCAGATCTATTGCCTTTATGGAGCTATTTTGCATATTAACCCTAGATCTACCCCCTTTTAAGCATCTTTTAGCCTTTATTCCCTTGTTCATGTGTTTGTACACGTAAAGTTGGAAACTTTACGTGGTAAATCAGCTTATTGGACTAAGATCTATCATTTGTATGTATTGGATTCGAGCAGAATCGAGTGTAGAATAATTGCATGGCGGTGACTCGGCGAGTCGAGTCGCGAGTCCCCGATTTCTTCCTTTTGAGCGGTGTCGAGTGGGACCAGTGAGTAGTGGAGTGGACTCAGCGAGTTTGAGGGTAGACTCAGTAATGGAGGGACTCGGCGAGTTGTTCATACAACTCGACGAGTCCAAGGCAATCTTCTTAAGCTCAAGAACAACTCGTCGAGTTGTTCATATGACTCGGCGAGTCGGATGAAGATTGTCTGAGTTCTTGGATCGAATGAGTACTCGTCGAGTCGATGCCATACTCGACGAGTAGCAACGAGTAGGGTCGAGGAGTGAGAATAGGGACTCGGCGAGTTGGCGGCCCAACTCGGCGAGTCAGGTCAACCGAGAGCTGACTTTGACCGAGAGCTGACTTTGACCAAGGGTAAAAGAGTCATTTTACCCAGTGCAGTGTTTAGTATTTGATTGAGTGTGTTTATGGACTTGTAGCCGGGGAGATACCGGAGCAGCAGCAGTTAGCCCTCAGAGCTATTCACTCAGCAGCCAGTTCACGAGGTGAGTTCCCTTTCAGTAGGAACGAGTCTAAGGCCACAATGTCGGCCCGTTTAGCTAGCAGTAGTATCCGGATTTTTTTTATCCGATGCAGTAGTTAGCATGTTTGATGCCTTCGTGGCTCAGACAGGATTATGTGTGTTCATGTTAAGTGATACGTTTATGTTATGATCAGTCAGCTTCGGACTTCGGTCCGATGTCAGCTTCGGGCTTCGGTTCGATGTAGGGGACAAGGTCCCAGTCAGCTTCGGACTTCGGTTCGATGTAGGGGACAAGGTCTCAGTCAGCTTCGGACTTCGGTCCGATGTCAGCTTCGGACTCCGGTTCGATGTAGGGGACAAGGTCCCAGTCAGCTTCGGACTTCGGTCTGATGTGAGCTTCGGACTTCGGTCCGATGTAGGGGACAAGGTCCCAGTCAGTCAGCTTCGGACTTCGGTCTGATGGAGGGGGGCAAGGCCCCAGTATGTGCTTGATATATTATTGTATGGTATGTGGTAATTTGGGGGAGCTCACTAAGCTTCGTGCTTACAGTTTCAGTTTTGGTTTCAGGTACTTCCGCTAGCAGAGGGAAGAGCTCGGGTTGATGGCATCGCACACACCACAACTTCAGCTTTTATCCTGGGAGTTGATTTAGTTCTTGATTTTTTATATGACATGGATATGATACAGTTTTCCGCATAGTGTTTTATTATTATTTTGAGATACATCATGTATGGTTTTATGATATGACACTCAGATTATGGTTTTTGGTTATGTTGAAAAACGAAAAAAAAATTTTGGGTCGTATTTTTGGGTCGTTTCACCGCCCCTCCTGCAGGTTCATCGGCGTCGGAAGGTGATCCTTTAAACACCCGCCCAATCTCTGTTGTCATGCCCCTGGGTGGTACTCGTTCTTCCTTCGTTGAGGGTAGAGAGGACAGTAAGGAATGGATTATCGCAGATGCCAGGTGAATGCAGGCGAAAAGAAAAGTTGTCTTGACCATGGGTGAGCCGATTACCGGCGCGCCAACCGCTGCCAAAAGAGTTCATACCCGGCGCAGCTTCTCTCGCCTGTTGAGCTCTGTGACTTCCATGCCGGCCGGTGTGGTCGTGATCTCTGATGACGACACGCAACAGTCCGAAGGGGTCGACGGGGCGACTGAATAGCCCGTTGCTCCTACTTTCCCCCTCTATTCCTGCTCTATGTGTTTCATTGGTTTCCACGAGGGTCTCTCCGGTTAAAGGTTCTAGCGGCCCTGGGCCGGTTTCAGTTCCTCTGGGCGGTGTTTCTGGAGATAGCTTTGCTGAGTCTCCTGTTTTTGTTCCTTCCTGGGATCTCCGCAACGATTCCCGACTCTCTGTTTGGAACAATGCTTTGGAATTTTCCCGCCATGCCTTTCCTCCGGCTGTCGTTGGCGATATGGAGGCTATGGGTAATCCTGCGCTTGCTCATAACATGGCCTATGCTGCCGCGCAGACCATGTTTTACCTCGTCGCAGGTTCCCGTCGTGTTCATGCTCTTGGCGAGATGGAGGTCGCCCACGTTACCTTTGGGCCACGCGTGATGGGGGTGGAGTGTCGCCTTGGCGAGCTTGGCGAGGGCCTCCGTTTGTCTGAGCAGAAGTGTGAATTGCTATCCTCTGAGAAGACCGTCCTTGACGAAACTAGAGTCGTCTTGGAAGCTAAAGTCGACTCCTTTGACTCAGGTGAATGAAGGTTTAATGATCCAGGTGGAAAGTCTTGAACGCGATGCTGTTGACCGTGATAAGCTTATTTCGTCATTACAATCGGATTTGGACGCTTCTCGTTAGGATTTGGACTGGCTGGTACATGTTGGTGTTGTTCGTATTGTTGATAAATTGATTGAGCATCCAGACTTTACCAACGCGATAAGTCTCATCCGACATGCTGCTTTTGTGGCCGGGATTGAGTCGGTTCAGAAGACTTCTGCTGATGCTGGTGGTGGAGATATCGGTGTTGGTGCTGCTTCTGTCGGTCCTGTGGTTAGTGTGAATGATGCTTTGTTATCTTTTTCCAGCATGGATCATGCATCCCTGTTGGGTTTAGGTGTATTGGATGTTGGGGGTCTCTGAGAATTGTGCTGGTTTGGTGGTTCATAGGGTACTCCGGAAAGTGTGATGGGTCAAGATATTATGCAGGCGGTTGAGGTTGGTGGTGAAAAGGGGAACAAGGGTGGTGATGGTGATCGTGGAGAAGGTCAAGTGGTTGTTGTGGGAAACGAAGTCGTACGTGGCGAAGATGATGTTATTGAAGATGCTCCTGTGGTTGTTGTGGTGGAGATGCCGGTGTTGATGCTGCTTCTGTCAGTCCCGTGGTTAGTGTGAATGATGCTTTGTTATCTTTTGCCAGCATGGATCATGCATCCCTGTTGGGTTTAGGTGAATTGGATGTTGGGGGTCTCCGAGAATTGTGCTCGTTTGGTGGTTCAGAGGGTACTCCAGAAAGTGCGATGGGTCAAGATATTGTGCAGGCGGCTGAGGTTGGTGGTGAAAAGGGGAACGAGGGTGGTGATGGTGATCGTGGAGAAGGTCAAGTGGTTGTTGTGGGAAACGAAGTCGTACGTGGTGAAGATGACGCTGTTGAAGATGCTCCGACATCGTGTGCTACCCCATCTGAGGGGTGAAAATTTCTTTACATGTTTTAGTTTATATCTTGCATGCTTCTTTTGATGGTCGTATGGTGCCTTTAGTTTGTATGGGTTTTTGTACAATATTTTCTATTTTGTGCGTGTGAACATGCACTCTAAATGTTACTTGTTTGTTGCTTACTTTTTCTTGTATATTTTCTTTTCTTTTCTGAGAAGGACATAGCGCTCTGATGCGCTAGGCCTTCTGCATTGCCTGTGTTATCGTCGACACGTTAAGTGTCGGCCTAGGGTGCTCTTAGCTCCCAACAAATGGATCTATACGCACATTTTCAATCGTGAAGAATTAATACACTAAGTGTTAAAGAAATACACTAAGTATTGGACTCATGTCACTAAGCATTTTTATCAATTAGCATTTGAATAATCCCATTACATTATCCATGGACCATAAATACACTAAGTATTAGACTCATGTCACTAAGCATGAACTTGTGTACACTAAGTACTTGGGATGTACCGCACTAAGCAGCGTATTGATCGACTGGGGCTACACCTTTTTCTTTTTCAAAAGAAAAACTTTCTTAAGTTCCTGGCATTCCACCTTCTTGGAACCTGCCTTCCTTCCATCGTTTCTAAGACATATGCACCATTTCGATTTACTTCCGTGACTTTGCAAGGGCTTTCCCACTTTGGGCCCAGTTTGCCCTGGGGTTGGGCTCGACTCGCTTCGTTTTTCCTTAGAACATACTCACCCACCTTGAACGGGGTTGGGCTCGACTCGCTTCGTTTTTCCTCAGAACATACTCACCCACCTTGAACGCTTTCTCTTTTACCCTTTGGTTATAATACCTTTCTGTTGCATGTTTGTATGCAACCTGGCGCATTTCTGATTTTTCACATTTTTCTTCTAGGATGTATAGGTTCATCCTCAGGTCCTTGCTTTCTTCATCCGTGTTGGCCACCCTTAGTGTACTCACCGTCAACTCCATGGGGAGCATTGCTTCTGTCCCGTATGTCAAGCTTAACGGGGTCTCTTGCATGCTCGTTCGTGGTGTGGTCCTATACGACCATAGCACTGTCGGTATCTCCTCCGGCCAATTCCCTTTTGCTTTGCCCAACCTTTTCTTGATTCCATTCATGATGGTTCGATTGGACACCTCCGTTTGTCCGTTCGCTTGCGGGTGCACGACTGATGTGAATCATTGACTTATCCCTTTGGCGGCGCACCACTCCTTGAATGGATTCTCAGCAAACTGTAGGCCGTTGTCACTGATGAGTACTTCAGGTGTCCCAAATCTTGTCATAATATTCTTCCATACAAACTTTATCATGTGTCTTCTTGAGATGCACGCTAATGGCTTCGCTTCAATACATTTTGTGAAGTAATCCACGGCCACCACCATATATTTCAGCTTCCCTGGTGCTTATGGGAATGGGCCCATTATATCTATATCCCATTGGTAGAATGGCCACGGGCTAGATATGTTATGCAATGGTGTTGGGGGGTTTGTTTGGACTGGAGCGTACGACTGGCATTCCCTGCATTTTCTAGCTATCTCTAGTGCATTTTGTTGTATTGTGGGCCAGCATATGCCCATTCGAAGTACTTTGCCTGTCAAGGCCCGTGCCCCCTCGTGTGCACCCACTTGGCCTGTGTGTGCTTCCTGTAGCATCTCCCCCCCCCCCCCCCCCTTGGCTCGGTCTACACACTTCATCCATGGCGATGTGAACCCTTTCCTGTATAGTTATCCATTTATTAGTGCATATGAGGGCGCTTTTATACGTATCTTCCTGGCCTCGTTGTGATCGTCTATGAGCACCCCTCTCTCTAGGTATTCCCTGAATGGTGTCATCCACGTTGGTCCATTGGTTTTCAGGGTATTCACTTCTCGCTCTGCCTAATTGTGAACTATTTAAACGATTCGATTAGTTGTTTGACCATCTTCACGTACCTTCCCATTCTCTGATCTCTCACCTCGAAACTTCCATTGACCTGGTTTGCTGCTAGCCTTGAGTCAGTCGGGGTTGTTACAACCTTTGCACCCATTTGCTTGGCTAGTCGCAATCCTACAAGGAGGGCCTCATACTCCGCTTCATTGTTTGATGTGTGAAAATCAAAACGGAGGGTGTAGGTCACTTCTTCCCCCTTAGGGCTAGTCAAGATTATCCACGCCCCCGAGCCCTCCCTGTTGGATGCTCCGTCCGTATATAATGTCCACGAACTATTGTCGAGCGAAGCTCCTTCAACTGCCCATACCTTCTCCTTAACAGGGAGCCCTTCGTCTAGGATTTCTAACAGGAAATCGGTCAACACATGTCCCTTAATACTTGTCCTCGGATGGTAACTTATGTCATGCTCCCCTAGCTCGATCGCCCATTTCGCCAGCCGGCCCAACGTCTCTGGTTTAAGCAGTATTTTTTTTGATGGGGCAGTTCACTAGCACTTCGATCTGATGTGCTTGAAAATACCGCCTTAGTCGTCGTGCCGCGTAGATGAACGCCAGGACTAGTTTTTCCAGGGTGGCGTGTTTGAGTTCTGGCCCTTGTAGTGCTCTGCTTACAAAATACAATGGTCTCTGCTCTCCTTCTCATTCTGCAGTTAATACTGAGGATATCGCTTTGTTTGAGGTCGAAATATACATTTGCAACATTTCCCCCGGGACGGGACTGGCCAACGTGGGTATCTGGTGTAATGCCTCCTTGATTTTCTGGAGCGCTACTTCTGCTTCGTTCGTCCACTGGAAGTTGCTCCTTTCAATGCAACCTTTTAACATGTGAAATAACGGCATGGCCTTGTCAGCGGATTTTGAGATGAACCTGCTCAGAGCCGTAAGCTTCCCGTTTAGGCCCTACGCGTCCCCGAGGGTGCCTGGGGTTGGCATTTATATAAACTCGTCCACCTTGGTCGAGCTTGGTTGGATGCCCTGCCTGGTGACATAGTACCCCAATAACTGCCCCTCTTCCACCCTAAACGTGCATTTAGCCGAGTTTAGCTTCATCTTTACCTTCTCTAGGTTTTGGAACATCTCTTCGATGTCTTGTAACATCTCGTCTTTGTGCGGACTCTTGATCACTATATCGTCCACATATACCTCAATGTTTTTCCCAATTAGTTTGGCAAAGATCGAGTCAACTAGGCGTTGGTATGTAGCCCCCACATTCTTTAGACCAAAAGGCATCTTAGTGTAACAGAAAGTGTCATGGTCCGTATAAAAAGCTGTTTTCTCCTCATCCTCTTTGCTCATCAATATCTGGTGATACCCCTTATATGCATCTAAGAAACACTTCAGCTTGAATCCTTGCATCGACTCTACCTTTTGGTCAATTTCTGGGAGGGGGTAGCAATCTTTAGGGCATGCTTTGTTTAAGTCGGAAAAGTCTATGCACATTCGCCATGACCCATCTTGCTTGCGAACCATAACTGGGTTGGCAATCCACGTCGGGAATATCGTTTATCTTATTATCCAGCTTCTGCTAGTTTGGCCACCTCGGCGTTGATTGCCCTATTACGGTCCCCACCCTGGACCCTCTTCTTTTTCTTAACATCCTTTACTCCTGGTTTAATTACAAGCTTGTGCTCAATGACTTTCCTTTCTACCCCCACCATGTTTGTGGGGGTCCATGCAAACACGTGTTTATACCACTTGAGTAGGTCGACCAACGCTCTTCTCACATGACTTGGGAGGTCACATCCAATACCGACTAGCTGGTCGGGGTGTTCCTTGTTGATCACCTCCTTTCCCTTTGCAGGGTCGCGTTTAAGCTTCTTGTCCTCTTTACTTATCTCTGTTGGTTTCATAATTGCAAAGCGTTGCAATTCTCTCGGTGGAGTGGCCAGTACTGTGGCTGCACCCGTTGGAGTATCGAACTTCATGACTCCATGCATGGTTGATGGAACCGCCCCTAGCTTTAAAAGAGCCGTTCTCCCTAGAATAATATTGTGTTCCACCGCATGCCGAATGACCACAAATTCGATCAGGGCAGTTTTCTTTTGCTGCTTATCATGGTTGGTTATGGTCAAGAGAAGGTGAATTGTGCCCAGCGGCCATAGGCTAAGGCCGGTGAACCCGACCAGCCTCCCCGTCGTGGGCCGCAGTTTGTCCTTCTAGCGGTCTAGGAGGAGCCGGAAACAGTGCTCATAAATGATGTCCGCCGAACTTCCCGTGTCCACATAGACCCTATGTATGGTTACATCCCTGATGGAGGCTTGGATCACTAGTGGGTTGTCGCCGCTCCATCCCTCCGGGTGAGGGTCTTGAACGGAGAATGTGAGCGTGCGCATCAGGGTTCTGGTGGTCCCCTGTTCCGTCTGTTGCTCTCCCCTGCTTCTCTTACTGCGTATCATGAATATCTCCTTGGGCTGGACCCCTTCGCGAGGTGTGTTTTTAGCGTTTTCAGCATCAAACTTGGCACGCAAAGCTTCGTGCTATTTCCACCAAGTCCCCTTTAAGTTGCTTCTCCTCCATTTCTTTTTTTGACACCGAACAGTTAGTTGTGTCATGCGTCTTACTTTTGTGGTACTCGCAGTACTGGTTCTTTGGCGACTTGGCTGGCTGTTGCTTCTCTGACACCATGTACACCTCCGGGCGGCGGCCACTCCTGTCGTCCTTAGCAAACGGTCGGAACCGAGCCTGTGGTCTTCTCGCCTGGCCGTAGTGCCTACTTCCCCCACGGAAGTCCGTGTGACCCGGGTTGTGGTGTCTGGCAGTCATTGCATTCAGGTAGTCTTGTTTTGCTGCTTCGCCATCCTCCTGTCTTAAATATCGCTCCACCCTTTCCTTTAATTCGGCCCGTGTTAGGTGCTTCTTTCCCATGAGTTTTTGCGATAAAGGGCCTGGCAAAAGCCCCCATGTGAAGGCGCCGACTATGATCCCCTCATCATGCCCCGGTACGTCTAACGTGGAGTTTATGAATCTTGTGAAGTATTCTTGTACAGTTTCACCCTCCTTTTGCTTACAGCCTATGATTGAATGAGAGTCTCCCTTGTACTTGCGCAATTGCATGAAGTTGGTAATGAAAATGTACTTAATATGGGCAAAATTAGAGATGTTGCCCGGTCGTAGCATATTGAACCACGTGTTGGTGTTGCCGTCGAGTGTAGTCGGGAAATATGTGCACCAAAACCTCTCATCGAGCTTTAATGATGTCATGGTCCATTCATATGTGTCGATGTGGCTATCTGGTCAGTGGTTCCGCTATATGTTTTGAGCGTCGGTAGTTTGGCTGTGTTTGGTATTTCGTAGTCCAACAGTTCTTTGACAAACGGAGACGTCACACTATGGGAAAGGCATTCGTGGCCGGGGATGGTGGACGATCCCGGCTGCTGATATTGTGTGTTTATGCCATACGATGGCGGCGTGTGATAGCCATGGCTTGGTCTGTAAAATGGGTATGGCTGGAATGGTAGTTGGAGGGAGTAACTAGAGGGGAAAGGGTGTATAGGGGTCATAGGGCTAACTGTTGTCGTCTGTTGTAAGTTATTGTTGGCGGCTATGGTTGGTCCGGTCCATGTGCCGGTTAGTGAATAGGCAGGTGGTGTATGAGCTATCATGGTTTGCGCCAATGGTGGCACTGAAAGCATTGAACTCTATCCGCTTGTTGCCTGGTACGGCGGTGGGATGTTGAAAACGTGGCCTGGTGGTAGCATCGCTGAATGAATCGGTTGTGTTTGTTGCGATGACGGCAAGAAGAACGGTGGCATCTGAAAAGACGTTGTCGGAAATGGCCCCGCCGGAGTTGTTCTTGGCTGGTGAACTGGCGGTTGTGGGGCACCTTCAGTGGTTACCGTTGAGCTTCCTTCGCCTGTAGCGGCCCTGTTGACCGCTGTAGGCGGCAGTGTTTCGTCCAACGCTGCCATGGGACGTATGGGAATAGCTTGTTGTCCATCACTGTCGTTGGATGCCATTTTCTTGTCGCTTTCGTGCTTTTAGTTTGTGTTCTTGACCTCACAAATGGATGGCGCCAAATGATGCGACCTTGGCTTGGCTCAATCAATGTTGTTCAATTGGATTCTCGGTTGGCTCTGCAAGATCACAAAGAAAGAAGGTCGTCAGCCGCTTCCCGGGAGGAGTTCCAGAAAGAACGCTCCGACGGTCAAGTTAGAGAGTGTTTAGGATCCTTGGGTGTGCGCTCTTCAAGAGTCCAAAGAGCTTACCTCGTAGGTCTGAGAGCGTATCCTTTTATACCTAGCTCCCTTGTCTGATCCGTACCAGACAAGATCGCTTTTGGGGGAGACAAGACCAGGGGCGCTGATTAGAGAATCATGCGCCTTCAACCCTTAGGGCGCTCTTATTGGCTCTGACGGTAATGGTCTGATCTTGCTGCTTGTCTCCTGACCGTATCTTTTGTCTTGAAGCTGGGAGCGTCTCTTGGCGGGCGCGAGCCTTTCGCCTGTGCGTTCCGCTCCCGTGGGCGCCAGCGGACACTATGCCTACTGGGCTGGTCCCGGTTGGCATGCGTGAGCCTTTCGTCTGTGCCTTCCACTCCCGGGGGGTTCCAACGGACGCTAAGCCGGTTGGGCTGGGCCCGATCGACGTGTCCGGCTCGTGCTTCTGCCGTTCTACCCTAGGCACGCTATCAATACATATATAATTATTAAACTTTTAATTTTATATAGTATAATGATGTATTTTAAACTTTTAAAATACTAGATGGTTTAATCTATAAATTATACTCTTAATTTAATTAAACTTAAACCATGTCATTATGGAATTATTAATTCTCTTTTAATTAAACACTTTAATCAATTTAATAAATTCCATAAGGTGCAATTATACTACTCAAATACTTCAGTGTTCTAAATAAAAATTCACAATTAAAACTATTTATTTTTTTTTTAATTTATGAACCCAAGAGTTACACTTTTTTAATTACAAGAGTTTATTAATTTAAGAATTTTCAAATACCAAAACTTGAGGGCAAGTTTTCTAACTCTTGAAAAACCTTTTATTTCCATAACTTATGAGTTTAATGTGGTTTTTATTGAAAAACTTTTCATGTTCCATAACTTGAGGACAAGTTATGGAGGACTTTAAAGAACATTTAGATCAATATTTTAACAAATAAAAAATTAGCATGTGATTTATCTATGATCAAGTTAAACTCATAAGTCAAGACAATTCATATCAATAATTTACAAGAAATTAGCCTCTCATATAAACAAATACAAATCTTGATATTTTGACAATTATCTTTTAATTGGACAAGGATAATCATTACCATATCAACAAAATCAAATTTTATGAACTAAAACATTTTGTGGTAATGATCCTAATCCAAAACAGGCCAAAAATCTCGAAAAACTGTTGTCTGATCATCCAACTCGTCGAGCCCAACTATGGACTCGTCGAGTTCAAGACAAAAAACAACCTACTCGTCGAGTAGGTGCTGTTAGAACAGTTTTTCAGCTTTGAAAAAATAAGTCATGCATCAAATATAACAGAAAACAAAGTTGGCTCTGATACCACTGTTGGGTTTTATATATTGCAACATCCTATGGTGCATACAACCCTAAATGCTTTGGATCTATGTTTTCCCTAATTATACATGCAATATTTTTTCCAAAGCATTAAGCCTACAACTAGCATATAATTGACATAAACAACATAAAAATGAGTTATATAATTACCTCTTGTTGTAGCTTGTAGTTTTGGCCTTTAAGAACTTAGCACCTCAAGTGTGATACCTCAAATGGTTCAAAAACACCATGAACAAAGGAGGAATTTTTTATAGAGGCTACACAAAATCGTTTATCACTCTTCTTAGAATGCATAGAGCCGATTTTGGTGACTATGGGTTCCATTTATAGTGTGGCAAAGTCTAGGGTTATATCCACGCAAACCCTAATTCACATGACCCTTCATATTACTTAGGCTCCGTGGGTTAAACCTCCATGGACTATCATATTGGTTTAGCCCATCCTAAATAACCATGGATCATTGGCCCACACTATAAGAATCACTGATTTACTTAATCAGTGACCGTATATTTAATTGGACTCTTTTGATCACTAAATTAATTCCAAATTAATTCTTGATCAATACTAATTAAATAATATGATTTCATATTAATATATTAGAACTTACAATATATTAATAAGTCAAAAATAACCTCTTCTCAAAAGTTCAGCCTATCAAATTGCTCCGGTGAAGGCAACCCAAATGGACCATGCTACTCTCGGGTCAAGTACATACCAATTATAGTTATGAGCTTAGACACCTAATCCAACAGCGTGACACATTTCTACTAGATTTAGCTCTATAAACCCTAACTTGCTCCAGGGGTTAAAGGGTAATTTCAGAAATTATTTTGAAAAGGATTTTAGAAGGCAGGGTGTACTTGGTAACTTTTGGGCATATTCTGGAAGGATTTATAGGAGCAAGGGACAAATGGTAAATTTTAGGATTTGAATTGAAAAGAATAAAGGAGTAGGGACTGAAAGTGACAGTATGGGCCAATGTTTGAGAGTGAGCGGGACTTATAACCCGTCACCTCCTCGTCCTTACTGATGGGTTTTAGCTATAAGAACTTTCCTATGTGCGCATGCAAAACCCTAATGCTTGGATCTAGGTTTTCTAATTAAACATGCTTTGAATCCAAGACTTCTAATGACTAATTAGGTATAAGAACAATACAAAATCAGATCTAGAAGTTTAACTTTGAATCTCTTGTTTGATCTTGTTGTCTTGGAGCTCTAGAGTCACAATTGTCACTCCTCTAATGGCTTACAAACACCAACTAGCAAAGAGGATGATTTGAGAGAGAGTTTGGGAAGAAATCAACCAGGGGTTCTTTCCTTTTGAAGAGATGCCGATTTCACATGCCCTAAGGGTCTATTTATACTTGTAGACTCCTAGGGTTTCACCCTTAAACCCTAGCTGGATAATCTTTCCTTAAAGCAATCCAAATCCTTACCTAAGATAAGCCTTGGACGATTTTGAGGCTATCACAAGCCCTAGAATCCGTCCAACCCTTATCCCTTAAGGATTTACAGTCTAAAGTGTAACTATCAAACAATTGACAGTTTATACCCTCTTATTTAATTAATCTCTTTAAGTCACCAAATTAATACTAATTAATCTATGACTTATATTAATCAAATAACAATATTATTATTCCTTATATTATTCTCATAATATATTAATAATATTTATTCTTTCATAATAAATCATCCTATCAAGTTGCTATGGTGAAGGCAACCCAAAAGGACCATGCACAATCGGGTCAAATACTTGCCTAATATAGTTGCAGCCTTAGACACTATTCCAACACTAACCCTAGCAACATATTGTAGCCGCCACCTTATACCTCCTTCCTCCATCGTCCAGCCACCACCACCCCATTCTTTGTCGCTCCGATCAACCAAAGTCATCGGTGGACCTTTGCTGCCAGCGAAAAGTCCCTTGTTGCTATTTCATTGTCGATGACGACAATGTATGGGGCTGTAGTTGCGGCCATTTATGGTTAGAGGGGAACGAGCCTCTCCCATCTCCTTCTCTGTTCTGTTGGTGCTTTGTCGCTGCTACGGTTCCAACAACCATTTTGCCACTGTTTTTCGCCATTCATGTTGTCGTTTCCGCTCTGACTATCGCCGTCAACCTCCTTCAAGATCAAAGAAGAGCTGCATGGTGGGTGTTTCTGCACATATGTGTGTGTGGTTCTGTACGTGTCGGCGTGTGGGTGTGTTTTTCTTGGGCTGGTCGGAAAACGTTTGGAACTACCATGGCAGCCAACCATGGTGGCTGTTGGTTGGGTGCTGCTATTCTGTCACCATCAGGCACCAGCCACCGTGTAAGGTGGTTGTGTGTGATGTAGTGTGTGGGTGAGAAATCCTTGGTCAGAATCTGAAAAGAAGTCACCACCACCACCGTGAGGTGGTGGCTACCACCATGTACCACTATGTGTGTGTGTGTGTTATTTATGTGTTTGTGTTTGTTTGAGTTTTCGGATGTAAAATGTAATTTATTGTAATCGGGTAGGAATAATCAAAAGAAAACATAAAACCACTACCGTAGGGTGGTGGCTGCCGTCTCTTGCCTTTGTGTTGGGTGGCGGTGTGCTCGTTTGTGTTTGGGATGCTTGGAAATTTTCTAGCCAAAAATCATAACTACCACCACGAGGTGGTGACCGCCGCTGTGAGCTGCCATTAACCACCACTACTCAAGGTGGTAGTGGGTGGTGCCCGACTAATGAAACCCTAGTGGGCTTAATGAAACCCTAATGGGCCTAATGAAGACCAAATTGACCTAAAACCCAACCATGTGACTAATGGGCTAGTATTGGGTTGGAAACCTTAATTAGGGTTTGGAAAACCCTAATGTTATGAAACCCTAATTTGGGGGATTTATCGGGACCCGCACTTGAATTAATTAATAAACCTAAAATATTAATTAATAATCATTTGTAATTAACCTAAGACAATATTGGACTTAATGGATTAAGTAAGAAATACTTAACCCTAATCGTCATTTCATGTAAAAACCCTAATTTCACTTGGGCCTTGAGTTGGGCCTTTCTATTGGACTTTGGTGATTGGGCTACTAATGGGCTATCTAAGAACAAGTTAACGAACTAAAATATTTAGATGGGCTTTAGGGTAAGTCCCATGTGAGGGTTTGGGCCCAATTTGGAAAATTGGTCCATAGATGGGTCGTAACTGGGCCTTGAGGATTATGAGAGGTTGGACCAATTGAAATTCCAAATGTTTGGACCGGACTAAGTGGTTGGGCCTTAGGGTAAGACCATGTAGAGTTATCATCCCAATTTGGAAAATTGGGCCATATGTTGGGCTTTGGTCCATTGGTTAACTATTGGGCATTTGGAGTGTGAGTTGGACCTTAGGCTTGGAACCCAATTATTAATTAGGTGTTGTTTTGATGCTGACAACTCGGGAATCTGTCAACCAATAGTTGGTCCTTTTGGATTGCTATCCTGATATGTTATATGCTCGAGTATTGTATGATCCATTAGAACAGTATCCTGGTAGATAACATGTTATATGTTGTTATGATATGTTAGATCAGTATCCTGGTAGATAGGATATTATATGTTGCTATAATCTGTTAGATCAATATCCTGGTAGATAGGATGTTACTATGCTGTTATGATCTGTTAGATCGGTTTGTCTGTCTATAAACTGTTATGTGATTAGTTCATATATGTGCACATGTTTGATTAGTGGTTGAGGCTTATCTGCTTTGTGCGAGAGCCAACAGACCTGGACATTCCAACCCAATGGTTGTGGGCCATGAGTATTCCATCATGAGGATGATTAGACTCGTAATATGTGGGCATTCCAACCCGATGGTTGTGGGCCGAGGGTATTCCATCCTGAGGATGACTGGACCCATTATATATATATATATATATATATATATATATATATATATATATATCCGGATGGATGACTGGACCCGGAGGTTGATTGGGCCTGGGGTATTCCAACCCGATGGTTGATTGGACCCGACATATTTGTCATTGTATATAGTGAGACTGGACTGCTTCGTGCGACAATCAACAGGCCTGGAGTATTCCATCCCGATGGATGATTGGACCCATAGTATGTTAGCATTCCAACCCGATGGTTGAGGGCTTGGGGTATTCCAACCCGATGGTTGATTGGACCCATAGTATGTTGTTTGTGATTATATGTGTATTGTTGTGTGTATGGGTATTTTGGGGGAACTCACTAAGCTTTGTGCTTACGGTTTCAGTTTATTGTTTCATGTGCTTCAGATATCTCGGCAAGGCGAAGGCATGACGGTACACATCCTCGTGTTTTGGACTTATGGTTTCTAGGATACTCTGATATTAAACTATTTTGAAAACGTTTTGTAATAACTAATGGCTCTTGGATGTTTGAAAAGGTTTTAAATTGGCTTGAATTTTATGGGTGTTACAATTTCAGCACAACATACAACCCTCAGACCGATGGCCAGAGCGAGCGGACGATCCAGATGCTCGAGGATATGTTTCAGGCTTGTGTATTGGATTTTGGAGGGAGTTGGGATACTTACGTTCCACTAGCCGAGCTCTCCTACAACAACAATTATCATGCTAGTATTAGTTGACCACCATTTGAGATGGTGTATGGGAGGAGGTGTAGGACCCCAGTTTGTTGGGGAGAGGTTGGTCATTGGGTCATGAGAAGCACCGAAGTGGTGCTTAAGACCATGGAGTTGATCCAACAGGTGCACGACAGGTTGCAGGTCACGTAGCGTTGACAGAAGAGTTATGCTGATGGACGTCGTTCGGACCTTGAGTTTCAGGTGGGGGACTTGGTGCTGCCGAAGGTGTCACTTTGGAAAGGTGTCCTCCGGTTTTGGAAGCGGGGCAAGCTGGGCCCCCGATTTATTGGTCCTTTAAGGATTACTGCCTAAGTGGGCAGGGTTGCATACCGATTGGATTTGCCTGGTGAGCTCAGTCAGATCCATAACACTTTCCATATGTCTCAGTTGTGGAAGTGTGTAACCAATGATTCAACAGTGATTTCATTAAATGATATTTTGGTGGATGAGTGCCTGAATTACGTGGAGAGGTCGATTACTGTCACACCCCAAAACCTGAACGGCGGAAACGTTCGGGGGTGGAGGACGTTATGTACAGTATCACAACAATGCATAATAGTAAACAAGCAACAACATCATCCATTGCATTAATAATATAATTTTAATACAAGTGTTTTATGTATAGTTTATAAGACACCAAAAATATGAATCAAAGTAAGAGATGAGTCTTGAACGTGCTCCATCTTCTCAAAACCTGGTCATCAGTACCTTTCTACTGGTGACCTGAGAATACAAGTTATTTTGAAAGCGTAGATTAGCATTAAAGCTAGTGAGTTCATAAATATTTTAGTGTCGTTGCTTGTATGAAAGTGTTTGTAAATGTTTGTAAGAGTTTGTAGTAAATGTTTGTATCTCCTATAAAATCCTATATTTTCTACAAAAAGTAACCTTCTACCAAGGCCCAAATGTTCTGTATGTTGTGTGGTTTGTGAAAGTGTATCTTTCCCAAGTATGACTATCATTACCAAAATATAGTTTACATTACTGTTTATATGAGAAGATCACAATGTGAATGCAATAGGAAAATAACAGTGTACAGTAATATTGTATGTAATTAACTACCACTGTACTAACTACCTTAAACTAGTTTGTTAATTAAGGTAAAATGTGATATGATTATAACCATACTTGATAGACTAGTATAACACGACGCTCTAAGGCATCGAAATGGTATGTCATTAGTCACCCGTAGACCTGTAGGTCCCACTATAGCTAGCAGCAAGGTGTAGGATAGTCAATCCTGTATAGATCTATACACCAACTCACGCTCTCCCTCCAGGAGACTCTAGTTGTAAAACGTGACACAACAGAGATTGCCATGCCATGAAGCAGTGGCTCACATTAATGTTATAGTGTTCTAGTGTTTGTATAGTATGTTCTAGTGTAATGAACGTTCTCTCTGTACTAGTGTATTGTATGTTCTCTTTGTATAGTGTAGTGTATGTTCTCTTTGTTTCTCATAATAGTATACTCGCTCTGATTCTCATAATATTATATTCTCTCAGATTCTCATAATAGTATATTTTCTCTGTTTCTCATAATAGTATATTCATATTGACTCATGAATGAACTGACTCTTGTATGTTTCATTGTTCAAGTAATAGTATTAGAGACTTCCTAAACTATACCTATTATAGTTTACTAGAAATGTTGTTTGTATAAATGAACATGTTTGTACACCTTTGCTACCCAAAGGCGTTGAACTGAAAGTAGAACTTTAATATCCGTATACATACACATAATATATAACTAAGATTCAAATGACCGTCGGACAAACAACCGAATACCCTAAGTCCATAACCAAACAAGGAACATGAAGTAAGGTGAGTTATCAGTCCTAAGTGCTTTCAGTCCTACTTATATAACTATATCTATATAGACATGATTTTGACAATATATAAGTTTGAAAGAGTTTAGTAAGGAGTTTTGCATATAAAAAGTTTGTAAAATGATTTGGAGTAGTTTGTTTGATAACACAGTTAAAAGTATAGTAAATCCATATGTTTGATAGTTATTAATCACATGTGATTGATATAATAACTATAAAGTTTCAACTTGTATTCCCCCCCCCATAAAAGTATTTAAAAGATAAGTTAAGGGGTATGAACTCACCTGTAGTGAGTGCTTTGGATGAACGAGTGGTATAGGATGTTAAGTGTCAAGTGAAGACTTGAGCACACACAGATCCTATTTAGCATATAATGACACATATATGCATACTATTAGTGTATAAACAACTAATCATGTAAGAAAAGACACCCTAGGACTTAGGAAACACTTAGATTGAAGGATATAAATCACATATGATTTCATACTAAGGGTGTACGACCACTCTAAGGAGTTTACGGCTAAAATGGCATGACCAAGGGAGTTCACGGCCTCATGAGTTTACGGCCGTAAACTCATATTACTTTGTGCATATGGGTGTTTTAAAGGGATTTAAAGCATTAAGGAATGGTTCTAGTGTAACGCCCAAATTTTCAAATACTTTTTTTTTACAATTTTAAAACATACTTTCATTCATAAAATAATAATAAACATAATGTATCCACTGTCATCAGAGAAAACATATCCCAGAATCATATAAAACAAAAGCTCCATGAGTGTGTACAGATCATGCCGACGCCTTCTCGCGATCATCACTAGTACCTGAAACACATACACAAAACTCTGTAAGCATAAATGTTTAGTAAGTTCCCCAAAATATCACATAAACACATATCAACCACTCAAGGTTGTAACTCTAATGACCCTCTGGTCGAATGTCTCTGTGGGACCCTCTTGGTCCCATAACTCTGTGGACCCTCTGGTCCTAACTCTGTAAACTCTGAATCATGCATATCACATATCACATATCACATAGAATCACAACCCATAAATAGCATACAAGGTACACTGTCACATAACTCTGATTACCACTTTAGGTAAAGTATAGTGATAAGACTCACCTCGGAAATCTCGGTAAAATCTCGATATCAGAATACTGCCCTAGCCTCCGCCTAGTCACAATAATAAATTTCACTAAATAAATGTCTCTTCATATTTTGGATATTCTCTCATGCAAATCCCTAGAAGGGTAAAAGACCATTCTACCCCTCTACAGGCCCGAGGCCCATTTGTTGACAAACCCTAAAAGTCAGCCCAAAAGTCAACTGTCCATTTTGACCAGACTCGCCGAGTGCATACGACGACTCGGCGAGTCCCATCATCCCCACAAACTCTTCCCTTTCCAAGCTTTACTCGACTCACTGAGTCACCCCTGAAATTACCCGGTCACCACTAGAGTCAGACCCTGAGGCAACCCAGTCCGACTCGTCGAGTCTACATATGGACTCGGCGTTTCCTCCATGGAATTGATCATACAACCTTCTGAGGTCAGGTCTGCTTAGCCAAATCATAGATTTAACCCTTAAACACTCAAAAGTCACGTAAAGAACCTTTACGTGCATGCAACCCAAAACAAGCCTCAAATGGAGAAATAACACTAGAAATGGCAACCTAGTCTCCAATTGCTTATTTGCTTGCAAAAATCTAGAAGGTAATGACTCTAGGGACCTCTCATGGTCCAGATCTGATGTCATAAACCCAAAGAGGACCTCATACTCACTAGATATTTCATAAAATGAGGGTAAAAACCCTAAAATCAAGAAGTCCAACCAATATAACACAAAATGGAAAGGATTATACCTCCAAAGATGATATCACGAGATGACTAGCTCAGATCCAGTCCCCTTCACACTCTAGATTTGTGCTCCTACCTTCCTTCAAGCAAAACCACACAAAAAGATGAAGAAATAGCCTCCTCTTGCCCTCAAACTCACTATCTCGGCTCTCTAGGGTTTCTCTGGAACAAGGTGGCCGAAAATGAAGGCCACAAAGGTCTTTAAATAGGCTCCCTAACCTGGGGATTAGGGTTTTCCTAATCAGAACCGACTCGACGAGTCGGGTCCCAACTCGTCGAGTCCGATCGCGAAAATGCGCCAATAGATCAGACTCTACTCGACGAGTTGAGGCATCAACTCGTCGAGTTCCTCAATAAAACAATAAATAAATAATTAAATTAACATACCCGAATTCAAGATGTTACATCTAGGTTCATGACCAAGCCTTAGGAAAAGTTTAAGGTCCAAATGCACCTATATTAAGGGTTTATGGCCAAGGGAGATGCTCTTGGCCGTAAACTCTTGTTGTTCTTAGGAAAAGCTTGTTTTCAAGGTGTGAATCAAGATTCCTAACTAGATAGCAAGTATATAAGAGGATACTTACGATGTTGAAGCTTAGAAGAGTAGATTTCGGCCCAAAGAACTAATGTGTTCTTGATATTCTTGAGGATCTTGAAGATCTAGACCCAGAAGATGAAATTCATGGATGAATTCAAAGGTGATTCAAGAATAAGAGATGTATTAACACATAGATTAGAAGAAATCACTTACATTTGTGAAGAATTGGAAGCAAGATCCTATGACACTTGAGAGCGATTTCGAGTTTCTAGACTTGGAAATGGTAAAAGTGAAGAAAAATGGCCAAGCTTCATACTTATAGCCTAGAGTTTACGGCCACCATGAGTTTACGGTGGAAAACTCATGTGCCCTGGTCATAAACTCCTCATTGAGGGGTTTATGGCTTGTTTGTTGGTTTTGAACTTCAGTTGACACATACAAACACTTAATCCTTTGATGTACTAGGCTTAGAATGCTCAAACAGACTTTGAACAGTGCTAAAGATAGCATAAACATGTCTGACTTTGATTGAGTTGGATAGTTGTACAAGATAGAAATTTCGGGTTGTCACAATAACAATTCTCGACAGGAAAACTAAGACTATGTGCAATAAGGAGGTGAATCCGGTGAAGGTGCAATGGCAACACCGAAAGGGCTCTGAGTGGACGTGGGAGCCAAAGGGCGAGACGAGGGAGCACTACCCAAACTTGTTTGCATCAGCGGACTTTCGAGGATGAAGTCTAATTCAAGTGGGGGAGATTTGTAACATTCGATTCCAGGTATGTTCTTGTTTGGTCCTTTAAGTTTGAAAATATTTTCGAAATGATCCCTCATACATTGGGCGTACGTTTGGTACGCTTGGCGTACATGCGCATTTGGAGTCGGGGAACTTAACCACATACGCTGGGCGTACGTGGTGTATGCGGGGCGTACGACAACCAAGACCAAGCCCTAATTTTTAGGGGATGGGCCCTATCTAAACATCATTAATGCCTTTGGACACTTACCCTCATCAGCTTCCACTGTTCATTACATCCCATTTAACCCTAGTTCGTCCTTTTGACTGTTCTTGAGCTTTGAAGTGACTTTGTGGCATTTTTGGTGTGTATTCAAGAAGAAGGAACTCGGAGACCAAACATTTGTTGAGGTTGAGCTTCTAGATCCAGATTCTTCATCAACTTTGGGAGCTATAAAAGGTGTAAAGTTCTTACCTTGATGATTCATTTGATAGTTAGGGTTTAGGGCTTGTTTATGAGCTTTATTTGGTCCCATGGGTTCTCTTTGTAAGTTTGGGCAACTCCAGAAGTTAGAGGTGTTAGATCTTAGTCCATTTGTTAGTATAGATGCATAAAAATGTAATCTTGATGGTTGATATGAGTCCATTCATGAATTTGAGTCCCTAATATGAACTTTTATGGATAAAAATGGATGTTGGGTTCTGTTAAGACATGCTAAGGGTTAAAGATGCCAACTTTATGTATTAGAACCCTAAATGGACGAGATCAGAAAGTTGGACTTAATGGCTGAACGCATTAAGCACTTATTGGCTTAAGGTGGCAATCAGCTAAATACGTCAGGCGTACCAAGGGGTACGTTGCGCGTACTAGTGGGTGGTCGAGTATGCTAAACGTACAACGCCTACGCCAAATAGAGGCTTTTCCTTGGGCTTTTGGTATTCGGTTGGACTTTGGACTTTTAGGGCTTAGTTAGGTTTTGGGATTTTGACTGTTTGATGCATGAGTGGAACTTAGGATTTCGTTAATGGGCCTTAAGTTGCTTGAGTTGGGCCTTTTTGGGCCTTGGGGTCCATTATTATGTATTGGGCCAAGTTTGGTAAGGCCCATTACGGGAAGGGTAAAATCGGCTTTTATCTTAGAAGGTCTGGATTTAGGATTTAGGCCCACGGTTATGGTTTATAACCTATTTGTGATTAGGGTGATTTGTTTGTGTTCATTGTGGGATCTTCCGGTTCGGTAGCCTAGCATTTAGTTATTTATCAGCGGACTGATGTGAGTTTTCTTACTATATCAATGGATCGAATGCAGCAAGGCCGACCTATTATTTGTGATATAAGGTATTAGCTATATTTGTGATATGTGTATGAAAGACTAGGATTTGGCCCCTGACAACTGTATGAAATACCAGGATATGACCCCTGACATTTGTATGAAAGACTATGATCTGGCCTCTGGAAACTGTATGGAAGACCGGGATTTGGCCATCGACAGGAGATTACTTGTAAGACTATGGTTTGTCCCATAACACTAACTTATTTATGTTTTGTTATGTGATGGTTTTGGAACAATGTGATGATTGTAACTCTTGTTTTAAAATGAAAAATTTTATCCTGGTTTTTGGTCGTTACAGATTCATTAATAGACAAACATTCAAACCGACGAATAATATTGAAAGTTATATGTCAATTAGTCGCAAACACTAAAACTCAATTATTATTGTTTAATCACCATATTCCGTCTAGAAATCAATTTGATTCTTCGTGACCAGATCTTTTTGATTGGATGAAAGATGAAAGAAAGTTGTCTCGTTGTTAGTAAAATAAAATAAAAAGACATATCTTAAAACCAACATGTTGATTGTTGATATTGACCGTTGAATGTTGCACAGAATGAATTATGTCCTTAAATGTTTTTACATCGCTCTAGGTTGTAAGATTCAATGTAAAACCTCATGATTTAATGTAAAACTACTTCTTAGCTCCCAACGACTGATTCGACGTGTGAAGTGTAAAGTGTGTGATGAACCTAAATTTTGCCATCTCACAAACTCGCATCCACAACCACGAACCAATTAGGTGCACGTACGGGCTTGACACATCCCTTCGCCTCTATTAGAGCATGCGAAGACTTAAGGCAAAGGAAGCCTTAAAAAACCCACTCAAGGCTTTTGTTAATGTACGATAAGAAAAATAGCCAACTTGCTATTCCTTAATTATTTCTAACATATTGTTTGTTTATGTGTGAATACTAAATGCATGTGTCATCTGCATATGTGTGTATTTAGAATGCATGATCGTGTGTGCATGCATGCATATTGAATGCATACGTTATATCCTTTATTTACATGACCAAACTTGCTCTTAAGAAGGGTTAATGATAATTAGGGGCAATATGATAATCAATTTTATGTAAAAAGATTTGTTATTTAAGAGAAATATGGCCATCAACTTCTTTTTGTATAATTAAAATGATTATAAAAATACTAACTTTTTTTTAAATAAATATGATATTTTTAAATTAAAAAAAAAACAAAATATAATCTTCACATTTAAAGTATACAAATACAATATCTTAAAGTTAATAAAAGCATATACAAAATAATATTTTAAAGTTAGTAATAATAGCATATACCAAATAACCACTCAAATGAAAGCAATAAATACACTTTCATCGACATGTTGTTTTGTTTTATCATTTAAAATGAAATTATTTTTATCCCAAAATGGCTAGGTTCAAAATTGTTGAATGGGAAAGTCATTTTCCAATTTTCGTTACGTTGATTGCGACGATCAGCATTCACCACGCCATATGCTTATGCTGCTCCATTCTGGTAAACTACTTCTAACTTGGAATTGGGGTAGAAAATAGACGAAATCCAAATATGCTCACCGCTGCACTCCATCATCAAATCATCTTTGATTCCCTAATTAAAAAGCAACCGCGTCCGACGTCCTCCTAATTCCACGTCTTCGCCGTCCTCCACTCTTACCTTGCATCTCTCGAATTTCTTAGTTCAAGCAGGAAACCCCACTTCTAATTACAACTCCTCTGCATCGATTTTTGATTCCTCAGTCCCTTGGAGCGTAAGTTTTGACACCTTGTTGCGTAATTTTGATTGATAATGAGGAAGATTCCGCCGATTTGATGTTCGATGTGTGTTTTTGTGCATTATTGAAACTGGGTTTTGTCTATAGTCTTTATGATCAGTAGTTAAAACACGGTTATGGTGGCCTTCGCATTGTTTGTGGGGTTCGTTGTTGGGGCATTAGCTGTAATTGGTGTTGAAGTTGTGGGAGTTTTGTTCTTTATACAAAAATTGGGTAGAAAAACAAAGGAAGATGCTGTTAAGGTCGCCAAATCCAGATCGTATGAAAGAGAGGAACCCCCGTTTTCATTTCCTGATAAACAGGTCAGTTTTCCTCCCTTTTTCATTTTGCTATTTGCAATTGGTTGTTATAGTTGTCTGGTTCTTACTTGTTTATAGAATCTAGTCTTCTAATATATGATGGATTTGAAGAATTTGGTTACGAATAGAACTACTTCATTTATGTAAAATTCTTTACAAACTGCTTGCGTTTTCAGGGTTGGGTTTGGATTTTAGAAAAGGAAAAGATCCCAAAGACTTTACCATCATTTGATAAAGGATCACGTTCACAAAAACGTAAAAATGAGATTGTGGAGGTTTCACCTGTGCGGAAGCATGCAAGCATCAAGGATCTATCACTCATCCTTATAGAACCAGATGGCAACCTCACGAAGATTCCTCTTTCAGGCTGCACTGTAGAAGCTGTTTCTGCTACAAATTTACCCACCAGAAAGTGGTGATGCTTTCTTGCCTAGAATCTCTGTATTGTGATTGTTACATCCTTAAAGAGACTGTTAGACTTACATTTATATTGCAGCTGCATAACTTTTTAAATCCCTTCGTCTTGCTTCTTTGGTAGGTTGTTTGTTTTAGCCTTTTAGGTACCTTAGATGATTTCCTTTAGAGTGACATGGATTTCTACTTGTTTGGAATACAAATTACACACGAATTTCTGTACTATTGCTAAATCTTGGTGTTGTGTTTATCTCACAGGGCCAAAAAATACCCTGTCAGAGTGGAAAACAAGTCATCAGTACTATACCATGGAAGCAAGTTATTCTACTTATATTTCGAGACATCTTCTGAAAAGGAATCATGGTGTAAAGCCCTTCGTCTTGCTTCATGTGATGACAAAGAGAAACTCAAATGGTTTCAGAAATCACTTTCAGACTTTCACAATTACCTAGGATCCTTAAATGTTGAATACCCTTCATTTCTAAAACCCTCCATAGGTTTCAATCCAGAAACAGGCGATAAAACAATCAAGATAGACACTTCATCATCAAAAGTTCGCCACTTTTTAAAGAAACTTGCCAAAAAGACTTCTAAAGCTGGTAGAGAAGATAAAAAAGAAAAATCTAATACAGTGCAAGAGTCAAGTTCAGTTGGTAGCTCTTCAAAACACTTTCAAACACACAAGAAACCGAATCATTCTACTGAAGAGGAAATTGTTCAAGCATTATTAACACCAAGATCTGATACAGATTCTACTCATTCTATTAATAAAATAGCTAGTGATGATGGAACATTATGCTGCAATTTGTTAATATCACGGTTATTTTTTGATGCCAAAAGCAATGCGGATTTGAAGAACTCTATACAAGCACGAATTCAGGTGTGTAACATTTTTCTTGAAATAAAAGATTTAGCACATACTATATAACTAATTAATAAATTATTTGTGTATAGAGGACACTCTCTACAATAAGGACCCCAAGTTACATAGGGGAGATAGTTTGCACAGGGGTAAATCCTGGAAATATCCCACCATATATTCATGGTATGCGGGTCCTACCATCAGATCTGAAGGAAGTGGTTGCCATGGAAATTGATATCGAATATTATGGTGGAGCAGTGTTGGATATTGAAACAAGGCTTGAAGTACAAGAGCTTGAAAATCCAGAAACTATGAATTCAGATTCCAAATCTGTTAAGGATGTCACTTCTGATCTTCTAGAAGGTGTTGGCTACTATGAAGAACAGTTGAAGCTTAATCAACACAAGGGTGATGAAATACGCAAATTGGGTAAGTTGAATAATTTTTATTTTTATTTTGTAAGTTGATCAATTGGACAAATACTAATTTATCTTGTTACAGAAGAGGTAAAAAGTTTTAAGGGAGATGAACAAGCATCTTCAAGTTCTGCTGTATCCAAGTGGAAATCCGTGTTAAATTCTGTTGCGAAACAAGTGTCTCAGGTTTGTATAACAATAATTTTGGATTTAAATGTTTGTTGATTATAGATATTAAGTAAAAATGTTTATAAAAATTAATCTTGTGATTTGTGAAGGTGCCTCTTTCAATGGCAATTCGGGTAACAACCCTTAGAGGAACTTTAAGGGTGCATATAAAACCTCCTCCTTCAGATCAATTGTGGTTTGGTTTTACATCAATGCCTGATATAGAATTTAGTTTGGAGTCTTCTGTTGGGGATCACAAGATTACAAGTGGACATATTGCGTTGTTCATAATCGGTAAATTTAAGGTTAGATTAAAATGCTCTTATGCAACTTTTGTTTTTGTTTTTGTCTTGAATTGCTTTCATCTTTGGTTACATGTCTTGAATTGCTTCCAAAAATGGTGATCTTTTACTTTCGAGGTCAAAACACTTTCTCAATTTCAGAAAAGGGCTGATGTTACTAAAATAGCAACCAACTGTTCAAAATGTCCATTTTGGCCTCCAAACTATTTTTTGTGCACTGAATGTTGATAAATATTCCTTATCTGTTCTAATGTTATAAAAGTTCCGTTAAATTTTGAAAGAAAAAAACAATCTATAATACACTTATAAAATTTAGGGGGTATACTTGCACATTTTAATAATTTAATTAAGTTTACCCAATCCCATTGCCCATTGCCATCAATGGTGAAATTCTGCTTTCGCTTTCTTTATCTTTTTCAATTTTGATTCACAAAAGCTTGATTTTTGATCTGGGTTTGGTTCAATATGTGATATTTTTAAGGTTTTTGGTATGGGTTTCCCGAAAATGTTATCTTTGTTTAAGTTTTTGATATGGGTTTTCCAAAAAATGTATTTTTTATTTTATTTTTTTTTAAGTTTTTGATATGGGTTTTCCAAAAATGTGATCTATTTTCTAAGTTTTTGGTATGGGTTTCCCAAAAATGTTATCTTTGTTTAAGTTTTTGATTGGGTTTTCCAAAAAATGTATTTTTTATTTTATTTTTTTTAAGTTTTTGATATGGGTTTTCCAAAAATGTGATCTTTTAAAAGTTATTGGTATGGGTTTTAGGGAAAAATGTGATTTTTTTTTTCTAAGTTTTTGATATGGGTTTTCCAAAAATGTGATATTTTTAAAGTTTTTGATATGGGTTTTCCGAAAAATGTGATCTTTTTTTTTTTTTTTAAGTTTTTGTTATGGGTTTTCCAAAAATGTGATCTTTTTAAAGTTTTTGGTATGGGTTTTCAAAAAATGTGATCTTTTTGATATGGGTTTTCCAAAAATGTGATATTTCTAAAGTTTTTGATATGGGTTTTCCGAAAAATGTGATCTTTTTTAAGTTTTTGATATGGGTTTTCTGAAAAAAGCATCAAGTAGATAGAAAATCTTTATTTTGTGAAGCTTCTGATATATGCATGGTTTACTTTCACAGACAGCTATTCGTGAAACCATGGTACTCCCCAACTCTGAAAGTGTAACCATTCCCTTTATGTTAGCCGAAAAGAACGACTGGATCCCACAAAAAGCCGCCCCTTTTATATTTGCCAATCCTGAATCTACCACCAACTCCACCACCACTACCACCACCACCACCAACACCAACACCACCACCACCACCACAACTACCACTACCACCACCACTACCGAACCCACTATTGTACACGAACCTCATCCCTACCAACCTTCCCAAGAACCACAAGATGTCCATAACACCAGCAATCGTAGCTTAGAAAGCGTATCTGAAACTGATGAACAAAACTTAGGAGCAGATGATGATCATGTTTCTGTAGATGAGAAAACTCCATTGTTGGAAAGTGAGGAACATGGACAAGAAGCGGATCTTACTGTGTCACTCCGGTCGGTTGATGAGAAGAGAGAAGTTAAATTGCCAAGCTGGCAACTCCACCC
Source organism: Lactuca sativa (assembly GCF_002870075.4). NCBI lineage: Eukaryota > Viridiplantae > Streptophyta > Magnoliopsida > Asterales > Asteraceae > Lactuca > Lactuca sativa. The sequence goes on along the minus strand of NC_056631.2, from coordinate 61,662,886 downwards.
ATTGCCACCTCAGCCAGTGGTGGTGACGAGTGAAGAAAGTAATGACATGGCGGAAGGGGAGGATGCGAGGTTAAGAAGAATGGGAACCAAGGCCAAGATGTTGGGGTTAAGGAAAAAAATGGGGGAGAAACTTGAAGAAAAGAGACGGAATATTGAAGAGAAAGGTAGACATATTGTTGAGAAGATGCGGGGTCCAGGAGGGAGCTAATTCATTCGTGTTTTTATATGTACATTTATCGCATTTGTGTTCGGTGTACGTTGTTGGAGATTGAATACATTGTTAAAGAGTTTTGAATCATTGATTTACAATTCAAAACATGTATAATTTTTCTTAGGGTTAATGTCATAACTCTCAATTTGCTCTTTTAAGTCGCAAGATTTTTTTTCTTTGAACAATGAGTTATGAGTTAGTATATGTCTGGAATTGAATCTAAGACCTTGTTAGAAACACATTTTCACTAGATAATTGTCCTAAATAGAATAGAGTATTTTATTTTATTTTATGTTATTTTTAAAAATTTTATTATTATTATTATTATTTTTTATGTTTCTTGCTCCATTTGGGTAGATTTCAACATCTTTAAGTGGTATACCAAATTATGTCATACCATTAGAGAATGGTGGAATCGTTGTAATCATTTTGTTTAATTCATTAATTTAGTTCAATTATTGTTTAATTTACATGTTTCAAACCTAGATCATACCATATTTTTGTAGTTATAGCTTGCATATAATTTTGGGTTTGGATGAATAATTAACTTATTTTATTTTGTTCAAGATCAAACGTGTTATTGTCCCACAAATATTTACAAAGTTATATTAAAAGAAAAACAAGAAATAATACATGTTATGGATGGAACAAAATACAAAATAAAAAAAAATGGCAGGAAATGAATTAATTCTTTGTGCAATTGTCATTGAATTATCAATTTATGTTGACACATGCATGCAACTTCTGTTTTGATTCTTTAAATGTCATGTACATGTTGAATACAATTGAAACAGTTCACGGGTTGGTATACCCGTTCGATGAATTAAATGTTATAATCCGCTTTTAGTCGGAACCACACACCGACGATACTGCCACAACCCATCCTCAAACCAAGGACGACTTTGTGTGCCCTTATAAGGTGATTCTAGTGAGTTATTAATTGCAATCAACCAATTGTTTATAAAGAAGAGAAATAGATAAATAGATAGTTGATAAGATAAGTAAAGAATTAGTTCTCATATTATATTTTTAAATGCAATGACATGGACATAAAAATGTAACAATCAGGGGCAACGCCAAATTTTTTTTAGGAAGAAGAATATGATAAGTTTAACATGAAAAGAAAATAACATCTAAATGATATTTTATTTATATAAAAAAAAATTTAAAGGTGAACTTCGGCTTACCTTGATCTTAGGATAGCTCCGCCCATAGTAACAATCAACGCACTCCATATAAAAAAAACTTTAGTACAGACTACATGGCCTAACATTACAAATTTTTTGTTGGAATTTTCATATTTGAAAGAAAAATAACACAATGTCACAAAAAAAAAAAAAAGAATTATAACTTTTATGTAATTTACCCAAATTTAAAAGGTTAAACAATAAGTTCAGCATGAACTTAATTGGCACCGGACCCGGATCCGACAATTTTACCGATATATCGTCTTTTACGTTATTTGGGTTTCTGAAATTAAAGGTGAGAACCTGCTAGGCTGCTACGCCATTGCCTTGTTGTTGCTTAAACCAAACTGACAAAAGGGCTCGCTGTTATTACCCAAAACCCTAAACCTTCCACCGATAGAAACGACCCAGTACGATGTCTGCCCTAGAAATCGAAGCTCGAGAGTAAGTAAAAGTAGATTCTTTCGTCAATTTTATGTCACTGTGTAATGCATTATTTGTAGAGTCATGTAAATTGATATACCTTAAGCTATGATAACGAGATGATTGAAACGAATCCATCTTATAAACCGACCGAAATTACATCGTTGTGGGAGTACAATTTGGAGGTAATACTGAGGAACCCTCTTGTATGCGCTAAATTATGACCCGAATCGTAAGCTCAGCTCACGTATCACGTATGTCTGAATGATTAAAGCTATTACCAAATTAACAACCTTTCGTTAGTGGTAAACCTTATATATAAATACTTGCCTTGGTATACTTTGTGAATTCGTCCTTTATAGTCCATGAATGAGCAACGTATTGTGAATTCGTCCAGCTAATTTTGTTAACTGGAAGCACATTATATGCTTTTATATAATTCTATTGTACTTTTGGTTACAGTGTGATTAAAATAGTTCTTCAGTTCTGCAAAGAGAACTCTCTGCATCAAACATTCCAAACACTGCAAAGCGAGTGCCAAGTATCTTTAAATACAGTGGACAGCCTTGAAACATTTGTAGCAGATATCAACAGTGGTAGATGGGATGCAATATTGCCTCAAGTGGCACAGCTTAAGCTTCCAAGAAAGAAACTTGAAGATTTATATGAACAGGTATGTAACACATTAACACCTTTTTGACTAGTCAAAGTCTGTTCTTGTGATTTCCTGTATCTTGCATTGATTACAGTTATCTATTTGAATTCCACTGTAGATTGTTCTAGAAATGATTGAACTTCGGGAGTTGGATACTGCTCGTGCTATATTAAGGCAAACTCAGGCAATGAGTGTCATGAAACAAGAACAGCCAGAAAGATATTTAAGACTTGAGCATCTTCTCGTTAGAACTTATTTTGATCCCCATGAGGTTAGGATTGTAATTTCTTCATTCTATAGAAATTCCAATAACACAGCACAGTATTTTGTTTAGTGATTGTGCTAATTATGTTGTACCTTTTTTTGTAATTACTCTACAGGCTTATCAGGAATCAACAAAAGAGAAAAGACGCGCACAAATTGCTCAATGTTTGTAGTTTGTAGTTTGTAGTTTTGTACATATATACCCTTTCCAGATATCCAAGAAACAGAACAAAAAAGTTAATTTTTCCCGTTTTGCCCTTTTCAGCTATTGCAGGAGAAGTCTCTGTGGTTCCACCATCACGTTTAATGGCTCTAATTGGTCAAGCATTGAAGTGGCAACAACACCAAGGTTACACCATTATCTAATGTCTAATTCTAAACTATAATCTTTTCTCTTTCCTCATAGATTTGTGTTATTGAGAATACTTTACTTGGCTTTTTTAGGGTTACTGCCACCTGGAACACAGTTTGATTTGTTTAGAGGAACAGCTGCTATGAAACAAGATGTAGATGATAAGTATCCAACAACTCTTGGTCATACTATTAAGGTGATTTCTTAGATATTTTTCTTGTAAATAATTTAGTTCCATTGTTAACCTTTCTGTTCAAAACTTATTGCAGTTTGGAAAGAAAAGTCACCCTGAAAGTGCAAGGTTCTCACCTGATGGACAATTCCTTGTTTCTTGCTCTGTTGATGGGTTTATTGAGGTTAATCTTGTCATTTACATGTTAAATTATAGTTTAGATTATAAGATATGGAATTGGCTACATTAATGTCAAATATTTACCAGGTCTGGGATCACATAAGTGGGAAACTTAAAAAAGATCTTCAGTACCAAGCAGAAGTGAGTGATACTTTGTTTTTTAACATAATAATAATAATTTCTTATTTAATTTTTTAAAATATGGTGTTTTCCTTCTGTAGGAATCCTTCATGATGCATGATGATGCTGTTTTGTGTATCGATTTTAGTAGAGATTCAGAGATGCTTGCTTCTGGATCACAAGATGGAAAGATTAAAGTAAGCATACATTGTCTTATGTGTTTTTTATTTTTTATTTTACACACAACTTATTCAAGTGTAAATATAAAATCTGTTTAATTATGTAATTATAGGTTTGGAGAATAAGAAATGGGCAATGTTTGCGACGCCTTGAAAACGCCCATTCTCAAGGTGTCACAAGTGTTGTGTTTTCACGTGATGGAAGTCAGTTATTGAGCACTTCATTTGATGGAACTGCAAGGTTTGTTTTACATATTACAAATTAAAAAAAAAAAAAAAATTATTTATTTAAGTTGAAATATACATAATAAACACACATTTGGTAATTATGTATTGTATCGAATACCAGGATTCATGGGATAAAAAATGGAAAATTGTTAAAGGAATTTCGTGGTCATTCTTCTTATGTAAATGATGCCACTTTTACAACTGATGGACTTCGTGTCATTACTGCATCAAGTGATTGTACAGTAAAAGTTTGGGATTTGAAGACTACAGATTGTCTACAAACCTTCAAGCCACCACCTCCATTGAGGGTAATTTAGTCATTTACTCATATCCAGACAGTTCATTCAGTTTCTAAAAAGAAACAACCTTTATTAAGAAACCAACACTTTCTCTATTAAGTTGTTATTTCTGTATCAAATATTAAGTCAATTAAGTCAAAGATTCTCTGAAGTTTGACTTTACAGTTGCTCTGTGTTTGACTTACAGGGAGGAGATGCGTCAGTAAATTCGGTTCACCTTTCTCCAAAAAATCCAGACCATGTTATAGTTTGCAACAAGACATCATCAATTTATCTCATGACTCTTCAAGGACAGGTGGCTTTTTTGTTTTTATCAGAAGTTCTTATTAATTAAGATGCATGCATTCAGTTATAAATATAATATAACAATATATTTGTGTTGAAAATATGAAGGTGGTGAAAAGTTTCTCATCTGGTAAAAGGGAGGGTGGAGATTTTGTTGCAGCTTGCATATCACCAAAAGGGGAATGGATATATTGTATTGGTGAAGATAAGAACTTGTACTGTTTTAGCCATCAATCTGGGAAACTTGAGCACTTGATGAAGGTGCATGAGAAGGACGTAATCGGTATTTGCCATCATCCCCACCGGAATCTTGTAGCCACTTATGGTGAAGATTGCACCATGAAACTATGGAAGCCTTGAAGATGCTCTTTTATCATTTACCCCCTTTTCTTTTTCTTTTTTTGGTTTTGAAGGACTCATGTAACAATAGTTGAATGCATTTTTATTTTGTATGTCATTTTTTTTCACTTCAAGTACATGCTGTTATTCATGTTGTTAACAATGCATTTAATTACCATAATCATGAAGTACTTATATATATATTTTGTTAATGATATAAGGTTATGTGGTTTATTGCTAAAAAGTGATGTTATGTGTAGAGAAATATAAGTATGTTGCTATTATGGGTAAGGAATTGTAAGTGGATTGCTATTATTTGTGAAGAAATATAATTACGTTGCTATTATAAGTAACATATGGCTATTATCGGTAAAAATACAAGTCATAACAACATATTTGAAGTAATTTCATTAACAATGCCCGACTTTCAGCTTTGTACATTGCTGGCAAAAGGAATAAAGTAGGTTGTTATATTTCATGTAATTTGCTAATAATTTTGTTCTTATAAATGACATTGATACTTTTAAGCAATTGTTATCAAACAAATTAAATTAACATAAATTATCAACAAATGATTTGTACATGCTCTCTCTCAATTTGTCTTTCCATTTTACTTAATTAAAAAACTGATTGAAAAAGTTGTAGTTGATACTGTTAAATTTGATGTTCACCAATTGTTTTTTAGTAATACGACCATTATTTTATGTTATATATATATATATATATATATATATATATATATATATATATATATATATATATAGGAGGGTTCATGCGACAATGCAAATAATTTGCGAAAACGCGAAAACAAGAGAAAACTATGAGATTGTGTCAACTCAACCTTATATTTTGGACAATAATTCATCCAAACTTTGAACTGCATGATGATAATCGATAATACATGAGAAATTGTTTCATATTAGCAAAGCATGATTTTTAACATTTTATTATCAAAACATGAATTTAACAGTGGTTAAGGACGTGAAAAAAATAGTTGTTAAAACCGTCTTTAAATCTATATTATCATAACACAATCCAATGTAAACTTATTATCTTTAATTTATTGCTAATAAATTTAATTTTTATAGTATTTGTGTTTGATTTTTATAAGATAAAATATGTTTTCACGTTTTTGCAAGATATTTATGTTTTCGCATGAACCTACTTATATATATATATATATATATATATATATATATATATATATATATATATATATATATATATATATATATATATATATATATATATATATATATATATAAGGGACAGTTCACTTAAGAATCAAAAAAAAAATAGAGATCTTGAGATTCAATCTCAGCCACATATTTTTCATTTGCCGCTCTAACACTCCAATGTACCGGCAACAGCGGAGTATGCCTAATCATAAATGATATACATATATACTTGTTTACAGATTGAGTAGTCATATATAATTATAATGGTTGATGGAAGAAGATGTGGTAGTGGTAGAGATGACGGTGGTATAAATGACGGAGGTGGCAATAGTGGGGTGGCAGTGGTAGAGATGACGGTGGTATAAATGACGGAGGTGGCAATGTGGGGTCGACTAGTGGCAGTTGTGGTGGTGGGGAAGATGGCGGAGAAGAAAGGAACGGATGTTGCTACATAATCATTTATGATTATAACTGACCTGCCATGTCGGTATGTCAGAGGGTTAGAGCGACACATATGAATTATGTGGCAGAGATTGAATCTGAAGATCTTTATTTTGTTTTGAATCTCAACAGAACCTCTATCTTTCTCTCTTTCCCTCTCTCTCTCTCTCTCTGTGTGTATATATATATATATATATATATATATATATATATATATATATATATATATATAGTTAGGTTCATATATAACCCACAATTATTGTGTGAATGTATGACCAAATGGGGTCCATCATTTCATAAGGGTAATTTAGTAATTTTTTTAGTTGAATTAACTATCTTTAAATTAAAATCTATAATCAATTCATTAAATAACCTAAAAACCTATAATTAAGGAATTTAAGCAATATTACGTTAGAATTTATCTTCTATAGCAACCATCGCCTAGGGTTTATTCTATTTTCCTGTTTTTCTTTCACACATCGACGAGATGCTAAGAACCGAAGGATGAACCGGTGAAGCACACATGACGTGAAGACTACAAACTGGAGACACACGAATGATGGCTTTTGTTCGAGACACCTACCTCTACGGTCCATTTGATGGTTGTGGGGTACAAGACTTGTCTAAACGATATAGTAATCATTGGTTCCATAACTGGAAAAAGGAACCAAACTCATGGGACGATTCTCGATCAACACCTGCAAATTGGTGAATTCTCGATTTTTTTTAAGTCTTGTCGATCCACTTTGACCTGCAACTTAATTTATTGATTTGTATGTTTGTATCAATTTGGTTTTAAGGATTATTGGACATCTATGGTTGTGCCTCTGTTGTCTAATATGGTGAAGCTGCATTACCAACAGGTTTGTCCCTTCTTGTGTTTCTAACAATTTGATATGTGATTACAATATTTTGAATTCCAATTTAATGAACTAGTTCCATTTCTATTTTAATTTGCACTGCAAGAGGTCAGATTTTCTTTTTGTGTTTAAAATTCTTGAACCTGTCTTTTGAATTTTTGCCCTTAGGCTGGACAATCTGATTTTCCTATGGAAAATATGAGCAAAATTTTCCTTTTCCTTGAAAGATAATTTTCCCTTTTGCAAATTAGTTAATCCATATTCTAATTAGCTAAATAGCAAGAAAAATTATAGTCCGTAAACTACGATTCTGTTAACAGTTAACACACATTCAGGTTAAATTACAAGCATACAAATTATATAACTCTGCTCATTTTAATGATGTGGCTAAAAATACTAATTAATGTATTATAAACATAATATCTTTTTGATAATTTGATTTGAAGTATCCTGTAGTTGCATCTTTAGATATTTAGATCTCACTTTTTCATTTCTATACAGGATAAAAAGAGGAAAAGAAGATATTGGTTGTGATATAGGGTATTCTTTAAGAATGGAATACTAAACCAATCTATTTTTTAAGAATAAAAGGTTGAAAAAAGGACAATTGGTTCAAGAATGTTACAATTACATTGGCTGGTCAAAGATTAACTAATATGATAAAAAAAAATGTACATAGGAGGAAAATGTATAGGTTTTTTTATTTTTATTTTTTTTTTTAGTTTAGCATTTTGACAAAAAAGAATGTGTTATATATTCTTTATATATATATATATATATATATATATATATATATATATATATATATATATATATATATTCTTCAAGAATGATGACAATTTCTTAAAGAATTTAGTATAGAAGGTTGTATATATTCTTCAAAATGTTGTACATATTCTTTTTTAATGTTATAAAAATGATTGTTTATGTTATAAGAATGGTTCTTATTTATTTTTGTAGCATGTATTCTTGATTATATTAAAAAAATGATATGTTACTGTCTAATATATGATTTATATTATTTAAGAACGTTATTTCTCATAACATATTAGTATTTAAAAAAGAAAAGAATAAAAAAAAAACTATTAAATGAAATTGTACGTATTCTTTAAGAATGAAAGAATCAAAGTGTTCTAATAAAAAATTATTCTTTAAGAATGAGAACCATAATAATGGAAATTGAATTCTGGAAACATTTTAAAAAAACTTAATTTATATTTTAAATTTTGAAAGTCGAAATTTGAATTTTATTAATTAATTATATTTAGTTGCCTAAAATGTAGACAATTATCATTTATATCTCTTAATGAAATGTCATATTTCCCATTATAATTGACTAAGTGTATAAACGCTAGTCGATATTAATATAACGCACCTTAAGATCACATCCTTTCATTCTTTTAAATCTAATGGTCACAATATGGTGATATATTCATACAATACTTGTGATTCACATTTGATCCTAACCCTATATATATATATATATATATATATATATATATATATATATATATATATATATATATATATATATATATATATATATATATATATGCTCATGTGACCCAGGACAGCCAAGGCCCAAGGTCTAAAAGCCCGTGTAACCCGAATTCGAAGACAATCAAGATTGGACTATAAAAGCTCTTGAAAGTTGAAACCAGAATATTCAAAAGGCATATGATCCGAAGATTGTAATCAAGATCAAGAATATATATATATATATATATATATATATATATATATATATATATATATATATATATATATATATATATATATATATATATATATTAATTTTAGGTTCCCTTAAGGGTTTGACATAATTGATACTTCTATTTTGCTTATTAACCATTTTGGAATTTTTTTTGTTTTTATAACTATAGGGTTTGACATAATTTGTCCTTCTATTTTGCCTATTAACTATTTTGGAATTTTTTTTAATTAAATAAAGTTCAATACATATCGATGAAATTGCCCGGTTTTTTCTTGAAGTTGCAATTTCGTCCCTTCTTATGTTATTTGTATTGGGTTGGTCATTCCTTCTCGATCATTCTGCACCTCCATTCTTTTCTGATCCATTTACTCATTCCACCGCTTTAAACCTACTCCACGTCCGTTCAGGTCCAAAGCTACAATCTACGTAGTGTTTTTTCCTCAGAGCTTCTATTGCCCACGTAAGAGATAACACCGATGATATGTTAGCGATTGAATCGTCTCTCTGTTGCCACCATCAGCATCTGCCGCCGCCTCCATCTATCTATCAACATCACCTAATTATATTGGTTACAAATCACACCCTAAGACCTTGAAGGGGGCGGTGTTCACTGCGGTATCACATGCCACGTAGGCTGAAAACCCCACTCCACTTCCTCTGGTCTCAACCATTTTGACTACTACGTAAGTTCGTTTGCAGTTACTTTAAGGCATAAAAAATAACCTTATTTTCGTAATATTGGAATATTGGATTAGTCGGTATGCACAAGTTGGTTTGGAAATCCACGTTAGGGAAGTTCACTTTACAAAAATAAAAATTAAAAAATAATCAATTTGCAGTACTATTTTGCGTATTATTTTGCAGTTAAAAATATAACATTTAAGGAATTGATAACTTTGGTCCTATTCTAAAAACTTATTAATTCCAATCTCTTTAATTCTTTAGCCATTTTGACACTTTTGGTTGTAAAACTTTTACAATAAAAAGTAAAAACAAGCGTCTCCAAAACCTCCACATGACCCAACGGATCAAACCAAACTTTCTATGTTATCCTTTTTAGTTTTAAACAAACATATCCCATAAACTCAGCTTGGATTTCAACGTTCATGCCAACACACACCTACGTGTCGTACTCTCTACAGTTCTTCACCAAGTGTCCATACAATGGCGTTTACCTTCCCCCCGTTTTAAAAACCCATCCATCATCCTCATCTTCATTCCACTTCTTCCTTCCCAATATAATTTACAGGTTTCACTTCCAATCTTGCGTGGTTAACATTTCATAATCAACAAAGGTTTCTATCACCGATATCTGTCATCACACAGGGTAAAAGTTAGATTACATAAAGCAAACGACGCTATGCCGCAACGTAGATACGCCATCGGGAGAGCCGATGAAGCCACACACCCAGACTCCGCTCGCGCCACCTTGTCAGAGTTCCTTTCCACCTTCGTCTTCGTCTTCGCCGCTGAAGGCTCCGTCCTAGCTCTCGGTAACTAACAACTTCTATCATTTCCGGTCATCATTGAAAGTTCAAATTTTTAGTGTTAATTTTGATTCGAGTTTGAATGCAGATAGGATGTACGGTCGTGACCATGCACTGGGAGGAGCCGGGCTGCTGCTGGTGGCGCTGGCTCATGCTCTGTCATTTTTCGCCGCCGTGGCCTCGAGTTTGAACGTGTCAGGTGGACACTTAAATCCTGCGGTCACTTTCGGTACTCTGGTTGCCGGAAGGGTTTCTGTGGTTCGAGCGTTGTACTACTGGGTGGCGCAACTCCTCGGCGCCGTCGTTGCCTCATTGTTACTTCGTCTAGCCACCGACGGCATGGTATTAATTCCATTAATTAAACCCGAGTTTCTTGATTACAATTGCTTCTCTAAAAACTATACAAACTGAATCTTCTTTCGGAGTCTGAAGAATCAAAAGCTAGCTGACAAAATGATCGGAATTGATTTTTTGCAGAGACCGATTGGGTTTTCAGTGGCGACTGGTGTGGGAAACTTGAATGCGTTATTAATGGAGATCATTCTAACATTCGGGTTGGTGTACACCGTATTTGCGACGGCGATAGACCATAAGAGAGGAACGTTGGGGACGATTGCACCACTGGCAATAGCGTTTATACTGGGAGCCAATATTCTGGTGGGAGGGCCGTTCTCGGGGGCGGCGATGAATCCGGCAAGGGCTTTTGGGCCTGCGTTGGTTGGGTGGCGGTGGAACAACCATTGGGTGTACTGGCTGGGACCGTTCATTGGGGCGGCGATTGCAGGTTTGATCTACGAGTTTGGGATAATCCAGCCGGAGGCGCCGGTGCATACACACCACCAGCCATTGGCTCCAGAAGATTACTAGGAGGTGGTGATCGTGGTTTTGGCTTCTGAGCCATGTGTTATGATGCTATATATTAGTGTATAAGTAATAAAAAAGGGGGTTGCGTTTAATTTACTTTTGTGTATTTTGTGGTGTTTTCCGACGTTGGTTTTATGTGAGTTTTTTTTTTCTTTTTTTTTTTTTAATGTTTTCTTTTTGATGTGTTGGAGTTTGAAGAAGACAAATAATGCCGCTCACCCTTTCCCCTGGTTTTGTTGAAGTATGTTCGATGTTCACATTTGCATAGGAAATTACATACACGTGTAAAGATTATGATATATTTTACATATATATACGTATCTAATGCATGCATATTAATTTGGCTGTTCGGCATTAACATATCGAATATGTTTCATATCAACAAGTTATAATTTGTTTGTAGAGGTATCAAATTATTTGTGGTAATTCAAGTATTAAATATGCTGTATATAAAATTTAGAAATATATTGTGGCTTACCCCTATTTATGGCCAAGTTGTGCGTGAGCCGTGTGGCCATCACTTCACTTGTTCACTTTTCTGAACGACTTCTCTTTTGGCTTCCCGAACTCGTGGCCAACTTGCACAGAGCTTACACGGCCTCATCGGCTCATCGCAGCTCTTTTTGATGATTAAACCTTATTTCGACAGCTTTTTATTAAAAAATGACTTTTCTTTTGCTGTCTAGATCTGTCAGTTTAGGGGGATGAATCAATCGTCCTTCATTTTTTCCTTGTTTTATGAAGCATGTTGTAGATTAGTAGTTGGTACTTTTGCAACTTAAATATTAGATGTAATGCCTATTTAAGGTGTATATTTCCTTTGATTTAGTAATGAAATCGATCAGCAGTAAATTTTTCCTTTTATAATTAAGACTATATTTTTTCTATCGACAATAGCTAGCTAGCTATTATGTCTCCTGTTTTTCCCATGTCTTTCTCAGCAAATCTGCATTTTTGCTCACTGATTGGAGACCACCGACATACTTTTAACTTTTTACTTCCGAGTGGTATCCGAGTCTAGTTATTGTATTCCCAAGTATATGCCAAAAATGGCTGATTGGCCACACTTGAAGGTGAGGGTTCCCAAAGGAGGGTATTGTTATCGCACTGTCCACTTAGGTGAGGGTGCCCAAAGGAGGGTAGTGTTATTTTGCAGTGTCTAATGCTCATGAAGATGAACTGTTCAGTGTGTGCTATAAAAATACGGGTGAATTTGCAATTTGGGAGTAAGAATGTTGGATGCAATTCAAAACATGGAAGTGGAGGGACGGAAAGATTGGATGGCGCTTGTGGCCGTTGACCAAGCAATTCCGAAGGACGTTCTTCTAAAGATAATTGAGAAGGACACGACTAAGGAAGCATGAGAAACGTTTCAGATGATTCGTATGTGAGCCGATCGGGTAAAGGAGGCTAAAGTACAAACTTTGTAAAGTGACTTTGAGATGATCCGGATGAAAGATGGTGAATTGGTGTAAGATATTGCTATGAGATTGAATACTATTATGACCTATTGTGATCGTTATTCAATATCTAGATGAAAATATCGAGGAGGTTAAGATGGTGAAAAAATGTCTTCGAGCCATCCTGATGTAAATAATGCAAATCCAGATGTGGTTCTTATTGGTGTCCCACACTGGCACTGGCAAGGCCTCACTTCCGTGTATGCAACGCAAAAAAATTTGAATTTTTTTCTACTATTGTGTCACTACTTAAAAAAATGTGCAACTACGTAATACAAAATGTGCCACTATAGGCGATTTTTTTCCGTGTCATACCTAATATGAAATCATGTGTCCACCTCTATGCAAATCGGAAATCGTAGCATCGATCGAGTAATTTGTGGACTTGAAAACATGATGGTGGAAGAAGTTGTGTGTCGTCTCAAGACCCACGAAGAGAGATTTCAACGTTATGGAGAACGAGAGGGTAAACCTTCTCTATTGCTTACACATGCCAAGTGGCATTTCAATCTAAGCAACCCGACGAGGGACACTTGTGATCAAGGGAGAGGAGGACATAAAGGACGATGTCAGGGATGAGGTCGAGGTCGAGGTCAAGGTATGGTTTAGGAGGTGGCCATGAGATGCAAACCAAAATAACCATATGTAACATCCAAAATTTTGGTAAGTCTTAGAACCCTAAGGATTATATTATTTACATAAATGGTCCCTTAAGTACGTTGGGCGTACTTAAGTGTACGCTTAGCGTACTGCATGGATGTGGTCGCGGAGGAATCAAGGTACGCTGGGCGTACCTTGAGTTACGCGGGGCGTACGCGCTAGGGTTGCAAAACCCTAATTATCTGGACTTTAGGCCTATTTAAGCAACCTTATGTTCCTTGGACTAAAACCTAGAGAGCCTCCACAGCCTTCGAACGTCCATATACTCCTGGAAACCTTGTGAGATCATTCTTAAGCCTTAAAGTGTGCATTTGTGGCCTTTTGTGTGTATTTCAAGAAGAAGGGGTGGTCAAGCAAGCTTGGATCAAGTGGGTGCTTCAAGATCCTGCATTAAAAGCATCTTGCAAAACTTCTGGAGCTCGGGAGGCTGGGAATTACTAGGAGGGCAGTATTCGTATTCATCGGACGGAGGTGAGTCTTCTCACCATACCTATGGGTCTACGGCACCAAGGTCGGCCCATTATGTGTACATGTTGTATGTGTGTTATTCATTTATGAATTGTTATGTTATGTGATATTATGTTGGTATGGAAGACCCCGGGGGGAGCCCGTGACATTGGATATAAGACCATGTGGGGTATCCCATGGCATTCCTAGGTAAAGACCATGTGGGGTAGCCCATGGCATTGGATGTAAGGTCATGTGAGGTAGCCCATGTCAGTCCTAGGTAAAGACCATGTGGGGTAGCCCATGGCATTCTTGTTGATTGTATTGCATGGTTTATGTGGCATGTTTGTAGCTTTAATTAGCTATCAGGATATGTATATGTGTTTGCATGTGGTATGCTCTGGAAAACTCGCTAAGCATTTCGCTTACAGGTTGTTGATTTGTTTCAGGTACTTCTGAGCCCAAGGGCAAGGGCCCAGCGTGATGACGTGGCGCGCACTCTATCTCTCTTTGTTTTAAAAAGGAAAACAAAGATGTAATGAATATTAATTTGAAAATATATGTTTGGGAATCTGTGGTTTATGAGATTGTTTTGATTAACTCAAAAGTGAAAAATTTTCTTTGTAAAATTTGGTCGTTACACCATAATGCTCCCTGAAATTATAAAGATAAAATAAAATGTTTTACTTGTAACAAATCCAGTTTTTTCATTAATTATACGTTGGAGTGCTCAAACAAGAATCGAGGTAAGCATGCGAATCCCACTCAAACCAATGAAGAAGAGCCCATTTCGAGGAGAGGAGGCAAATGCGACATCCCCATTTTTCATGGTTAGAAAAGACATTTTATTTATGCTCATTTTAAATTTTATTTGCGGAATTGGCCCCATAAAAGTATTTCCAAAGAAATGTTTTTTTCATTGCTTTATTAAACGTGTGATGTCATAATTGATACAGAAACATAAGCATAAGCTTTGACAAGCCTTACAGTAATTACACTAGTGGCCTACAAACTCTTTTAATCCCTTAGTATATGATTACACTATTATCGAAGTATCTTCGTATCGCCACTAGTGATACAAAGAAACTGAGTGGGTCAGATTGAAAAATCTGGTGAGTACAGAGGTTTTCAACTTACAGTAATTAACCCGAATTACCTATTCCTTTTATTCTCACTTCCTGATCCTAAAACGTTATTAGCAAGGGAATCTATCCTAAAGGATCCCTGAGTGAACAACATTTACTTGGGGATTCCTTGGCAATATATGTTAAACACCCGAACGTCAGGTATTTTCCATTTTGACCTTAAGTATGAAAACGTATTACAAAGTTGGTCCTTACACCATGCGTACTTGGGCGTACGCATGGTGTAGCTCATTAAAAGGGAGTCATGTGCTCATGTGAGTATGATAGGCATACTCATGAGTACGTTGGGCTTATGTGACAAATGAAACCCTAATTTTGGGTTTTGAGCATTATTTAAACATCCTTATCCCCTCAAAACTCTTTCCTTCATCAGTCTCCACCTCCTAAAACGTCCCTTGCTAACCCTAATCCATTGTGTGAGAATTTTTTAGCTTGAGAGTGTGTATTTGTGTTATTAAAGAGAAAAGAAAATAGTGGGATCATCTTTGAAGCTTTAAGAAATTGTAGATCCGAAACTTCCACCTTGCAAGCAACCTCCAAAAGGTATAAAGCTAGAAACTTGATGAATGTTTTCATTGGATCTTACTAGCTCTTAAGTTTTATGCATTTTGGTCCCTTAGTCTTGGTGCTCATGAGTATGGATTACTCTAACCATAAGAGCTATCATTTTCAGACGATTTTAGGTGCTAAGAACCATAAAATGTGATCTTGGTTCTTTTCTTCCCTCCATGCAAGAGTTATGGTGTTTTGGTTTGAGTACTAAGTTAGGGTTTTGGTTTTAGACCACTTCTATCCAAGGAAAGTCCACTACAAGAAAAAGACCCTTTTACGACGCGCAAATCACGACGCTCACTAATTTATGTTACGCAAAAGAGAGTGACAATAAAAACGTGTCGTCTGTTCAAAAAATTTGAGGATTTAGATCACGCATTATTGCGTGCCCTTAAATTAGTGTCTAATGTAAAAAAAAAACACGGAGGGCACTTTATCTAAAACGTGCGTCCTCTGTGATTGTCGCTTTATGATTTTTACTAAAACGCGCGTTCTTGAAAGGGGGAAATGAAATCCCCTCAAAATTCTTAAAATTTTTAATACCCCGCTTCAAGATCCCCTTCGTTCTATTCTTCCCTTTTCTCTACAAACCCTAATCACGATGCCATCTCTGTTGTATACCTCAACAATTCATATATTTGAAAATCATTGGGATAATTTCTAGGGCTTTTTTAAACACTCATTCGACTCTTTTCTCTCCTGCCTCCCCTGTCTCTCTATTTTGTGCTCTGATATCCCCCTTCCATTTATGCCCCGTCTCCGTCGCCATCAAAACGAGGATATGAGACAGTGCTTGATCTACGATCGTCCAGTCGTCGATGCCCGGTTAATAGGAGTTGAAAACATCATAACATAAAAACTGTTCTTAACCTTGCCGGACTCAGAAAAGCCGATGTGGCACATCCACGAGTATGAGGTGAAGAGCGACGTCCTTTTCCTCCCCGGCGTCCCTGGTCCGGTTGAGCGGCAAGATCGGGAGAAAGCGCCGAAAACTTACGGGAAGACGATTCACTTTTTTGGCAGGTGGATAGAGGCGATCAACTTCCCCTAGGTCTCCCAAAGGTAATGATGGCTCTAATTCGTGATGGCTTTACCCTAATCTCGCTAAAGGTACAATTTACATTTCCTGATTTCCGCCATTTTTGATCACCTGCAACTTATGTAGAAACTCTATCGATCGATTATTATTACATATTTGGAGTCTCGCTATGGTGTTTTGTTCAAAAAGGAAAGGGATAACAGGGCGTATATGGAAGGTTTATCCCAAGGAATTCACTCAAAAGCACACGCTGATGGAGTTGGACTCAAAACTATTGTACGAGATATCAATTTGCATTGCTTGGAGACCTGGAAAGGGTAATTTGGGAATATAGTCATCCAATTTCATTACGTCTAGTTGTTAACAATGGTTTATGTTAACTATATATTAACTTTTTTTGGTGTTTTTTGTTTATTAGGTTTGTCCAACTCATTTGCACCCACGCCTAGCTGAGTTTCTTGAGGTTGTTGCTAAGTAACTGGTATGGCGACAAGTATCAGTTATCTTTTTTATAAGTGTCAAATGTCCTTTATTTATTTATTTGTTTTTTTGTTTATCATCTGAATCATCTAGTATTTTTTGATGTTATTTGTGAAGGGCTTAATAAGTCACTGAAAATAGTGCAATCACCCTATGTAGACTTGCATGAGTTTGTCCTCAGCTTGTATCACCTCACACGGAGCATTTTATGCAAGCATGGCATATTGCTTTAGCCATGTAAGTCCCAAAATTTTTACAACTTCAACCTCATTTCCTTTTTCTTAGAATTTTTACTTAAAACATCATTTGACAATACTTAAATTTCTTAATGTCAACAAAATTCGGGATGATATTCAAAAGGAGGATGCTTTTCGAGGTCTCTGTGAAATGGTATGCATCTGCTTTTGTTTGGTTTTGACTTTTGATTTGATTTGAAGTAGAAACTTACTTATGTTTTTTTGGTTTGTAGGTGAAAGTGAACACATCAGTGGATTTAAGTTCACTTGTTTTCTTATGTAGAGCCATTTCTAGTTGGCATGTAAGTTTTTCATTTCAACTATTCTTCAACACACACACACAATATATACATGTGTCAACACCATTTCAGCATGCACACCTGATTTTTAGAGGCTAGTCAATAGTCATGGTCTGTGGTAAAATTGAAGAAATCAAATAAAACGCCATCACCATTCAGCTCTATAACGACACCTCTCTCACAATCAGCTCATACCACAGAGATGCATCCTTTCATTCTCTGATAAGGTTTTCTCTCCTTCTCAGTTCTCGCTGCAAATTCGCTATGTCACTATCTGCGTTTATGATTTTGGTGAGTTCATCATGTATCTATATCCCTTTCCAGCAATCTACGCATACTTTTGTTTAACTTGCCTTTATTTTGTGTTCATACAGCTGAAATTTGCTTTAATGTGTGATTTCACTACATAATTTGGTTATGTAATTATTATACGATGATTTAGATCTCCGATTGAAGTTTGGGCACACCGATTAATGTTTTGGAACGCTGATTTGAACATCATTTGTGCGTTGGGTGCGTCGACTCAATATATGGTAACAAAATCTCACATTTTCCAGCAATTAATTGTGTATATCTTAATTGTAAGGGGTAGCATGTCTTTGACTAAGAATTGGAATCACAATGTTACATGCTGCTAGTGTTAGAAAAAACTCATGAGCAGAAATTCTTTCATTCCCATTTAACCCTTTATGAAGCAACCCCATGAGATCAGGATCCACAGTAATATCAGATTTTATCTTTTTTTCCTTTCATGTCTGCTTCTGTTGAAACAAGAATGTTATAAAATGAAAAAAAGAATGTTATAAAATAAAACTACTAAAAGAAAGTCAAATGTCAAAAAGTCAAACCTGGATTCTCTTTATCCAGAATTGGTGGATTATGATAATGCTTCCTGAAAATAGAAGCTTTTCTGAATTCCATTTTGTTTTCAGTAAGTGTTCTAGTTTGATCAGAAAACACATAACAAATTTGACCTAAATCTTCATTTATACTTAAGGATCTGCATTGAAACCTTGAGTTTGTACTGATATCATACATGTGTTTGTCTTCTATCATGAAATAAGATTGACCTAATCGAACCAATTCCATGGTGATGTATAAAGATATCGGAATCATGATCTGAAACACAATAATAGAACTCAAAAACGCAAAAAACGTCTCCATTGGAATCCCATAGTATTTATACGATTTTCCTGGAAACTTTCCCTTTATAAGATAGCTCTTTCTGTAATAAGGAATCGTATCAATTGCATCCTGATGACTCATCAGCCATAAACACATCCCAATAGCAACAACAAGACACAATATGAATAGAAAAACAGATAACCAGATAGTTTCTGAGTTCATTGCTTGTTCAAGTCTGCTTCTTTTTGAAGGGGAAATTGCACTATTTAGCATAGATTTTGTCTCTTGTTCAGCATACACAACAACACCTATAACCCATTTTGTGTTTTTCACCTGACACCCACGTAAGATAATGTTTGATTGACTAAGGGAAACTTTATGACCATTTAACTCTATTAGCTGTGAACTCATATATGTTTCTATTAGGTTGTTCGCATCTAATTACCCCTGATATTGACCCTAATGGCATTAAGGATGTTTCTTGTCTAGCATAACGTGTCTTTAAATTCGACTCTCCATCTAAATTCATGGCTTGTATGTAAGCAATGCCACTAGGATCACTTGTCCACATCAGCACCATGTCACAAGAGATTCTTTGTTGTTCTCATTTCTGTCTGATCTGTGTCTTCTCTAATCCTCGTATCCATCTTTTATAGCAGTTGCTATGAGAATAAAAAGGAGAGGGAAGAGAGAGACTGTTCTTCCAAAGACTACAAGAGGAGGAAGCTGATTGAGAGTTGCAATGGATAAAAAGTATATGTAAGCCACTTGATGAAACTGAATGAAGAGATTCTTGGGTAGGAAGTTTATAAGTGTGTATTTGCTAGTGGTGATCTTGTTTCCTGCTGAAAGTGGGTTGGTCTCCAAATGGCGGCCTAAGGACCGGGTAATCTGTTATTTCTTGCATTTACCCTGTCACACCCCCAAACCAGAACGGCGAAAACGTTCGGGGGCGGAGGACGTCATATTCAGTATCATAACAGTTCATAGAAAGGAAAGTACACACCACCATACATATATAAAGGTTTTAAAAATGTTTACATCATTGTATTCATTACATGTTCAAAAGATAAATGCATAAACATCTTTCAAAAGAAGTAATTAACGCCAACGCGTTAATCCCAAAAGTTGATTTCCAAACCTGCTTAGCGGTTCCCTGAGAATACAAGTTATTTCAAAGAGAAAGTGTCAACAATTAAGTTGGTGAGTTCGTAAGTGGTTTAGAAACATTGAATGTCATTCCAAAATGAGTGTATGTTTTCCAAGAAAATCCCTTATTTTCTTATAAAAGTATGAAATGCATGAGAGTATTTGTGTTGAAAATGTAGATAGTTGAACCAAGAAAATCCCCTATTTTCCTAATAGTTATTTGGTTTGTATACAGGAAAATCCCATATTTTCCTAAAGTAATAGTTTGTTTATTGTCCAAGACTGAAAATCTGAAAGCAAACCACATGCTTTAGAAGATTTTAAACATAGATTTATATAATAAACCTATCAGAAGATTCCTGTTTGTTAGATAAAGAATAGTTTTATTAGCTACTCGTTCATCAATCAGAAGTACTATAATAATTGTGTATCCGATGAGTTTTATAACCATACTAAACATAATATGCCTGTAGCGACGTTCTTCAGGCGTCGTAGCGTTATGACAAACTGTCACCCCAAAGGACGGACTGTAGCTAACAGTCAGGGCGCGGGATCATGACTTCCCGTATAGATCTATACACATTTGACACGTTCTCCTAACGAGAGACTCTGGTTATAGACAGGACTTGTAGTATTACCTTCTAACAAGAAGGTAGTATTTGAAGATATACACGTCTCATGGATTCTCAACTAAGTCTGTATTAAAGTAATAGTTTTGTATGCAAAGTTTATCCTTTTTCACAATGTTTGACAAAGCATAAATCATGAGTTTTTAGAATGTATAAAACGGATTAGCAACAAAAGATACTTTGAAATCACTAAATACTTTGTATAAGTCTAGTGCATGCAAAGTATGTCAAGAGTTTTCCATAGTAGTAATGAATTCCAAGTGATTCATTTGATAAAAACGAGTGAAGTGAAGCTTTATAAAATACACGATAATAACCGTATGTTTACTTGTATCCCCCCCCCCCTAAAAGAGTATAAAAAGCATTTAAAATGTATTTAAAGTGTGTTTGTAGGGGTATGAACTCACTTGATAGATTGAAGAAGGTGTGACGAAAACCGAGCAGAACTTTGGCTTGAAAAGGCGGATTTTCTCGGGATTCTCGGGAATCTCGGGAGTACAAACGACCTTCGGAACTTGAGCTAAGCGACCAGGGCTTCGGGTTTGCACGGGCACGGAAAACGAGGCAAAACGCAAGAAAAACGATAGGAAATGAGCAAGTTTTCCCGGAACCCTCGCATCCCTTTTATAGGGGCTGGGAGGCCTTGGTACGCGGGGCGTACCCGTGCGTCATGCATGACCGAGTCCTCGACTGCCCCGGAGTTCGGATGTGACGGGGCGTAGCTCGCATAGGGGGCGATGTAGACGAACCGGGGCCAAGGCCTTGAGTACGCTGGGCGTACTCGGGTACGCAGGGCGTACTCGCGTGACTCAGACTTCGGATAATACCGAAGTTTTCAATTAAAAATATATATTAATTATTTATTAAACTTCAAAAATTCATATCTCCTTCATACGAACTCCGTTTTCGACGTTCTTTATATCCACGCGTAGGTGAGACTAAGATATACAACTTTCGTTTAGATTCCGTCGGCAAATTCCGAAATTATTTTTATTATTTATTTTTAAAAGGTCGGGGTAAGAAATTTCGTTAATAATTCATAACTTTTTCATACGATGTCCGTTTTGGGCGTTCTTTTTATGTACGTTTGCAGTTTAACGATATCTATGACTTTCATTTAGTCACCTAAGGTCAAAAAGTATTTTATTGAAACTTTGCGTTTTTACGTAACTTCGTATTGCCGGTTTTTGTCGGAAAACTTAGAATGGTCATAACTTCTTCGTTATAACTCGGATTTTAGTGTTCTTTATATGCTTGGAAACCTTAACACGATATCTACTACATAGCGTACTCCAAACAGAGCTTTTGAATACTTCATTTTTCGATGATATTCTAATAACTTTTTCAAAGAGGTTACAAGACTCGATTTTCAATGACCTGAAATGACGGGTTGTTACATACCCTTTCATCATTTTCGATTTCCTTTTGCATTTTATATGCTTATGAGATAATCTGCTATCAGACAAGGTGTATGCCTTGTTTCTGTTGGACCTATTAGTTTCCCACTATTACTGATTAGATGAGTAGGGTAACCTGTAATCATGTATGCTTGCCACATAAAGCTGTATTTTGCCATACTTGGCTTACTTGCACCAACAGTTATTAAGCAAAAAGCTTGTAGTGGGTGGTTTAGTTTTGTTAGTTGGAGTTCACATGATCATCAAAGTAATTTACTTTAGAGATTTGCTGGAGGCTTCTGTTGCTATATGTTAAACCCAACATGCTATTAGTGTTGTTGTTCTTGTAATTGTGATCATTCGTTGCTAATATAGCTATGCATTTGAAATAAGAAGCTATGATTTGTTGGGTTGTTATTGGTAGTGTATTTCTTTATAGTTAGCTCTAAAATGATGTTTTTTTTAACTGCAGATGAAAACAGGATGTGTTGCTCTTGTTTTATGTTTGAATATCAGTGTAGACCCACCCGATGT
The DNA here is from genome assembly GCF_002870075.4 of Lactuca sativa. Lineage (NCBI taxonomy): Eukaryota > Viridiplantae > Streptophyta > Magnoliopsida > Asterales > Asteraceae > Lactuca > Lactuca sativa. The sequence continues at coordinate 61,640,296 of NC_056631.2, read as the reverse complement.
TATAAAGATTTCACCTTGTGTCAAATAAAAATAATTATTCCAATAGTGGAATAATTATTTGCATTTGAAATCAGAGGCTATGATGTTTTATGTTCAAATTCATCAAGTCCTTGGCATGAAGTCTTAGATAGAATCTTAACTGCAATCCCCAATCCTTCTAGCAGACCCTAAATATCATTATTGGCCATGTACCAGGATCAACTTGCAATCTAGATAATGAAATTGTATATAAATGAGTTCATTTTTTTTATATACAATTGCATTTGAAATACAAATAATTATTCCAGTTGGCACATAGTAAGATAGATAATGCAATTGTATATAAATGAGTTCATTTTTTTTATAACATTTACTCATTATTGGAATAATTATTTGTATTTGACATATTAGTGAAATGAATTATCTTTGTTATTTATGGTATTTTATTTTGTATTATGAGATTTTTAATGTATTATTTAATTTGACAATTAGTAAATCTATAAATAATACTTTTTTTAAACATTTAAAATTATGATACGCAAAAATGTGTGTCATCTTCATTTATGACATGGCCTTTCTTGACAGGGGCTTTCTTGATACGCATTGCGTGTCATTAACACGCGCGTCATAAGGTTACGACACGCGAATGCGTGTCGTCTTCCTTTATGACAAGGCCTTCCTTGATACGCATTGCGTGTCGTAAATGCGCGTCGTAATTGAGCGTCGTAAATGCGTGTCGTCTATAGACGACGCGCAAAAGTGTGTCGTCTTTCTTTATGACACGGCCTTCCTTGACGCGCATTTGTGCGTCGTCTGAGCCTTCTACGACACGCAATGAGCGTCGTAAAAGGCTGTTTTTCTAGTAGTGGTCATAAAGGTGGAAAATTTATGACTTAGAATGATATTTGGGTCGAGATCTGAACATTGAATGTGAAATCTTAATAGATTAATCACTTAAAGAGAAAAGTAGATTCAGCTTGAGTACGTTGGACGTACCAAGTGGTACTATGTGAGTATTAGCCAAGGGCCCCGTAATTTGGATGGATCGCGACTACGCCCAACGTAGTGACTGGGTACAAGGGGTATATTCAGTCTGTGTTGACTATGACTTTCTGACTTTTGACCTTTGAGCAGGGGTTTGACCAAGTTTGATTTAGGGGTATTTTAGGTATTTTGAGTAGTAGTTTGAGTTTAGCTCATTGTTTATTATATAGGTGACTGGTAGAGACAACAGTTGGAGCAGTGATCTGTTTAGTTACATTTCAGACTGTGAGGTGAGTTCTCCTCACTATAATTGTGGGTCGAAGGCACCAATGTTGGCATGCTAGGTTATCTATCCTAGTATGTAGGATGTTGATATGTTGTAGTGATCTGTGAATCTGTGTGATTGTCTGTGTTGTTATTTGATTTATCGGTTGCATATGTCTACATAGCACGGTATGGGTTGATGCTTTACTTTTATATGCGTAAGACAACAGACCGGGGCATTCTAGTTCAATGACTGATTGGGCCGAGGCAATCCAATCTGATGACTATGGTCCGGGGGTAATCCAACCTGATGATTGTGGAGCCGAGTGTGATCCAGTCCGATGAATGTTGACCCAACATGCATATTTGTATATGTTTTGTTATGTGGGGTATTTTTGGAGAACTCACTAAGCTTTGCCTTACAGTTTAAGTGTTATGTTTTAGGTACTTCTAATGATCGGGGCAAGGCGAAGGTGTGATCGTACACATACTTCGGTTATATGTTTTGGATATTTTATGATACTTTGATTCTAGGGTAGTTGTATTTGATACTTGGTTTATGACTTGAGTTTTTATTGGAAACAATGATTTTACTTAAATTCAAAAATGAAAAATTTTATCGTGATTTTTGGGATGTTATAGCATCCATGGAAGTGAATAGAATCCCCAATGTATAGTTAATTTATACTTGCAGGTCGTAGTCATGTCCGTATGTGGTATTTGAACATCTTCAAGTCAGAGACATGTCCATGTATGTGTTGTTAGCACTTGCATGTCATAGACCTGCTCGCGTTAGATTCCTTAACACATGTAAGTTGTAAACATATCCGTGTAATACTGATAAACATCTACAGGATTCCAAGCATGTCCATGTTCGCCAAGATTTTCTAGTATAGTTTGTGGTTGTCACCTAAATTCTACTAGATGATTATTCCCTAGTACAATAAACTTCAATGTTTGTTATGGCCTCACAATGTATTTTACTTTCCTCAACCCTTTACTACCTAATATAATTTAGGTCAAATAAGTAATTCAATATTTTATAAGGTTTAACCAAGTAAGTGACATTGAGCACAAATATTACAAAATATAGGAAATAGACGCACATAGCATCTAAGCATTTAATATACTTCATATCTATGTGTAAGCTAAAAATAACTATGCTCCCACTTGTTAAAATAGGATGTCTCATAATTTGAGCAGCATTTCGCCTTAGCACTTTGACATTTCCCTTAACGTGACCTAGGTATGATTATCATTAAGTCACAGTCTGATATTCCTTACGATTAATGATAGTCTAGATTCCTCAACAATCCTAATGTCTACATCAAGATCTATCAAATAAGGAATAACCATGTAGGATCATATCGAAGGTATGGTCCTTTTGGTATACAGAGTATAATCTACAATGTTTGGAAATCCCACTTTGAACACCTCACTAAATCCAACCTAGACATTATTTTCATAAGTAGATCAATCAGTATAATTGTAACTCCTGGTTTTAGGTCATTTCTTAATTCAGGGTTGTGGACCGTAATTCAATCATGTAGAGGCTTTAGGCCTTAAGGAAGTTAATTTTAGACCTTATTTAAGGTTGATAATGTTGGCTATGAGATCTAAACCCTTGATTTATGTGTTGGATTGAAGGGTATAAAGGAAAAAAGCTATATGTCACATTTCTTGCATGGACTACGGTTTTAGTTCGACATGTGTTAAGAAAAATGTAATTAGATAGGATTGTGGGGATCTTCAATACCTTTACGTGCATGTAAAGAGCACCAAAAATGAAGTTGAAATGAAGAACTTATGGTTGCTTGAAGTTAAGCTGGAAAGAGGAGTTTGACACTATGCAGGGCGTACACTTGGTACGCAGGGCATAGTGGCTGAAGGGTGGGACAAGTTTTTAGTAGGCTACGCAAGGCGTAGCCTATGTTATGCAGGGCATAACTACGGATAGTAAAAACCCTAATTTTGTGGTTTTAATCCCTATTTATAGACTCTAACCCCTTGAGGTCCTTCTTATCATCAACCTCTACCCTTTTGATCCTCTAACTCGAAACCCTAGCCATCTTGTGAGGATTTTGGAGCATTTGAGGGTTTCCATGTGTGTTTTGAGAAAAAAGAGATCATTGAAGGTGTGTTTGGGAAGTCCAAGTGTAACACTTGATCGAGTATGTTCATATTCAACCCTTATTATTTTAAAACTATTGCATTTTGGTCCTTGTGGCTAGTACGTGGGGCGTACCATAGGGTACGCTTGGCGTACTTGCTGATTTATGATCGCGGGCATCGGCTTCGTACGTTGGGCAGATGCTGGCCAGGGGCAAACCCTAAGTCTTAGGGTTTGTTCCCTATTTAAGCCTCATTAACTCACCTCCTGGGCATTTTAGACTAGCCTCCACCCTTTGAAAACTCTAATGCATTCGTTTGGCTTGTGTGGTGCTCTTGTGCTCTTGTTTTGAACTTTGGAGGGTTTTGTGCATCTTGAAGTGGTAGAAGAAGAAGTTTGAAGACTCATTCTTTGGAGGGGAGCTTAGAGATCCAGCTTTAGTACCTTCGTTTTGTGGCTTTGAGGTATAAAGTTCAAAACTTGTCATCTCATTTCATAGATCTATTCCTTGGCTTGTTTTTAGCTATTTTGGTCCCTTTTTGGTTGGTTTTGTGAGCTAAGGCTGTTTTAAGAGCTAAACCTTGTAGGCATTGACGTTTTAAGGGTTCCTTTAGCATAAAAATGCAAATTTTATGGTATTTATGGACCCATTGTAACATCCATAAAAACTCATAAAATTTAAACTTTTCAAAACAACTCTTTTTCTAAGGAAGTGTTTACAAAAACCATTGTTCCTAAAACATTATTTAAAAATCAGAATCGCTTTCAACATAGTTTCAAAATATATACATTATCAAAGTTTCTCCGAAATCATTTCTTGGAACATAAAAGTGACCCTCTTAAACTTGATCAGACCGCAGCTGACTCTGATCCAAAATCAATCTCATCCGCAGTGAAGTACCGGAACCACAGCCACCGTCATCAGTTATTAGTTCTTAGTTTTAGTTTTTATTTGTTTTATTAGAATACTTACTTTTGTCCAGTGTGCCTTGCATGACCACAGTAGAACAAATAGAACTTGTAATCCTCGAGACTCTATGAATAGAGCTCTCTTTCTGAGTGAAAAATATCTCTAGAATCTCACATCTCACCTTACTCACTTCTTACTCACTTATCTTCATATATCGTCTGAACTTAATTGATCGCAATCTCTCCTCAGAGCAAGTCATTCTTGACTTCATCACTAAGTTTGATTTCACTCACTAACTTGGATTGACTGCAATTCTTGTTAAGAATCAACTTATGTGTATACTTGATATAATACTTGTTGGCATTTATATTTCCTTATATTTTCACATCTAATCATCTAGCTATCTAACTCTAACTTATTATTTTTGTTGAGATTTATGATCCACTTAGTTAAACTTCATTCTGCATTATTATTTGTTCTAACGTTTGTTCAAGTGTGTTACTCAAGTTTTTCTCTCAACATCATAAGTCCTAAACGCGAGGATGTGTACGGTTACGCTTTCACCCTGACAAGATTCGTTGAAGTACCTGAAATCATAAACCAAAACTGTAAGCACAAAGCTTAGTAAATTTCCCCCAAAGTACCAACACCCAAACAGATAATACATACAAATAACATCATGCTCAAATACTCGAGATGGAATACCAGGCATGTCTACAATGGGCCCAATCAGCCTCAAGCTGGAATACCAAGCATGTCTATGATGGGACCAGTTATCCACGGGATGGAATACCCTCGTATCATAAGCAATTTGGTCCAATCAACCATTGGGTTGGAATACCAAACATGTCGGGTCCATTCAACCATCTAGTTGGAATACCCCATACCCATTGACTGACGCACAAAGCAGTCCAGTCTCACCATAATCCATACAATCATATCGGGTCCAATCAACCATCGGGTTGGAATACCCCAGGCCCAATCAACCATCGGGTTGGAATGCCAATAGACAACGGGTCCAATCATCCTCGGGATGGAATACTCTCAAGCCCTCAATACGAGTCTAGCATACTGCCCGGTCCTCAGTTCATATCTGGAATGCTCCTAGGTTTGTTGGCTACTTCACGGAGTAGTACAACCTCAACCTAACACAACATGCCGGCATATAACAGATAAACATATAAACGGTCTACAGGCACACATGCAGATCTACAGATCACTACTCATAGCATCATCCTATAAACCAGTATATTGATCTAACAGATCATTACTGAACAATATCATACTATCACATAACAGGATATCTAATCCAATGGGTCGGCCTTGGTGCCTTCGACCCAAAAGTACAGTGAGGAAAACTCACCTCGAATGAAGCTCCTCGAAAGAAATCCCTAGTTGCCAGCTTCCCGAGCTATCAATACTAACAACACACACAATTAGCAATTAGGTTCCATGATATAATCCATAATCCTTACTTGGGATAAAATGACCATTTTACCCCTGACCCAACATGGACCAAAACCGAGGCCTAAAACCCAAAAGATCCATAAAGGCCTATTAATGGCCCAATTTTCCAAATTAGACCCAACCCCCATATGGGCCTTATCCTAAGCCCATAATTTTCCAAATTACTATTTTGATTACCTCAAGTACCCACTTAGAACAACTTGGTCAAAGACACGGTTAAAAGTCAAGGTCAACAGCCTGAGTTGACCCAACTCGTCGAGTTGTCCATCAACTTGCCGAGTTCCACCATCAACTGCACAAATTGGGAAAAACCAAGTCAGCTCACGGAGTTGACCAAAAAACTCACCGACTTCCTCTATAAATTTGAAAATGTCAAGGAAAACCGAGCCAACTCGTCGAGTTTCTCCATAAACTCGCCGAGTTCGCCAAAAACCCACATCTTAATACATTAAGCACTTAATCCATAAGGACATGACTCCGAAACATAGACCTGACTTCCTTGAGCTGGAAAAACCACGTAAAGTTGCCAACTTTATGTTCATGCATGTCTAAATGAAGCTCTTAAGCTTAGAATGGACTTAATAATTGACTGAATGCATGCATAACACCAAAATCCTCATAAAGTTTGCACCTTTAAGCTCAAGGGTACCATAACCAACACAAATATGAAAGAGAAACCCCTTAAATGAATTTTTTCCATCATCATCCCAAAAAGAGGCCAAAACACAACAAAACCCAAAATGAGAAACTCTAATCATCTACAAATCAAGGTATGAACTTGATACCTTAAAGTGACTGTAACAAAATGGAGTGATTATGGATCCAAGACTTCCTTCTCCAAGCAAGAAACATCAAGATCTTCTAATTCCTTCATAATGCACAAAATGAACACCAAACTTCCTTCCAAGGCTCAAAAACTTGACAATGGATGCTACAAATTGTTTTAGGGTTTTGATAACAGTGGAAGCTGATAAGGAGGCCAGGAAAGGACTTAAGGCCTTTAAATAAGGCGCAAGACCCTAAAAATTAGGGTTTCCTTCCCAGCTGCCAACTCACCGAGTTGAGGCTCCTCAACTTGTCGAGTTGGTTCATTTAATTCCCACGATTCTTCAATCTTTAGCACATCGAGTTGGTCCCTCCAACTCGTCAAGTTGACTTAGAAATAGGGTTATTCTCAACAATTTATTTTCAAGAGTTCGGATGTTAGACCCATGCATGTATTAAGTAATTTGTTAAGCTCTTTTGAGCTCTAAGAGCCTCATTAAGTCATGCATGCACGTAAAGTTGGCAACTTTACGTGATAAACCACCTTAAGGAAGTCATATATGAGTGTTGGATGAAGTCTTAATCGATTAAGAGCTGAATAATGGAAGTTGGCCAAGTTGGTGGAGTACGTTGGGCGTACAAGCAGGTACGATGTGTGTACAAGTCCTAAAGCGAGTACGCTTAGCGTATGAGCTGAGTACGCCCCACGTACTCAACAGATTGGGCTTCATAATTTTTGGGCTCTCGGTCTTGGGCTATATTTGGACTTAGGTGTTTAGAGCTTTATTGGGCCATCAAATTTTATTTGGGCTGGTGTTTCATGTTGGGTTTGATGGGTTTTGAGCACTACAACATTCATATGGTGTACATGCAACCCTAATGCTTTGGATCTCGGTTTTTCTCAAGTTATACATGCAAATTAATTTTCCAAAGCAAGAAACCTAATCTAGCATACATAAAAACCGAAATCTAATCATTTTAGGGTTTAGAAGAATACCTTTCTTGTTGATCAATTTTTATATTCCAAAACTTGAGGGCAAAATTTGAAAATTTTCAAAACTTCTAGATCAAATTTTAAATAATTAAACTAATCATATAATTTGAACATTATCTTAAAATTTGACCATTATCTTTCAGTTAGATGAGGATATCCATTACCATAACAGAATAATCATTTTTAATCAGTTAAAACAATTTAAGGTAATGATGCTTATCTAAATTAGGCTTGAAATCCGAAACTTCTGCCAACTGACAAACCAACTCATCGAGTCAAGACATGGTGGAACGACCGAAAAATTTCAACCAATTTAAAATTTTCAAAAACAATCCGATTTCATTAAATTATTACAAAAAGGTTTTCAATACAATTCATTTAAAGTATTCCCAGAATCACATCACAACATAAACATGAGGAGCGGTACGATCACGCCTTCGCCTTGCCACGGTCTCCTGAAGAACCTGAAAAACAGTAAACCACAACTGTAAGCCCGAAATGTAACGCCGAAAATTTCAAAACAATTTTTCATTTAAAATAATCGTTTAATTCTTAAAAACACTTTATTTAAAGTCTCATTCATAATCGAATTACAAAACATAACTCCATTTCCATTTGCATGATAAACCAGGATCCTCAAAACATGACTCTTTCTCTGGTGTGTACAATCGAGCCGGTGCCGTCCCGTGACACTGTAATAACCTGAAACACACAACACAAACACTGTAAGCACGAAGCTTAGTGAGTTCCCCAAACTACCGCATACAACACATACGCCACTCGAGGCTACTGTATGACCCTCCGGTCGGTGTGTCTCAGCGGGACCTTCCAGTCCCGTAGCTCGTTGGACCCTTTGGTCCGGTCATAGCTCGTTGGGCCCTCTGGCCCGGTCTGAATCGTTAGACCCACCAGTCCGGTCTGTATCGTTGGACCCTCCGGTCCGGTCTATAACTCCGCATAGCATAAATCACAAAGACATCATGCATAGCATGTCACATACAATAGGATAACATAATACTCAATGTAAGCACATACGACCTTCCGGTCACACAATACTACCACTCAAGGTAACGTAGAGTGAGAAGACTCACCTCGCGTATCTCGATAACTCGCAAATCCCGGAAATCACTCGCGCTCGATCCTCCGAGCTATAATCCCCCTATAACACCATAGATCTCTAATTAACACTTTCTCAACTAAGGTTGACTACCCATATCAAGTCAACACTAGTCAACTCTAGTCAACTCCCGCGCGCCTCGCTGACCCTCCCGACAGAGACGGAGACCCCAGTTTCGCCTCGGTTTTAACCACCAGGCTCCAAAAACTCAACACTAAGGCTACTCAAGCCTAAAACTGCTCTGCATCATGCACTTACCAGAGAACACTCCATCATCACACTCTCTTGCCATCTAGTGGGTACTATGGCTTCCCACAACATTACGACAGCCTCTGACTAGTAAGTACTATGGCTCCCCGTAGTATCACAACGCCAACTAACTAGTGAGTACTACGGCTCCCCGTGGTACCACGACTCCCTCCCTCTGACTTGTGAGTACTACGGCTCCCCGTAGCATCACAAAACCCTCTGACTGGCAAATACTACGGCTCCCCGTAGCATCACGACTCTCTCTCTCTCTCTCTCTCTCTGACTTGTGAGTACTACGGCTCCCCGTAGCATCACAACACCCTCTGACTGGTGAATACTACGGCTCCCCGTAGCTTCACCTTATACTCTCATTCTCATTACAACGCCACACTATGTTCACTAACTCATGCACCGAAGACTATCATAGATAGCTACACACACACTTGCCCCGATATGCATTACGGACTCTGGTGGCAACCGCCATAACACAGAACCTCCCTCTGCAGAGATCCACTTCCTTAAATAATCCCTCTTGATGACAATACACGAAGGGCTCCCACTGAAACCGTGGATACATGATACATCACTGGTCATCTTAAGCCCAAGACTCTAAATAACTCTGAAATCGGGACGCTATACGCGGAAACCACAGAACACCCTAACAGAGCATCACAATGTCCTGTCTCTACCACTAATTCCCTTACTCCCAACACCATACACATACAACAATACATTTCCTCTGAATCCCATAACAATTTCCTATATCACTCGATGCGCAACTTCAGTGCATTCAAACACTCAATTGGAATACAAGGAAGGCGCTAACCCTTCAGAACACACTGATGATCTTCCGAAACCCTTTCCACTACTGCTCAAAATCCAAGCAAGAATACACATCCCAGCCCGGGAGTTGGCTACTCGAGAATCTTCTACCCATATTTCAACCCAGAAGTTCTCAACTGCCCATACCATCATTACGAGCCTTCCACTTGAGACGACTCTGACCACCACCAGATTCCTGACCATTGACCACCCGCCGTGAAGACACCCATCCTTCTCTCAGACATATACCACATGCATTATCTCTCCCTGCACCTTTCCTTGATCACCAATGACCCTGATCTCATGAATTCAAGCCGCAGGTTTCTGTATCCAACCCCTAACCGCTCTTGCACAAATCTCCGGGTCTCTCAATAAACCACCCGGTTCTCCCACACTTACGGTTCGAACCATCACTATCTGACACATCAACAACCTCACGAACTATTTTCACCAGCAACAACGCACCTGCCCCTGGAAAGTGCTACGCAACGCCCGATAATCCCCTTTAAGGAAATCAATCGATCTCATAACTCTGAACCTCAGGTGAAATCCTCAAGAACTTCTCGTCACGACTGCCTCTAGTCGTTCCAAGTCTCGTACCAATCCAATACCAAGCAACTCAACTGTCCAATAACATCACTGACTCATAAACTGGACCACGAAATCATCATATTCCCCCACCTCGACTCATCAACCGACGTTCCAACACATGGATCATCCCGAGAACAGGGACCCACTCCCATATTCAATACCCAACATAAATAGGAAAACCACTGCGCTGATTAACTCGATTGGACTCCCCCACTAATACCTCTACAATACTCCCTACTATACTAAAATAGGTGTAACGTGGTCCTCGACTATCTCAGTCCCATCTGACTATCTGCTCATGGTAAATCACTGTCTCGCAGCACACATGCTACCTGATACTCTGATGAAAAATCATCATCAATGACAACCTGCAGGGTTTTACCCCCAAACCCGAAACTTAAACATCAGGCCTCTCATGTTCCGCACACGAACATAAACAGCACCACTCAGGTCATAGAAGGTGACATATCCTCTATCGATTGATTGCTCAACTCAGACCGAAATTCTCCCCTCCCTCTAAATCCTTACCAAAAATACTCTGATAGGCTCTCGACCTCCCTCTCAAGGGATGCCTCTTCGAACTCAATCATGGCCCACGTGCCTAAAACCCATAGTGTCCAATCTCTACCTCATCAATCGTGACCGGATAACCGGAGAACCACAAGCATCATTCACTACGAACCATGGTACTCATCCCATGACATCTCTTCTCAATATGCTCCGGTGTATGGTACTCGAACCATAACATCACTCCTCCATCTGTTCCGATGTATGGTACTCGAACCATAACATCATTCCTTCATCCGCTCTGATGTATGGTACTCGAACCATAACATCACTTCTCAATCCGCTCCGATGTATGGTACTCGAACCATAACATCACTCCTCAATCCGCTCCGATGTGTGGTACTCAAACCATAACATCACTCCTCAACCTGCTCCGATGTCTGGTACTCGAACCATAACATCACTTCTCAATCCGCTCCTTAGAACCTTTAGAATACTCCCTGTATCAAGTATGGGTCCTCTGCTTTCAGTAGTACGGGCCCATACTACCTGCCACATTTACCCATACTTTCCACACGGACTATCCCGGAGCTCCTAAGTAGCTGTTCGACCTTCTCGTTCACCAATCCCATCGCGCGCTCGCTCCCCAGCGAAATTCTTTACTCTGCCAGCGCACTCATCTGGCTAAGGTTATTCTCTAGGCTCTTCCTAGATTCCAACACTTCTCTGCCATCAGCTGCTGAAGAGCTCCTAATGATGCCAGCCATCTACCTCCTGAATATCGTCATATTCGCTTGGTAGCTGACTCCCATCATCGAGAGTTCCATAAAGCACGAAGCAAGCAGCATTCGAGCATCGAATAATATATATGACTCACTCTGGGTGATAACTCCGCTTGCTCTGCTCATCCTCGAAAGTACCACCGAACTCTGCAACTCTTCCCCTCGCGGGTTCTAACTATTCTTTCTCTAAGTACCACGGTACTTATCTAGGCATCTCCCCTAGATTACTCCTCTACTCAAATCCCCTAAAGGATTCCAACTAAATATTCTCACTCATCACATACTCAAAAGCACATCGCATATAACAGCAATCCCTAGGCTAAGGCATCACAAATCAGGCCACTCTAGTCCTAAGATATGAAATACCTAGCCTGTCTCTAGCATACAATAATATCTCATAAATTGCATCATAAATATCTCATGTCACAAAAGTAAGGGTATTTTGGGAAATCACCGTTCGGGCTCTGGCTGATTGTACACACTACTCTTTCTCGCTTTCTCTTTGAACTCTTATTCGCTTTAGAAAATTATTTCTTTGAAAACTTTTCTTACTTCCTCAGTTTGAATCCAGATTTACCCGAAGGCGCATCCGAATCCCTCAAACCAAGGCTCTGATACCAACTTGTAACGCCGAAAATTTCAAAACAATTTTTCATTTAAAATAATCGTTTAATTCTTAAAAACACTTTATTTAAAGTCTCATTCATAATCGAATTACAAAACATAACTCCATTTCCACTTGCATGATAAACCAAGATCCTCAAAACATGACTCTTTCTCTGGCGTGTACAATCGAGTCGGCGCCGTCCCGTGATACTGTAATAACCTGAAACACACAACACAAACACTGTAAGCACGAAGCTTAGTGAGTTCCCCAAACTACCGCATACAACACATACGCCACTCGAGGCTACTGTACGACCCTCCGGTCGGTGTGTCTCAGCGGGACCCTCCAGTCCCGTAGCTCGTTGGACCCTCTGGTCCGGTCATAGCTCGTTGGGCCCTCTGGCCCGGTCTGAATCGTTGGACCCACCGGTCCGGTCTGTATCGTTGGACCCTCCGGTCCGGTCTATAACTCCGCATAGCATAAATCACAAAGACATCATGCATAGCATGTCACATACAATAGGATAACATAATACTCAATGTAAGCACATACGACCTTCCGGTCACACAATACTACCACTCAAGGTAACGTAGAGTGAGAAGGCTCACCTCGCGTATCTCGATAACTCGCAAATCCCGGAAATCACTCGCGCTCGATCCTCCAAGCTATAATCCCCCTATAACACCATAGATCTCTAATTAACACTTTCTCAACTAAGGTTGACTACCCATATCAAGTCAACACTGGTCAACTCTGGTCAACGGTCAACGGTTGACCCAACTCGCCGAGTATGGTGTGGACTCGCCGAGTCCCTACGGGAACCCGATCCCTCTGAATCTCTTCCGACTCACCGAGTCACTCACCCGACTCGGTTACTCAACCCCTGGTTCGTAATCACTGAACAACCCGCACCAACTCGCCGAGTCTGGGAATGGACTCGGCGAGTGCATTCCATGCACAACCCCAAACGACCTTCTGAGGTCAGATCCGCTTCACTAACTCATAGATCCAATCTCCTTAAGCTTATTGACCACGTAAAGTTCAAGTCTTGGTGCTTATTAAGCACCGAATAGCTCATGAATGGTGTTTTAGCCTCAAATACATTGATCCCAAGCCAAAACCTCCATGGATGCATATAAAGCTTTGGTAAAGAGGTGCTCTGGACCTCTATGGGTCCAGATCCAGGACCTTAACTCGCTAAGGGACCATGAGGACACTAGATCTAGCCACAAATGGGTTTAGAAGCCCTAAATCTACATGAACATCACAATAACAGAGAATGATTCATAATGGTACCTCAGTTATGATGTCCTGGACCTCAGTTCTTCAAGAATCCACCCCTCTCTTGCTTCCTCTTGGCTAGATCTCCTCTTTCCTTGCTAGGCAATAGCTCCAAGATCAATAATGGCTCCTTCCCTCACTTGAATCGCTCAAATGCTCTAGGGTTTCACTCTGGGGACTGATGAGCGCAAATGACGGCCATAAGGCCCTTTAAATATGCCTCAAACCCGAGAAATTAGGGTTTCATTAAACAGTGCAGGCTCGCCGAGTCTACCAAGGCGACTCGCCGAGTCCGGTCATCAATCCGGGTGAGAAATCGCGTCTCAACTCGGCGAGTCTACGCACCAACTCGCCGAGTTCTTCCACAGAACTCAAAATAAAAAGAATAATTAATATTCCTGAAATCCCAGATGTTACACGAAAGCTTAGTGAGATATCCCCAAAATACCAACCACACATACGCCCTTCCAGGCTACGACCTTCCGGTCCAAATCATAATGCCTTCCGGCCCATAACATAGTGTCTTCCGGCCCATATCATACATAGCATACATAACATAACAGAACACAGAACAACCATGCACTTCGGGTCTACTGTGAGACTGGTCTGCCGCACCGGCCAACAGTCCACCTGGTCCACCCTCCGAGTCAAGCCATATGCATCGAGTCTACAGTGTGATTGGTCCGCCCGCATCGGGCCTACAACCTACCTGGTCCACTCTCTGAGTCTACAGTATGACTGGTCCGCCCGCACCGGGCCTTCAGTCGGCCTGGTCCACTCTCCGAGCCTCGGCACGTCTAGTCCGCCCTCTTGGGGCCTACAGCCTATCCGGACTGCTCGCTGGGCCTTCGGGTCAACCGGTCCGCCCTGGGTATCTTGGCCTACATCACAAAGCAGGACCCGCCTCAACCCAACTCCAGTCCAAACAACCATGTGCATATAAACATACAATCATATAAGAATTCACAGTCAACAAGCCGATCAAATAGATCACATAACATATCATCATCCTAACCAGGATACCGACCTAACTGGTCACTAGCATAGCATCACCCTACATATCAGGGAACCGACCTTAACCAGGTCTCTAACATATACCATCCTAGCTACCAGGATGCAAACATATCAAAGCAACAACATAACAACAAATACCTGGATCTCAATCCGATAAAGGGCCGACCTTGGTGCCTTAGACCCTGTCGATATAGTGAGGATAACTCACCTCGCACTGCCGAAACTCTGAACTGAAGAGCAGATTCTCGAATCACCAACTCACCGCAAATCCCGAACTAGCCAACATAGCACAAATAAACATTAGGCCAAGCACAATACTCTTCTAAGGGTAAATTGACCATTTTACCCCTAACTCAATCCGACCCAACACTAGGTAAGCTCCCAAACCCACCAATGGCCCAAAGTCCAGAAGTCCAAAACAAATCCCATTATTGGCCCAATTTATTAAATTGGGCCCACCTCACCAAATGGGCCTAAACTCATGATCCTTAACAACCAATGGGCCCAAAATACTCTAACCATAATATCCAATCACGGCCCAAAATCCAGCAGCCCAAATAACAGCCCAAACCCTAAGGCCCAAAATGAAAACCCAACAAAGGGAGTACGTTGCGCGTACCCTCCTTGGTACGTTGGGCATACACGTTGATTCGCAATAGGGGATCGGGGCTCTGACTCGCTACGCGGGGCGTACTCATATGTTACGCGGGGCGTAACTTCGCTACTCATTAAGTCCTTATAACTTCTTAATGGCTTAAGCTCCTAAGCCCAAACTTCAGATCCCTAGGCCAAACATGCCTAAGATTCATAAAGTCTCAACCTTTATCACTTGGGACGTCCAAAAGCTCTTAATCTAAGGTCTTAATCCATTAAGACCTATATATCTCACACATGGAACAACTACAGCCCTTGGGACCTCATTTTTCTCACTCAAGACCTCTCTAAAGGTCTGAAAGGACAGATAATCTCGGCCAACACAAAGCATGAATCAAGATGAGAACTTTGGGACAAGAAAGATGCTAAAACTTCACAACACTTTAGATCTATGCAAAATAAATGGCAAGCAAGAAGCTTTATACCTCAAATAAGCTCCAAAGGATGATATCTCTTCAGATCTACAAGCTCCAATCGCTCCTTTCCTTCTTTGACAACTTCTCCTTTCTTCTTCTAGCTTTTCTTTTGCCAAAATGAGCTTTCCAAGGCCAAACACACCCAACAATGGAGGGAATGCGGGTTTCTAGGGTTTCTGAGGTTAAGGGAGAGCTTATGGAGGCTAGGGTATGCACCAACATGTTCTTTATATAGTGGCTGACCCTAAATTTAGGGTTTTAGAACTCTGAGAGTACGATGGGCGTACTCAACCTTGCACCCGCGTCACTTACCCAATTACGCTGGGCGTAATCCCAGCTTACACTGGGCGTACTCGGCGAGTTCCCAAACTTCATACTTGGCCCTTATTATTCCATTTTTCCCACAAGAAGATCAAAATACCACTTCTCTTAAATCCCGGGGACTCACAATTAGGTACTCTTAGGAACGGAGCGTTACACATGGACTCGTCGAGTTCATCAGACAGTGAACAAAAATCGATTTTGTTTTAGCTTTGGCAAAACACAATAGCATCATATATAACAGAAAACACCCTAAGCTTTAATACCACTGATGGGTTTTGAGCACTACAACATTCCTATGGTGTACATGCAACCCTAATGCTTTGGATCCAGTTTTTTCTCAAGTTATACATGCAAATTAATTTTCCAAAGCAAGAACCCTAATCTAGCATACATGAAAACAGAAATCTAATCATGTTAGGGTTTAGAAGAATACCTTTCTTATTGATTGCTTGATCTTGACCTTCAAGAGCTTCGTGCCTCAGGTGTTGCACTTCTAATGGAGTCACAAACACTACTTAGCAATGGATGAACAAGAGAGAGGAGGAGGCTATAGAAATCGGCCAGGGTTTCTTCTAGGGAATCAAGTGGCCAAATTTAGGAGCCTTGGGGTTCCTTTTATAGTTAAGGCTGGTAGGATTTTTCAACTGGAAACCCTAATTTCCTTGTTTAGGCCCTAAGCAATCCACATACCCCCACATGATAGGCCTTGGCCGAAAACTCTATGGGTTTCCCATAAATTTTCGTCCACCTTTTATCAATAGGGTCTATTAGCCCAAACTTCAATTATTACTGATTTACATAATCAATCCCCGTTCTTTTAATCAGTCTCTTTTGATCACTAAATTAATTCCAAATTAATTTATGATCAATACTAATTAAATAATATGATTTCTCAATTAATATATTATTCTTATAATATATTAATAAATCATTAATTAACCTCTTTCTCCAAAATTCATCCTATCAAATTGCTATGGTGAAGGCAACCCAAAAGGACCATGCTACTATCGGTTCAAGTACATACTAATTAAAGTTATGGGCTTAAACACCTAATCCAACAGGGTTCACGTGGTTGACGGCCCAAAAAAAGGACTTGGGCCCAATTTGGAAAATTAGGCCATAATTGGGCTTTAAGGTGACCAATTAGGTATTAGGCCTCTTAGTGTAGCTGGGTTGGGCCTTGGTCTTGGACCAAGCTAGATAAAGGGCAAAATGGTCTTGAAGGAAACCCAGACAAAGTAGTCACCAGCACAATGGGCTACTTCTACGCCCCTTGATAGCCCTCAGACTGTTGGGCGTCATCATCGGGTATCACCACTACCCCGCCTGGATCGAAAGAGATCGAGGAAATCAAGCGTGCGAATCCACGCCTTTGCATGACACACCTCCCGATCTGGCTAGACCCATTCCCCGGGGAAGGCTCACCCATAACCTGGACAGCTTTCCGCCTCGCCTTAGCACGGCGAACACTCGAAACGATTCCCTCTTTGCTATCTTCCACCATTTCACTTGAGGGGTCCTCAGAAGGTCGAGCGACTAGAGCAGTTAACAAAGGGATGTTCGGAGCTAGCCCATTTTCCGTTGTAGAAGAGCTCCCCAATGGCCACGCCACCAAAGTCAGCGGCTGATTGAGACGACGGCTGGAGGAAGGGTCTCATGTAGATCCACCACACGATGCTCCAACTTCCCTTGGTACCGTTTCCGGAGAACAACATCCAGAGAAACAGATTACTTAGTACCTGCAACCATGATAGCCGTACATGCGCTTATTGTAAAAAAATGGGGGGGAGGAGATAGGGAGTACGGAAATAACAACACTAATGTTGGAGACGGTGAAGAAAACTGGCATTTTACCACAGGTATGCCAACTCTGGCAAGCAACACCTCTGAGTATTCGTCGGCATCCACTTGAAGAGTCTTCAAGAAGTCAGCAGTGGCTTAATTGTGGGGAAAATGTGTATTTGTCACCTGTGGCCCCAAATCGGAAAAAGTACTTGAAGACGAAGAAGTCCGAGATGATACCATTGCCCTGACAGATCATCTCGAAAGCCACCTTTTTGTGAACCATGTTGGGGGTCAACATTTGGATGCTACACCCATTGCGATGGAGGAGCTCCTTCTGAAAGTCAGTCAAAGGGAGGCGGAGACCAGCGTCAAACATTTTCAGGTAAACGTCGATCTTCCCAAAAGGAGGAGAAGTGGTCACGACACCAGAAGTCGGGAACTTCACTCTGTCAGTCGGAGACAAACCGTACGTTTCTTGCAAGGTCTCGAACTCAGAATGATTTGGAATAAGACCCGTCGAAGTCGCCATAGCAGAAAACTACCGGAAAAAGAGAAAGAAGATGAAGTGCAGAAAAAAAAAAGTAGGAAAGGTGGAAGGGTTTTTCCAAGATATAAGGAAGGAGATAAGAGGCAGGACTTTTCAAAACCCTGACACAAGTGAGGTAACCGCCAGAGAGGATGAGTGGTCACATCGCCGAAATCGAAGCACCAGACGAACAAGGCTTTGACGCATGTAGTGGTAGTTAAGTCCAAAACATCATTGCTAGCTAGCAAATGCTATGACTACTGGACTAGGGGACTTGATGACGTGCCCCCTAATGCGGGCCAAGAGTAGAGCCCCCGAGCTGGAGGACCCTTCAGCTAGCTTGGCTAGGCCCAGCATGGTCGCTCCAGCAGGGCTCCAGCCCCCAGGCATCCCTTTAGGGTGGGAAGTCCGTACGAAAGGTCCGAATCCGCCAAGGGGACTCTCCGTGACACGACAAGCATAACGGATCCAGGCGACAAGGAGTATGCTCGGAGCATTATCGCTTGAGCCAATCGTTGGCCCCGACACAACAAGGGACACGCTTAACCAATCCAGATAACAGATCCTGTCGGAATTACAATCCTTGTCTCTCATATGGACCAACGAGGATCCTCAGTATAAAAGGACCTCTAGCCTAATTCTCACCACTCTCACTCGGATATCCCTTACTGACTTGACCGTCGGAGCGTTTCCCGGGACCTCCTCCCAAAGAATGGCCGACGGCCTTGTTTGTTGTGACCTCGCAGATCCCCTCCAACGCAGGAGCGCATCCTTAGAGCAGGTGGTCGGAGCCAAGGTCGCATCAATGGGTAAAGGATATTTTGCCCTTAATACAAACATGGTGTGATGTGAATGTAACTCATGCCACATCAATTGAAGATTTTCTCTCAAGAAAATGCAATTACTTTCAAGTGGCATCCCACCAAAAGGTCTTGCATGCTATCTTTCTAACTGCCTTGCCCTATAAGGAATATAAAGAGCAGGGAATAATTTGATATTCAACAAACTATACTCATCTCTATCTAAGGTCTTTGAAGACATAAAAACATTGGCTTTCTTATGGATTAAAAATAGAGGGAATGGTTTTCTCTTGAACCGAGAATCCTGACGTATTTTTTCTTTGTCACACATGTAATCTGGTTTTATCTCGTTCTGTTTCTTGTTTCTCTGTTCCTCTAGCTTCTTGCTAACGGTTTAATAAATATTTTGTCATTCAAAAAAATTATGACCATGTTTTTGTGACATCTTTAAACCTCTATTTTATCATTTCCAAAAATTCATTTCAAAAGCTTTTTTTCCAAACATCTTATTATTGGCTTTTTCAAAAAGTAAATAATTTAATATTTCAATTTAAAAAGCAATCTTAAACACCTAACTAATCAGCAAACAAACAACTTTGTTGTCTTCATAAACGTTCTAAGTAGAACCTTTTCAGTGATTTGATTGCCTTTATAAAAATAACATATTTCACTTGGTATTTGACCTCCTACTCAGGAAGATATTGAACATATACGAATTAAACCCGATACAAATAATTCACTCACCAATTTCGAAATCGATATTACGAAAACATTAAACGAATTTAGATTGATTCAGAAATGCACAAAACCTCTGATGTAACAATATTATTTTGATTAACAAATGACACAGTTTGAATATAACAAAAAATAATAAATAAAAAACAGAAAACAAAATATACCCAAGAAGAGCTGGTTTTACAAAATTACGATTCTGCCCCAACGCTCTAATATAGTCGAGGCTTTTTGTTCTTTAATCTTTTTTTCCCTTTTCAATTTTCAATTTTTTAATCAAACAAAACACAAAAATGAACAAAAAATCAAAACGCATCCGAAAATAAATTTCCAAGAATCCGTCCGTCTCCGTCGTCTTCAATTGGTCTTTTTGTTTCCCGGTGGCTGTTTTCCGGCCTCTTCCGGCACGAACCGCGGCAAAGTTAACAATGTGTTGACACGTGCCACGCCTTCAAGGGCAGACCAGTCAATTCCACCTTCCGTCTCCATCGTCGACTGGTCCTCGTCTAGCGTTCCCGCCAGCTCGTCATCCGCCAACTCCTCATCTGCATCGGCTCCTTCTTCCGCCGCCGCTGGCGCCAATGCCTCATTCGGTTTCGATTTCAAAGAGATCGGCTCCTTTTTATCCACCAGATCAGCGGCGGAAGCCGTCGAGATATTATTGTTCGAATGCGGGGAAAGAAAAAGGCAAACGACTGCACAATCATCCACTTTAGAAGTCGGATACCTGTACTTCCATGCCCGCACCGCCGCCTCAACCACCGCCCTAGCCGCACATGAACGTGATTCAGCAGAAGCTACAATGTCCACAACGTCTTTATTCGTAAGCACATCCCAGATCTGTCATTTGTTTTCAAATAAGAACATGAAAAACTGATTGAAAATGGTGAGAAATTAAGAAGCTGTAAATTGTACCCCGTCTGATGCTAAGACGACGAATTGATCGTTTTGTGTTAAACGGCGATAGAAGATATCGGGAACGGAGATGAGGCCGAAATCCTTGAGGCAAAAGTCGCCGAATGCACGCGCCATGGCTAGACCTGGTGAATCGTTATTGGGTAGCCAAACCCTAGTCACCTCCGGTTCATCTTGAAGAGCGAAAACACGACCTTTGCATCTACGGATTCGTTCTGCTTCAGCTGAAACAATCAATCAATCATTTTGATTTAAGCTCTCATCAAATTAGCAACTCCAAATGCATTTGATTCTGAATCAAAAACAGAGAAAAGAGAAAGGAACCTGGAAGATTTGGTTTCAAATCCACAGTCAACTGAACAGCAACAAGAGAATTACTTTTATTATCTCTTGTACACAATATCGCTCTTGAGTCTCCAACATTTCCAATTACAAGATCATGACCCTACAACAACAAACAAAAAATCATTCACTATCAATTTCAAATCCAACAAAAAAACTATAAACTTTTTCATATCATACCTGTTTAATCAAAGTCACTGCAGTTGTCCCACTACAGAAGCAATCGATATTTGCATACATTCTGAGTTCCCTATCCATGACTTTAAACGCCTTCAAAAACGTGTCCTTCAAGGCCTGTAATTTCTCAGGATTCTTATTGATTTCAAGATCCATGAGAAGCCTGGAATCATCATCACCAGTTAATGGAGTTTCTACTTCATGATTAAGGTTGACTTCTCGTAGGACATCATTACTTCCCTTTATATTCAGTTCCCAATGTGCACTCAGCTTTAAAGGAAGAGAGTCCCTCACTCTTTTTGCAACCATATGACCAAAAGGCCCATGCCCATCAAAAACACCACAGAACACCGTGTCTGTTCTTGATCCAAAATTCTTTACAAGAAAAAAACAATCAGAATCATATAATCAAAGAAGAATCATGGAAGAGAATCAGAGATAGATAGGGGCAAACCTCCCAAACAATCATGGCGTCCTGATTGGTACCCTTTTTGCCTTGTTGGGTGAAGAGTGATGCGGCCTGACTAGATCCGTTTAAGAACATTCTTCCGGGAATCCGGTGGAGGTGCTCCTCCCTCTGGGAATTGAAAGAAGAGCTCCGGGAGGTTTTTTTCTTAGCGTTTTTCCTCTTTCTGATACTGAAAGTCGGTGATGGAGAGCTTGGGTGAGGGCTCCTGCTTTCTCCGGATAAGCAGGACCCCATCCTTAGGGCCCTGATAATACTCAATATGCACTCCAGAACAGCCGTGCAACCAAACCCCCTATTTTCAGTTGATGGATCCGTTACAGATCCTTTTACAGACACGAAACCCTTCGTGTTTGCGTCGTTCCTCTGAATCAACAATTCATCTACAGATTCCCGTGCATTAAGATACGGATGATTCTTTGGATTTCGAAGATGATACTCATTTGATATCAACAACAAATCAGATGTATGATGAAGAAGGAAGATATATATCGAGAGAAAAGGAGTGTACCGATTCAATCTACCAAGAGAGAAACAGATCCAACATGCAAACAAATCAAATCAAATCAAAACAAATCACCTTTCTCTCCCAAAACCAAAACCATGAGAGATGCAGAAAGAAATGGAATCGATCAATTTAGGTATTCAATCAACAATTCACGGGATAATCTGATTTGTTGGAATTTTGGGTTTGGAGCAATTGGAAGTGATTGAAAACAAGTCGAATTGAAATGAAAGCAGTGTGTACCTCAGATCAAAGGATTGAGAGAAGGTAATATAATGAAATAGATAGATAGATATAAATTACTGGTATGCAGATACAACACAGGTATGCATCTATAATTAATGAGATGAGTGGTCAAATGAGGAAAGTATGTATGTATGTGGATTGTGGATTACATACATATATATAATTTAATGTATAAAGAAAGAAAGAAAGAAAGAGAAAGAAGGAAGGAAAGAGGGCCGGGATATGATTGAATATATGAAGAAGTAAATGTTTGGAAAAGGATAAAATTTGAAGAAAGATCCAAAAATGGGGGTGGGGGTGGGGGTGGGGGTGAGATAGAATCGCAATCGCAGGGAGGGAGGGAGGGAGGGAAGGAAGGAGAGAATTAAGATCGGAAAAAACGCACTGTCATCAATGAGTGAGTGAGAGATCAGAGATGTAAAAAAAGACGAGAATCCTTTGTGAATACGTAGACCGTGTCTCATGGCCGCTAGATGGACTGGATGATGGATCTATCATCTTCATCTATCTAACCCAAAATCCATATATTTATCCTTTATGTAAAAATTATAGGGGGGCATTTCACATTTGTATTGAAAAAGAAAAAAAATCTGTTTAAATCTAAAAAAAAATTCATAAAAAACCATTATATATATATATATATATATATATATATATATATATATATATATATATATATATATATATATTCCACTATTTTAGCAAGTTTATCATTAATATTATGATGTATATATTTTTCAGTAAAACTCTTAATTTTTATTTTTTGTTTTAAAAAAACTCTTACATATAACACTTTTTCGCCCAATCTCATAACTTTTTTTTGTATTTTTATGGTGTTTTTGATGATTTTTAATATTAAAATTTGATGAAAACATCTGATTTTTTCAAAACAAAAAAAAGGATATCGGAAAATACATATTAAATTTTATTTGCAGAATGTTTGATGATTATAACACGTGAGAAACAACGGTTTAAGTTGGATTGATATTTTAGAATATTTTTGGGATCAAACACAATGACAACTTCCAAACATTGATCTATGTATAATCTTTGTTAGAAATATTTTCAATCTCAAAAATAATTTAATCCATAATAATCTCATTAGATTCATTTGAGACTTTTTTTCCATCAATAGTAACATATATAACAAAAAAAAAATTGGAATGGCAACATGTCTCAACAGAAACCTCATTGTATTATTTCAACAAAGACATCGAGATCAAATCATCCTATAGGGCAGAGACGACCCCATATGAATTCCAAAGAGAAATTCTCCATATGAGGAAATAATTTTTAAAGAGTGTTTGCTTGAGTCGAACTCCCAACCTCCAACCTCATATGGATATAAAACTTATGTCTATTCCCAGCTAGGTTGAAAGTCATTAACATATATATATATATATATATATATATATATATATATATATATATATATATATATATATATATATATATATATATATATATATATATATATATATAGACATTGATTAGTGTTTATAAGACTGTTCACTATTTGGATAAAACCGAATTGTCCAATTGGACAATTTGGATCGGACTATTTGGTTCGGATATTCGCATTTTTGGATTAGTTTTTAGCAAAACCGAATTATTATTTTGGATTTCGGATTGGTTTTGGTTTATTAAATAAAAACCGAATTGCAATTTATTACTTTGTTCTTTTTAATATATATCTTTAATAATTTATAAATTTACTAAATTATTCTTTTAGTATATTAAAATTTTTCATCTATTATAATACTTTAATATGTACTTCTTATAAAAAAATTGTCTATAAAGTAGTAAATTATAATATATTTTTCTTGATAGTTATTTATAAGTTTTAATTCACAACTAATTAAACAATATTTTTAGTTTATATTATAATGTAAGTTAATACTAAAGTTACATATTTGTTGAAATGTCTTAATTCTTGAAAACCGAATTGTAAAAAACCGATCCAACCGAATTATAATTTTGTTGGATCGGATCGGATTTGAATTTAGTTTGGACTATTTGGATCTACGTTTTGAAAACCGAAATTAATTTGGATTCACTTGATCGGATCAGATTAAACTGATCTATCCAAACGAACACCCCTAAGTGTTTAGAAGCTGACATTCTATTTTATTCTAAAAATAATCTAAGATGTTAAACCATCTTAATTGTTGTTCTCTAATTGTTATAATTATGCTTGTTCATTATTTGGATAAAACTGAATTGTTTGGTTCGGAAATTTGGATATTTGGAGAGGTTTTCAATAAAGTCGAATTATTAATTTGGATTTCGGATTGGTTTTAGTTTATAAAATAATAATTGAATAGTCTAAAAAAACGAATAACATTTTATTATTTATTTATTCTTAATATATATTGATAACTATTTATTAATTTAGTAATTTATTTTCAAAACCTTATATATTTTCCCTCAAAAGTTTTTTAAAAATATTAAACTTTAATATATTGTTTTAGTAGTTGTTTATGAATTTTAAACCTAAACTATATAATTTATTTTTGTTTCTTTTAAGTTGGTTAACATTCTAATTATATACAGTTTTAAAAATGTT
Source organism: Lactuca sativa (assembly GCF_002870075.4). Classification (NCBI taxonomy): domain Eukaryota; kingdom Viridiplantae; phylum Streptophyta; class Magnoliopsida; order Asterales; family Asteraceae; genus Lactuca; species Lactuca sativa. The sequence continues at coordinate 61,615,399 of NC_056631.2, read as the reverse complement.
CCGATTTTTGAAAACGGAATTATAAAACCGATCCAACCGAATTATAATTTAGTCGGATCAGATCGGATTAGAAATTAATTTGGATTATTTGGATCCATGTTTTGAAAACCGAAATCAATTTTGATTCCCTTTATTGGATCATCGAGCGCTTTCTCTCATCTGCCTTCTATGTATGCCTTTGTGGTCGTTAACGAGAGCAATCGTCGGATCGAACCGATCTATCCAAACGAACATTCCTAACTATAATCTTTGAGCATCATGCAAGTAGATTTTAATATGTATTTTATCATTAATAACTAGACAAGTCATTTTAAAAATACATATTAAAAAAAACTTTGAGTCAAAGTGAAAAGGTTGGTCCAAATGAGAAAGTTTTGTAAAATGTGATTGTTTTCAAAAAGAAAAGTTCAGAGGTTTTGTAAAAAGAAAAATGAGTTTTTTCAAGAAAAAAAAAATGTGTAAAACTAAAAGGTTAGCGGTAAATATGATAAAGAGCCAAATTGAAACGCAAAAATTATAAGATCTTTTTTTAAATTAAAAAAATGGTTTAAATAGAAGGGTACTATATAAGATCTTTTATACAATTGATTTTATTTGATATCACTTTTATCATAACCTTTTATTATTATTCTCCATAATAACAACAACAAAAACATGTAGATGTAGCGTTGTCATTTCCGGAATGATTCAATATGCAGCATTCTTGCATCAAAGTAAATATCGAAATAGTAAGACACCCTTTATATCAATCAAATCAAAGATATTGTAGTACTGTATGTCAAAAAAAAAAAAAAAAAATATATATATATATATATATATATATATATATATATATATATATATATATATATATATATATATATATATATATATATATATATATATATATATATATATATATATATATATATATATATATATATATATATATATATATATATATATATATATATAGCTAAAAGGATGTTAAAACAATATTATGAGAATAATAAGGTATTTACAAGATTGAGGGCACCACCTAAAATATGATGCAAGTTACAAACTTAAGAAATTATTTCAGTAGACCTGTTAATGCAACCAACAAAGAGCTAAAACATCATTGTGATTACTAATGTAGGTTTGTTGAGTGTAGAATAATGTCAGCACTCGATGGGTATTCTAGTCTTCTTGCAGCAATATGTGGTGGTGATTATGTGCCCACCAGCTAGAACCAAACCCAACATAATTCAGGTTTAAACAGTAAAAAACATCAAACTTTTGGATTTTTATGTAACCCACCACCCAATCTTGATTTTTAAAAAGTTGCAATAATTATTTCCATAAAAATGTGTCCAAATACTCATTTAGTGGTTTGTCACGTTTTTGTTGTTAATATGAATCGAATAAGTTATAACTATTTATACCAAGACTTATGTTAGATATGTCAAATAATAGGTTAACATATCTTAACCAAGAGAACAATTGTCGACGTCTTCAAAACTCAAAACAAAGGTTACAATTTGCCCTCGTTATAGATACCATTTAATACCTTCCGTTAAATAGGTGTAAAAATACTATTTTAACCTCAGTATTGTACTTTTTTAATCAATTATTTGTATTATTATTGTTGATGTTGATGTGGGCCCCAACCCATATAGAACAAGATGAAAATGAGTTTGAGTAGTAGAGTTTTATACAAAAAGTGATGCATGCATGCATAACAATTGTGTTACCACATGATCAAAAAGGTGCAGAGATAAGAAGTTTGAATTGCATGCATGTAAATGTGATTATTAAAATGCTGCTAAAAGATACATCATCAATCTATTTTTTTTTCTCTCTCTCTCTCTCTCTTTCTCTCTAAAATCTTCCATGTATATAAGACCAAGAAGAAGATTCCACTGTATGTTCAACATAGTACACCACCTTCAATTCTTCCTTTCCCTCTGTTCACAAGTAAAATATAAAAACAATTGTGTGTGACATATACTTTAGGGTTTAGTTACAAGAAATAGCAATGTACTTTCACGCATATATTAATTTCTTTTACTCCTATTAAACACAAAACAATTTTCATTGCTATAATAGACTAAATTTTTCAAAGCATAATAACGCCTTGATAAGAAAAAGTAGAATGACATAAATGGTCATCTAGTGACTTAACTTAAGATACAGAGGTTGATTTGCTCCATATTATTAAAGGGCATTTTGGAGAATTTTTGTTAAGCATGTGTTGGTCTTTTTTGGGAGGAAGGAATATCAGGTGGTGTTGCCTATGTTATGTTAGGATATTATATAAGCTCTTAAAGGTTTATGCTACTAAATTTGTTAAGCTCTTTCAGGTTTGTGATTACCATATAAACAATGAAATCAACTAGTGATAGGATCTAGTGACTAATTTCCTTCCAACTTGAAGTAAAAAATGCCCCTTAATAACAAATACATATATCATATTAGAACCCAAAAATAAAAAATTACAAACATGCAGAGTTCATGTGCAAATAAATGTAGTAGGTCAAAAAGACAGTGTACCCAATATTGAAGAAATGGAGCAATAAATATATCATTGAACTCAGAAGTGATTATATATGCATACATACAAATAATTTTATATTCAAATAATATACTACCCATGGAAACTTGTACTTTCTTATAAATAAAAGAGGGTGCAGAAATAAAATAGTCCCCAGTTGGAAATAACAAAAAATGTGGTTTGAACACATCTATCGAATGATTGAGAAACAATGAATTCACAATATTCAAAGTCCATTTGGAAACAACTACTACTCAACTAAGATCTAAAATCACCTAAAAGTAATATTCTATACCAAGTATCCTAGACAAATCTCCTCATAATCCAGTCTCCAAGAATCTAACCCTTCAACATAAAGAATATGAAACACATCTTAGAATTTCAACCCTTTAAAAGGTTGGGTATAACCCGATAGGATTTAATTTCAAAACCATTTTAGATCAGGGAAGCATGTTAAAAACAAAGTCTAGGTCATAAAAGACTTTACTTTTCGAAAGAAATATATATATATATATATATATATATATATATATATATATATATATATATATATATATATATATATATATATATATATATATACTCTTCAACTGCTTCAAGATGGACCAAATACTCAAAATTCAAAATAATGTAACGAATAAACAATATAAAGTAAACAAATAAGTATATACATATGAGTATAAGCATACAAGAGAAGTAAATAAAATCAATATACAAACTAACAAAAAAAGGTGAACAGTGTTTACTGGTGTGAAAAGCATTTACTGGTGCTGTAAATAGTGTTAAATAAATAGATATGCACTGACCCACACAAGAGAAAACATAGAAACAAACAGCTACAGAAGAAAAAGTGATGGACAGACAAATAGATGCTATTTACATCTTCAGTACAGGTACCAATATATATAGGACGAAATAGAAAAAGTGAAAAGGCAGATGGAATAACAAAAAACAGGAATCAGTAATGTGAAAGAAAAAGAAAAAGAAAAAAGAAAAAAAAAAAAAACTGATTTATCTGCTTAGTGCTTAAGGCAAGAGGGCACCACTACAATTGTACAACAGCATGACGCCAAGACAATACCATAACATCTATGGTGTAAGGCTCTATATATGAAATATGCAAGTGCTTTCTAATATAGGGAAGAAGGCAAGTCAATTCTTGAATGAATCACAACTGAGACAAACTGATCAAAGAGACGAAATCAATGAAATTTCGATCTTGCACAACCATAATATCAGATAGACACATATGAATGATCGAAAATAAGTACTTGTCAGGATAAGGTAAGGTGATCACATTCACACTGACCTGTCTTTAGTCAAGATCTTCTTGTCTAGCGTGACCACCACTCCCCTGGTTGGAGTCTCCAGAATTGTTGTTCCCTGCTCCACTATTGCTTGTCTCAGCAGGCGTACTGGATCCCGTGAAAGGCCATGGCAGGTTTATCCTAAACCTCCTCTCCAGAGTCCTTGGTGTCAGAGGATTATCCTGAGAACCACCACCAGACGCTGCAGCGCCTAAAGAACCACCACCGCTAGAAGCTTGGCGTGACCTGTTCTCATAATCTGGGTCGTCCGTAGGCAACTCATACCGGCAAACAGGACAGGAGTTATGCAGCTCCAACCACGGCAAAATGCAATCCTGATGGTACATGTGCTTACATGGCAACTGTTTCGCCTCCTCATCAAGTTCAAAGCTGTCTTTACAAACTGCACAATCGGAGTAATCTGACTCCAACAACTGTTTCGTGATCTTGATATTAGGAAGGTTTTCGACGGCTGATTTTGATGCAGGGGGGGTGCCATATCGATTAGGATCGTTTTCAGCAAGCTGTTGAATCAATTGTTCTAACCCAGGACCAATGAAGTAATCACCGAGATTCGATGGGAGACGAAACCCCGACGGATCTCCATCTGTGTTGTTTTCAATAACAAACTGGATGTTCGCCCCACCTGCTCGTAAGGTGTTGAGATAATTCTGTAGAAATGCAAAAGGATTAAACTCTCCTGGGCTCTGGACACCTCCAGGTCGAGACATCGGACCACCAAAGAGTGCCGATAGATCATTGGGATTCTGGAAATCGCCACTCCCAGCGCCGGCACGGGAAGTGGTAGAGAAAACGAGCGGGAAGCCAGAGGAGAAGGAGGAGAAAGGGGAAGGATCTTCGAAGGCAAGAAAAGGATTTGGGGTTTCCGGCCTAGGGTTAGGGTTTTCGTATTCCTCTAGGAACCCACCGTTGCAATTGGGACAAACGAGTTCGGAGGAGGCTGTAGGCGAAGGTCTGATGAACACCGTACGGTTGCATTGGTAACAGAAGTATAGCTGAGGGGCCGCACCGTCGCCACCGTTGCCACCGCCGCCGCTGTAGACTTCTTGTGACATCGTGTCGATGCAAATTCAAAAAAGGGTAGAGAAGCACCGGCTCTTTATGGTGGAGATTAAGTGGCAATATGTGTATTTAAGTGAAGTATGTGGGCTCTTCGTTAACTTCTTCAATTCAAACTTGGGTAGCTCTTTGGTTTTTTCATTTTTTGAGTAAACTATAATGTGGTTGGTAATTAGTAATTTCTTTAGTTTTGATAAAAAAAAAATAAAAAAAAAAAAAGTAGCTTATTATTTTCAAGGTATATCTATATGACCAACTTCATCAACCCAACGGTATCTAATTTTGTCACGATTGAAGTCTCATCTAAAACATATATGAAATTAAAAGTAGATTAAATTTATCGATTTCAAAAAAAAAATTGTTTGACCAACACTCATGATCAAACCCCCTCCAAGATTAGCCCACGAAAATGTGTAGGATCAATGTGACAGAACCTATGAGATTGGAGGTAAAAACGGTCGAAGCATCCGATAATTAAGATAAGTAAGATATGTTATCTGGAACAAGGTTGAAGCTAATGACGAAGGGACCTACAAAGGTCAACACGTGGGACAACCACGGAACCTATATTAAATGTACATGACAAGACACGAGGATCGGAGTTGAGATGACTCCAGCTTTTTGAAACGCTTAGGGTTATTATATGGACCATTTAGACTTGGAAAGTTGGTATCTTGTGCATGTTCTCTAAGTTATGAATATGGCATGGGTGCGACGTGTCTTTCCCACACGTAGCGCACCTTTTTGAATTATCTGGAATACACTTGTTTAAGCTGGGAAACCTGACTGTTTTGTCATTTAGTGGGCGTGGGGCGTCCTTATGAGGTGTGGGGCGCCTGTTTAGCCAAGTTGTTGACTTTTTAACCTTTTAACTAAGTTTTACTTTAGGTCAAACTTTAAGTTTTTAGTTCATACATTGAGATTTGGCCTTTTAATTAGTGTTTAGGTGGTTTGTAGTATTATGTTTCCTACGAGTTGTGGTGTTTGTCTGCTTTAGCTGTGAGATGAGTTTTTTCACTGTACTATGTTTGGACACGGAGTGTCATTAAATGCTTGATGTATTTGTAACTCTTGCTAGTATGTTTATGTGTTTGTCGGGTGGGCCCTGTTTTTATGTTATGTTGGGTGGGGCCTATTATTCAGGACGGGGTCCAATACTCATAGTGGGGCCAAATACTCAAGATGGGTCCATTATGTAGGATAGGGCCAATTACTTGTGTTGTATGTGATATCTTGGAAACTCACTAAGATTTGTGCTTACAGTTTAAGTTTAAATGTTTTTGGTACTTCTGGTAGCAAAGGGAATAGCCCAACCTGATTGCATCGCATCCTCCAGAGAATTTCGCACTATATGTTTTATATTTTACGCTAAAGTTCTACATGCCAAGACACGATTATATGCAGCGAAAATAAATAACAATTCATATGTGTTCATGCAACATATATGGATCTAAGTTTCATTATATTATTGCAACGACTAAAAGTAATAAGAAAGTTTACATACCTCTGTTTAAGTGAATTATCTCCTGGTTTGAGATCTAGTTCTTGTCACTTTACTTGGATGAGAGGACCCAAAGTAGAATCTCTCTATTGGTTCACACCCAAGAACACTAAAGAGAAAAACAAAAGAAAACTAAGAGAATGTAGGCAGGATCGAAGTTTCAATTTCCTTAAGAAGAGGAATCAAGGGTCAAATTTTCTATGAAGGGATGAGCAATAGGGTTTAATCCCTGGCACCCTATTTATTGGCCTTCGGTTGTTTAGTCCCAAAGTAACTCCAAAACCCTAAATAAACCTTATCAGATATGCCGACCTAATCCCTTAAGGATTATGGAATGTTCCAATTAATTATCATTTTAATTAATTAACATTCAACCCATTTAATTTAATAATTCCCAGTTAATTCCAAAATAGTTTCTAATTAACTTATAAAGCCATGAAATAGTAATAAACTAATTTCTCCTAAATTCTTCTTGTCTTTTATTTTCTCAATTAGATATTGAGGGAAACCCAAAAATGACTCTTCTATTATTAAAAATATTATCAATAATTATGACGTTGAACACTATTTTCAATAATTGTATGCCTCCATGGGAGCTCAAAACGCAACATTTGCACTTAGTTATAGTAAACAATTAGTCTCAACTCGGATATAATAGATAGATTATTACAAACCACGTAATAATTGATTATACAGCATGTGTCAAACTTATAAGTCATGGCAATATGTCTCAATTGCAAAATGTGTGAACATGCAGATGATGGCCAGGTTGATAATTGTTAGAAAATAAAGAAATTTCTTGTAGTCTAATTCATGACAATTAGTTAGCCATATTGTATTTTTTATGCTTCTTGGTACAAGCTTGGTTAGTGTAACATCCGTTTTTCCATAATGGATCAGTGTAGGGCATTAAGGAGTCAAAGGCATGGTTTTTGGGAAAAAACATGATTCACGACGTGACAAGTCAAGAATTAAAATGTGTGTCTGGAGGCTAGTCACGACATAACATGTGTATGGTCACGACATGATAAGGGTTGCAGCCCAAGTCCACGATCTTTTCGAGTTTCTTTCGTATTTAAGCCCCTAATCTCGAATTTAGGGTTTCATTTCCAGCCTCCATCACCATCTAGAGATTTGATCAAACCATAAAAGCCTCATCTTCATTTGTGAGCTTATTATTGGAGTTTTGGTGTCATTGGAATGAAGAAGTAGGCCCCTATGGAATAGAATACCTATTGGCAAGCTTAGAGTTTAAGTGTGAGTTATTTTTAGAGCATTGCAAGTATTCAAGATCCAAACTTTATGATGTTAACTTCTAGATCTAGGCTTATTGTTACTTTTTCTTCATATTGTGGAAATTTGGATGGGAGGATTCCATAAGCTTGGAAACTTTATGGGTCCTTTGTGTTCCTTGAAGGTTGTGTTTAATGGATATGAGGGTTGGCTGAGTTTTGATGTCATTCATGTGAGTATGGTTACATTTCTTCTTCATGTTGAATTTTTATGAGATCAAGACCTGCATTAGACATACATGTCTATAAAACATTGCTTTTTAGGATGCTTTGGAGAAAGAAGGCCTTATGAAAAGTTGGAATGGATAGCCTTAAGGATTAAGGGATGAAAGCATTAAGTGTCCCAATTTGTTGTAGTCATGACGTGACCATATGGTGATCACAACGTGACAATGAGATCTATCTCGATTATTTTGGTTGGCTTAGTCACGACGTGTGTAACATCCTAACAATTCAAGACCAAAAATTTCATTTTTAATTTAATGATTCATAAAACATATTATAGAAAACATCATCAAGATATCTCATTTCATAAAAAACATAGATAATATGTCTCAAAAGCATGTCATAAGATAGTAACAATGTTAGAGTACAAATCCCAAGAATCTCATATGCGAAAAATCGTGTGTGTGATGCGTGGCTACCATGCCGACTCCTTTCCCTTCGAAGAAGAAGGACCTGAAACAAAAACTGAAACTATAAGCACAAAGCTTAGTGAGTTCCCTCATCATACCACATACCATACAATAAACATACTGCCAGGCATATCTGGGTGCCCAACCTACCCTGTTGAGCATATATGGGTGCTTAACCTACCATCGTCAGGCATACCGGGGTGCCTAACCTACCCTTTGCCAAGCATATCTAGGTGCTCGACCTACCCTATCAGGCATATATGGGTGTCCGACCTACCCTACGTTTATTTCAACCGGCTACGAGGACTATTTCACCCCTACCACTACCACATAAAAACATAGCATAACATACTTTCAAGCATATATGGGTGCCCAACCTACCCTGCCGGTATATCTTAACCGGTTCCGGGGACTAGTCCCCTTCCTACTACTATCACATAATTGATGGGTTTTGTTCATAAGACATCCTATGTGCTCATACAAACCCTAATGCTTGGATCTAGGTTTCTCTATTGTACATGCTTTGAATCCAAGACTATAAACCCTAATTCTAGCATATGGAAATCAATATTAACATATAATTAGGTTTATGATATTACCTTGAATGTTATGTAGCAATAACAATCCCAATTCCTTCTTGAATTGACTTTGGAAGGCTTAGAGTCACAAGTGTCACTCCTCTAATGACTTACAAACACCAAGAGCAAATGGAGAAGATATAAAGAGAGAGGAGAGAGGTAGGAAATCGTCCTTAGGACTTATTGGGAAGGCTTAGACGAATTCATGAGCCTTAAGGGGTTTATATAGGTGTAAAGATTAGGGTTTTAGTCCATATCCTTATCTAGTTGCTTGCCCACCAAGCAACCATAAGATAAGTCTTAGAAACCCTTATCCTAGTCGAATTCTAAGGCATTATCTCCTTAAATTCGTTCACCCTATATTTAAGATAATCCTTACCTTATTTTGTAACCATCACATAATTACAATTCAGCCCCTCTAGTTTAATTAATTACACTTGATCATAAAATTAATTCTTAATTAATTATTGACCAATATTAACAAATATGATTTCTCCTTTAATATATTATTCTTATAACATATTAATAAATCATAATAACCTCTCTCTCTCTCTATTTATTTCTCCAATCAAGTTGCTTTGGTGAAGGCAACCCAAAAGGACCATGCATCATCGGGTCAAGTACATACCAAAATAGTTATGGACTTAGACACTAATCCAACAGTCTCCCACTTGGATAAGTCTAACAACTATTTTGCGTATGACTTCAGATCCTGATCTGCAATCGTAGCTTTCCAAAGCCGTTGTCAACTCTGATCCTATCAGATACGCGTGTCCTTAGATAAGGGATCATATATTCCTCCATTCTAGATATCATATGAGATATGATTTCAAATCATTCTCTTTGTACTATATCTCGATTCCCGATTTATGACGACTGACTAGTTGAACAAATCAAATTAGCTCTAGCCCGGCCGAGCATTTACGTTTGTCATTACTAAATCATCGAGGGGCCCAAAGATATCTCCTTTATCCTACTTTGAATAAAAGGAATGGATAAACTTTGATACAATGCTCGCTTGCACTCACGCACCGAATCACACACAACAATATGTTTTATAACACCAAGTTACTAGTGCGTTTACATATTATAAATGTGCAACCGATTCGCAAGATACAACTCACACATCTCGGTTTCAAGAATATAAGATGTTATCGTCTCACCAATCACTCGTGATACAATTCATGGAGTGATCCAAGTGAGTGTGGGTTTAATCCAATGCTCAAATCATATTCGTAAGCACTCATGAACATTGCAGCAAACATTTGTTTATGTCTAATACTTTTCTAGACAATCCACACACCAATTCACGACAGTCTTCATTCATAGCTACTTCCATCATATGAACGACTATGGCCCGTTTGAATAATTCGATTATTCTTAATAAACTCAATTATTCTGGAAGTCAAAACATGCAAATGTGAAACACAAGAATAATACTAATCCCATATGACCTCAACCTTTGAGTATAAATAAAAAACCTTTTATTTATCACCATATCGATTACTCATTATTTATCGTTTCGGGTAATCAACTTCTTACTTGAATTATTACACTTGTCCCATGCTCCTAGCATGCACACAATGTTTACCTATGGTTCTTACTTTTGTGAAATAGATCAAATGGAACACATTTCCAACCATTCTCATTTCACAACTCCAAATCCTTTTTCCTAAGTGAAAGAATATCAAATTCTTGCTACTTATAGAATATGCTAGATTCTAACACTTTACGCAACGATCCTTTCGTAATGTCACTGCACCAAAGTCACAAAGACCATTGCCAATGATATTACAAAGTCTTCTATCAGAGATTGTTACAAGACAATTCCTTAGATATGATGTCTCGCACTCAAAGTACATTCCTTTGAACATCCTTTTGCATAAAAGTTTCTAATCTAGACATAGATTTTCAATATTCAATTCCCAATATAGATACATTTCCATATTTTCCATATGAAAACTTATTTTTTAATAGAATCTTATCTATTCCTAATAATGTCGATATGGTCCATCCAATATGAGAACATTTCCATATCTTCCAATACTATACTTCCAACTACTCACAAGCGACCAATCCTCGTCGAACTTTGGATTGTCCTTTGATAGTTGTTTAATTATTTTAGTCAAAACCGATTCTAGTCCCTTTTCCCTCTAAATGCGCTAGACATTTGGAAAATTTTAGAATGGTCAAACATTAAAGCATTTGCAATCGATCCTATACCCGAAGCATATGGGACACGACGCATAATGCTTTATTTGCTATGTTCTCAAAATTCGAATTGTGAAGAGGAATGCCGTAATCATAATCGAAATTTTAAGAACACACTATGTACCCTTGACTAAATTTATTAACATTTCTCAACCTAATCCTTTAGATTTGAAATGAAGCATAATATTCTCTCCCTTAATTATAGCAAAACAACCTTTCAACTTTGTAAAGTATAACTCTTGTTTTCTATAATTAATATTGCCAACTTGCAATACATGCCTTAATAATCATACAATCATAACTTTTATGCTCCCACTATCATGATGATTATTATAAACATAACACTTATGCTCCCACTAGCTTCGACATGTATTCAGAAACACCTAAACTTCCAGAAAGATAATACCTATTGAATTTCTTAAGTCCATGTTTCTAATACTTAGTGCTTTGATAATCTTTTATCAAGGCTTCTTGAATTTATACACCTTTGCCTTAGATAGTTCATATGTGTGTCTAAACAATTGTCAAACCTCACAATTCAAATTATGGAAAGGGATACCGTAACCATAATTGAATTCGAGAATGCATTTTTACAATCATTATCTTCTTAAAATCTTTCTTAGTGAAAGCATTTTCTCACAGTCATTTTCATGAAGGCGGAAATCTTATGACACTTAGATTTAAACGGTGTATTTGTTCCTATCCATGTGAATTTTTCAAAACCAAAGTTTACGACAAATTCAAACTCATATGGACCGAACTTTCTTAATTTTGATTTCTTGCCTTTTGGTAGCACAGCTGCCCACCATGTCTTCCAAGTAGTTAAGCAACTCACCTTTTCCTATCAATGTACTTTCCATTGATCAAGGTCCTTGCCTTTTATGCATTCAAATGAGAACTCATAGGACTCACATGCATAATTAACTCGATTGGATTGGCATAGAAACAAAATAATGTCTTCACGATAGGTTGTAAACCTCAACTCGTGTGCTAGTGATGATCGATGAGGTTTATTTGATTTGTTCTTGAAACTTTTCAAGACTATTAAGACTCCCACTGACTCCTTGACATATATGATTCTCTTGTCAAAACATTTCTTGACAAACAGATATTCAAGAGCTAGTGTAGCTTTTATCAAAACAAAACACTTCATAATTTTGGTCTTAGTTGGTCTTTGTCTTATCCAAGACATCACAACTTTCCACAATTGATGAATGTTATAAACCTTCTTAATACTATTCACTCAATGTCACAATCTTAACTTTAAGACTTGTTATTGGAATGAAGTATGATTGACTTCTTGATTTTACCATTTCTTCGATTCTTGATTCCTCTTCTTAAACATACAATTGTACTAAGACTCACTTTGAGGATCAATTGAGATATGGTTCTTAATCATTAAGGCTTATCATAAAGCATAAAAGCTACTCTCCCTTCTTCTTAGAATGGAGGAACTTTTATCTTTCTGCCTACTTGATTCTTCTTATTCGTTTGCTATTGATTTAAACCTTTTTAATCAATTCCGAATTACACTTAATCTTATAAGTATAATCATATTTACTAAACCTTTAGTAAATCATGACGAATATCTTGTTACTCTTATGGTGTACTTTGATCAACACACAACTTTGTGTACTCGATCTCCTAGTCATTCACTTGACACTTTGTCAATGAATTAGTCTAATTTCCAAATACGAAATTTCTCATTCATCGTGCATCCACGTTGCATGATTCCAAGTTTCTGTCCAATTGAAACTTGGACGATGAGAAACTCTCCTTATTTGCTAAATTCTCGACTTTTCCATAAACACCATAAATAAGAATCATATCCATTTGTTGTAGAAATATGCAAACACCAATTTTCATAACGATTTCATTGCAAGGAAATAAACAAATAAATAAATAAGTCAAACGAAAATTTATTTTATTTATAAAAGCAGCGGAAAACATTTGTCTTTACAATGCAAAATCCATTGAAAACTATGTATTTCAAAAGAAAAAATTTCTAACAACTCTATCATAACTATCTAAGCTCAAAATCTAATCTTCAAGTCCATGCGATCAAGATCCATTCCTTGTGATTAGATTCATCTTGCTCTTTCACCAAGCTTCCTTTCTTTTCACCGATCCTGCAAAACATTCAAATGCAATCTTATCACATTATGTATTAAGAATCAATGAATAGGAACTTAATGTTGTTAGATAGTGGATTTTACCTGAAGCGCAGCCATACTCTTTGACTCTCCCATCTTCTGGACTCTTCAGGCTCTTTGGGCAGACTTGTATCCAACGCCCTTTCTTTTGGCAGCAAACGCAGGTCGGTTCTCCTAGAACGTCCTCGGAAGCATGGTCGGTTGACTTTCCCAACAAATACGCTCCATTGCTTCGCCAAATCATTTCTGATTCAGCAACAATGAGCATGTAAGTTAGGTCAATGAGGTTGTCATCATGATCCATCATATAATACTTTCTTTTGAACTCATTATATGATTCAGGAAGTGATTGCAAAACCCAATTCACAGCCAAGTCATCTGGGAATGATGCACCCAACATTATCAACCTATCAATGTGTTATTTCATTCCTAAAACGTGGGCACACACGGGTTTACCATCTTCATGTTTCATTTCCAATAGGGCTTTAGTGATATTGAACCTTTCAATTCTTCGATCTTGTGGGTTGGGGAGAACAATAGGAGGAGGAGGAGGAAGTGACGCATGATTTCTCGTTCCTCGATTGAATCGTGGAATACCATCTTCATGTGGAATGCTTGTTCCACGGGATTTGGGAAGACCATAGTTGAATGATTGAGTCCTTAGTAAATCACCCAAATGAGATACTAAGGCTAGGACCCAACACAATATTCTACAACTCGGGAGAGGGATGTCGTAACCCTAATTGAAGAATATTTGAAGGTAAGTGAATGACGATTCACTAATTTCCACCACGAAAAACGAAAAAGAAATTTAAGTTTTAAATCTATGAAAACTCCTAGATCCTTTGAGATTCATTGAACTTTCAATGGCATGTTTAAATCTCGATATGCCCCTCTTGTTTGTGACTGGGATGTCGAGGATCACAAAGCGGGTGTGAATAACCATGCAAACTACATGGTGCCCTCACATGTTACAGTCACCTATTCGATGTGCCGGTAAACCACACACGCTCCACCGAACTATGACAAACATTGAGTCACCCTTTGCTACCTTTGCTTAGAACCATTTAGTGTGTCGGTAAACCACACACACTCCACTAACGTCTTCGCAAGGGCACAAAGTGTAATTTCATGGAATTGCATCAATTCACTTTTGCCTAAGTAACTAAGATTGGGAATTTTATGAAAACATTTAGTTACTTTTATATACTTTATTATACTTATAATGGAAGGTTTCGTCCTATCCTACCCGTTCGGCTAACGACCCTCCACTAGTCAAGAGTGCAGTGGGTAAGAGTGGATACCCATTCAATCGCCATTTTATAGGCAATTTCCTTAAACACCCCTTATAGACTAGCTTCGTGAATGAGGCCTACTAACGGTAAGACTGACTTTTACTCATACATATATATAATGTTAGACTTTTAATGTTATATATATAGTATAGGGTGTATTTTATACTTTCAAAATACTAGGTGGTATAATTTAACAATTATACTTTTAATTCAATTAAATTGTAAACCTAAACTTTTATGGATTTATCAAACCTCTTTTAATTATACACCTTAACTAATTAATAAAACCATAAGGGTGTGATTTGAACTTTTTCAAAACAATACTAGAGTTTTAGAATTTAACATTCCTAATTAAACTTTTAATCAACTTTTAAATTCCAAAACTTGAGGGCAAGTTTTGAAACATTTCAACACATCAGGGTTTAGAATTTAAATATACATCAAAATTAAACTATTAATCAAAATTTAAATTCCAAAACTTGAGGGCAAGTTTTGAAACCTTTTTCAAAACATTTGGGTTTTAACTATTTAAATTTCAAAACAACAAAACTTTTGGGTTCAAATTTAAATTATAAAACCTAAAGGGCAAAATATGAAACTTTTCATAACAACAAGGATCAAATAACAAATAATTCAAATTAACATTTAATCACATAATTATCCATATTTGATTTATTTAATGATTTCTTGCAAAACAATTTATCAATTTAATCAAAATAATTTAAACAATTATCACATAAGGAAACAATTATCTTATTAATTGATAAATATCTTCAATTAGATCAAAAATATAGTCAAATATATCATATAATAGGATTAATATTGATCTAACATGATAAGGTAACCATCCATAATCAAAAACAACAAGAAATCCCGAATATACCTCTGTCTGACGCATCGACTCGCCGAGTCCATCAAGCAGAACACCAAAAATCAAATTTTTTAAACATATCAAGCATCAATACAATAGAAACCAGTCAAGGCTCTGATACAACTGATGGGTTTTGTTCATAAGACATCCTATGTGCTCATACAAACCCTAATGTTTGGATCTAGGTTTCTCTATTGTACATGCTTTGAATCCAAGACTATAAACCCTAATTCTAGCATATGGAAATCAATATTAACATATAATTAGGTTTATGATATTACCTTGATTGTTATGTATCAATAACAATCCCAATTCCTTCTTGAATTGACTTTGGAAGGCTTAGAGTCACAAGTGTCACTCCTTTAATGGCTTACAAACACCAAGAGCAAATGGAGAAGATATAAAGAGAGAGGAGAGAGGTAGGAATTCGTCCTTAGGACTTATTGGGAAGGCTTAGACGAATTCATGAGCCTTAAGAGGTTTATATAGGTGTAAAAATTAGGGTTTTAGTCCTTATCCTTATCTAGTTGCTTGCCCACCAAACAACCATAAGATAAGTCTTAGAAACCCTTATCCTAGTCGAATTTTAAGGCATTATCTCCTTAAATTCGTTCACCCTATATTTAAGATAATCCTTACCTTATTTTGTAACTATCACATAATTACAATTCAGCCCCTCTAGTTTAATTAATTACACTTGATCACAAAATTAATTCTTAATTAATTATTGACCAATATTAACAAATATGATTTCTCCTTTAATATATTATTCTTATAACATATTAATAAATCATAATAACCTCTGTCTCTCTCTATTTATTTCTCCAATCAAGTTGTTTTGGTGAAGGCAACCCAAAAGGACCATGCACCATCGGGTCAAGTACATACCAAAATAGTTATGGACTTAGACACTAATCCAACAATGATATCATAGCATACTAGCACAAATAGCATAACAGATAGTGGCATACCAGACAATTATCGCAAAAACAATCATCTCTATTATAATCAACTACTAGTGGTCCGACATTGGTGCCTTTGACTCACTTATACTGGAAGGTAACTCACCTCAATGTCGCGTAGTAAATGAACTGTCCTTGGCTTTGGGATCAACTCCTCTCAAACTCCTACACATAGCAATCTCCTTTAATTACCTTTTCGTACTCATAATCCCTTTAAGCGTCAACTCTTGTCAATGGTCAAAGTCAAAGTCAACATCCTGGTCAAAGACAACATCCTGGTTGACTTAACTCGCCGAGTTGGGCCATCAACTCGTCGAGTTCCATGATCCATAAAACCTTGAAATCTTGATCCTACTCGCCGAGTTCTTTCATGAACTCGTCGAGTTCCATGATCCATGCAACCCTGGAATCTCGATCCTACTCGTCGAGTTCTTTCATGAACTCGTCGAGTTCCCCTTCATATAGAGTCGGTACATTTCGCTCATAACTCGCCAAGTTCCTCCTTGAACTTGTCGAGTTCTTCAATCTTCAAACCCAAAAACATGTCCAACTCGCTGAGTCATCTCCTAGACTCGACGAGTCTGGCCAGTAACAGAAAAGGTTGGGGAACCACGACCCAACTCGTTGATTTGTATGAACAACTCATCGAGTCCCCCATAGTTTAAATCCATATAGTCGTTTCTATTCGGGTTCAATGCTTCCAAACCATAGATCTGGTCCCCTAGGGTCTATATATCCCGTAAAGTTACTAACTTTACATCCATGCATGGGTAATTTAACTCAAAAGGCCCTAAAAGGTGGTTCACAAGTTGCATGGAACTCCCATGGCCATAAAGTTGGCACCTTTATGCCATGGAGTCCCTCAATGGCTCTAGATCTGAAGGTTCTTTCCATGGTGGATATCCAAATCCCAGAGGCCACCATTATTGAACCAAATCATGGAGAAAAATCCCTAAAACTAGATCTAAACACTCAATAAGAAAGGTAAGAGCTTTATACCTTAGGTGAACCAGAAATGAAGTTCTACTTCCGGTTTTACACTTCTCCTTCACTTCTTTGCTCTCTCCTCAAGTCTCTTCTTCTTCAAAACTTTAAGAAAGCACCAAGAATGGACCAAAACACTCAAAAATGTATTGGGGTTTTGTAGCTAGGGTTTGGGATGATGGAGGCTGCAAATGAGACCACCCTTTGGAGGTTAAGGTGCTTAAATAGGGTGCAAACCCTGAAAATTAGGGTTTCACTTTGGCATCCCTACTCGTCGAGTTGAGGCTTCTCAACTCGTCGAGTAGACTTCAAGTCCCGCGTCCAAAATCCATTTAAACTCGACGAGTTTGGGGCCTCCAACTCATCGAGTTTGATATTGCCATATTTATACATATTTTTAGGCAATATTTATTTACATTTTTATTAATAATTTGGTTATTTGAATAGAATAATGGTACTTATAAGCTTAAATTATATTTTGCAGCAAAATAGAAGCATTTTCGAAGAAAGAGAGTAAAATTGATAAAACATGGAACTTTGGAGACTTAGAGAAGAAAAAAAAAAGAAACCCACGAATCTGCCATATTCACTAGGGGCGAGCATAATAACCGAAAAACCGAACCGTATTAACCGAGCCATTTTAAAAACCGTTGGTTCGGTTTCTAGTTTTTATTAATCGATAACGAATGGTTCGGTTATGGTTTTATAGGTTAACCGAACCAGTTTAAACCGAACCGCTAACTTTATATTTTAATCTATAAAAATAATAGATTATATATAAAATAATATAGTCAAACTTATTCAATACCCATTATAATTTCAAAATATAATCCATTAATCCTCACTTATCAGGAGACGAATGAACAATCAAACCATCAAAGACTGATCACGCAGACACACACAATCTTTCAATCATGCATTAAGCTAGATTATTTATTAATTATGTAATTCCTAATCGGCTAATTCTACAATTTGTAAACATTATTCACAATTAGTTTAATCTCCACACTCATAATCATAATTGAAGGCTTCTCACACCGTTAATCCTAATCAAAGATTGTTTTGACTTTATAGTCCTATTTGAATGATGTTTTGACTATATAATCAAGATTTATAGGTAAGTTAAGTTTTTGGTTCATCTTGACTTTGAGATATATTAAGAATATATTTATTTATATTTTTGGCTTTTTTTATTTACCGCTTTTGACTAAATCACATTGAATGAATATGAGTATTTGGTTTTTTTATCCAGATAACACATAATATGAATGTTTGACTTTCTTTTTTTTACAATTTTTTATTTAATCACATTGAACGTGTATGATGTTTGACTTTATTTTAATGTAAATATAAATTATCAATATATGAAATTATTAATGTGAATTTTTTTAATGGTTTATACTTTTATTAAATGTTTTTGATTTTAATTGTGACTATGTGTTATCTCACTTGAGAATCAAAGCTACAAATTTTATTCTATTACTATAACCTAGGTTACAAACATTGGTGACGAGGACTTTTTTAATTTTCTTTTTATTTTTTATGCCAATATACTTTCGACATTTATATTATTTTGAACATTATGGTTATCCAATATTAACCATTAATCAAAACCGTTGACCGACAAAAACCATTAACCATAACCAATATTAACCATACCTAATGGGTACCAAAATGCATTAACCAATAATAATGGTTATGGTTCGGTTTTGATCAATAACCAAACCAAACCGCTCCACACACCCCCTAATATTCATGACATGAGCTTTGAAGGCTCACGACTTGAGTAGGAGTATTCTAGAAGATTGACATCGCGAAGTAGAGTCCTTAGCCAACACGGAGATCCACTATTCACGTCGTGAGACATATCCATTCACGACGTGAACTTGGAAAAATCAGAAAGTATATATCCTTGTCCATTACGACTTGGGAGACTTTTGGCTGCTTGGAGGGTTCCTGGAGACGATTTGGAGAAGAAGAAAAGTTCTAGAATTAGCTATTAGCATCCAAGGAGAAGAGAGTTCATAATTAGTTCAATCGTTTGGTACTATAATCATGTCTATTACTTTGAATTGTTTTAGTTTGATTTTGAGTATGAGTAGCTGAATTTAGTAACTCCTGCTTAGCGAGATGAAACTTTGACTTATGGTTTAGCTAATTTATTATGGATTTGATTAGTTGGTATTGAACTTGTGTTTGATGAGGGTCAAAGAGGAGGATGTGTAGAAGACCGCGTTTCGGACGCGTTATGGCCATTATGAGTTCGTGGTGATGCCGTTTAGGCTCACCAATGCTCCTGCCGCGTTCATGGACCTCATGAACCGCATGTGCAGACCGATGTTGGATCGGTCTGCGATAGTTTTCATTGATGACATCTTGGTTTATTCCAAGACACAGGAGGAGCACGAGGAGCATCTGAGAGAGGTTTTGGAGACCCTGAGGAGGGAGAGCTTGTACGCCAAGTTCTCCAAGTGCGAGTTTTGGTTGCGCGAGGTACAATTCCTTGGGCACCTTGTCAACCAGAACGGTATACTGGTTGACACGGCCAAGATAGAGGTCGTGATGAGATGGGAGGTTCCGAAGTCTCAATCTGAGATTCAGAGTTTCCTGGGTTTAGCGAGCTACTACCGGAGATTCATTCAGGATTTCTCCAAGATAGTCGTACCCCTGACACGGTTGACTAAGAAAGTCGTGGTCTTTCGATGGGGGCCTGAGCAATAGGCAACGTTCGAGGTTATGAGACAGAGATTGTGTGAGGCGCCAATCTTAGCCTTGCCAGAGGGCGTAGAGGATTTTGTGGTATATTGTGACGCGTCCATTTCGGGGTTGGGCGCGGTACTGATGCAAAGAGGGCACGTCATTGTCTACGCTTCGAGGCAGTTGAAGCCTCACGAGGCGAATTACCCGACACATGATTTAGAGTTGGGGGCGGTGGTCTTCGCCCTCAAGTTTTGGCGACATTACCTCTACGGGGTTCGGTGTACCATTTACACGGACCACAAGAGCTTAAGGTACCTCATGGATCAACTGAATTTGAACATGAGGCAGCGTCGGTGGCTTGATGTGGTGAAGGATTATGATTGTGAGATCCTTTACCACCCGGGGAAGGCCAATGCGGTGGCCGATGCGCTTAGCCGCAAGGCGGCGCCGATCAGGGATATTTGCATGCGGATGACAATGGTGACTTCGCTTTTGGAGCGAATTCGGGAGGCCCAGCAGGAGGCCCTGAAGGAGGAACATCGGAAGAGTGAGCGCATAGTGGGTCAGGTTTCCTCCTTCAACTATGACAGCAGGGGATTATTGACATTACACCGCAGGGTGAGGGTACCATACCTCAGAGGCATGCGCCAGATCTTGATGGAGGAGGCGCACAAATCCCGATTCTCCATTAATCCCGGGGCGACGAAGATGTATAGGGATCTTCGTCTGGATTATTGGTGGCCCTGTATGAAGCGGGATGTGGCTTGGTACGTCGAGCAGTGCTTGACCTGTAGGAAGGTCAAGGCCAAGCATCAGAGACTGCACGAAAAGATGCAGCCATTGGATATCCCGTTGTGGAAATGGGAAGATATTACGATGGATTTTATCACGAAGCTTCACAGGACCACGTGAGGAGTGGATTCTATATGGGTCATCGTGGATCGATTGACCAAGAGCGCCCATTTTATCCCGATTCAGGAGAGCATCTCGGCCGAGAAGTTGGCCGACATCTATATCAGGGAGATAGTGGCGCGGCACGGGGTGCCAGTATCAGTGATTTCAGACAGAGATGTGCGTTTTACTTCCAGGTTTTGGAAGAAGTTTCATGATGAGTTGGACACTTGTCTGCATTTTAGCACTGCCTTTCACTCGCAGACGGATGGTCAGAGTGAGCGGACCATCCAGAATTTTGAGGATATGTTGCGGGCATGCGTGCTAGATTTTGGTGGTAGTTGGGATACCTATCTTCCATTAGCTGAGTTCTCATACAACAACAACTACCACGCGAGTATTGACCGTCCTCCCTTCGAGATGTTGTATGGACGGAGATGCAGGACCCCGATATGTTGGGGAGAGGTTGGCCAGATAGTCATGGGAAGCACCGAAGTGGTGCTCCAGACGACAAAGAAGATTCAGCAGGTCCGGAGCAGGCTTCAAACTGCTCAGAGTCGGCAGAAAAGTTATGCCGACAAGCGTCGTTCAGACTTGGAATTTCAAGTCGGGGATATGGTTCTTCTGAAGGTGTCACCATGGAAAGGCGTCATCCGATTCAGAAAGCGAGGAAAGTTAGGCCCAAGGTACATCGGGCCATTCAGGGTTGTTGCCCGGGTGGGAAAGGTGGCGTATAGGTTGGACCTGCCAGCCGAACTCAGCCAGATCCACAGCACTTTCCACGTCTCTCAATTGCGGAAGTGTTTGGTGGACGACTCGGCAGTGGTGCATTTGGAGGATATTCAGGTCGATGTCAGCAAGAATTACATCGAGCGGCATGTGACAATCCTCGACAGGAAGTCGAAGGATCTGAGGAACAAAAGGGTGGAACTCGTGAAGGTGCAATGACAGCACCGGAAGGGATCAGAGTGGACTTCGGAGCTGGTAGAAGAGATGATGGAGCACTACCCCGAGCTGTTTCAGGATCAAGCAACAGACTTCGAGGACGAAGTCTAAGATAAGTGTGGGAGATTTGTAGCACTTGGTTCCCGGTACGTACTCCTTGTAATTAACATTTTTAAAATAATGCATTTTTGCCTTGGACTCGGCGAGTTGATGGACCAACTCGCCGAGTAGGAGCGGGATAAGACGCGGGGACTGAACTTTGGACTCGACAAGTCAGTTCTCGGACTCGACGAGTAGACCCTGTTTGGGAAAAAACCCTAATCCGGGTGTTTGCACCCTATTTAAACGCTCAATCTTGGCCTCCTTTGTCCCTAACACTTCCAGAGAGCTGAAGAGCGAAACCCTATCCCCCATTTTGTTCTTGAGAGTGATTTTGGCTTTGTAAAGAAGGTTTGGAGCTTAGAAGAAGAAGAAATAGGTTGTAGTGTGCAAGGAGGGGAAGTAGATCCGGAATCTACACTGCAAGAGGCTTCCATTCAGGTAAAAAAGCCCCTACCTTGCTCACTAGTTCTTTAGATTCCCTTTTGTCCCTAAAATGATGGTTTTCAAGCCCTAAAACACCATACTCCTTGTGTTTGTGCTTAATGATCCGAAAGGACTTCAGATCTAGACATTATGGACGTATTAGAAGTATAAAGTTTATGTGGTTAGAGTGATTGAGGTCCCCATTGGGTGTATGACCTCATAAAAATCTTGGATTTTCCTTTTGGAGCTTGTAAGGCCATGCATGCACGTAAAGTTTGCAACTTTACGTGATAAGCATGCCCTAGGAACATAGATCTATGGTTTTAAAGTGTTGCATGTCTCATATTTGGTCTATATGGGAAATGGGTCAAGGGACTCGGCGAGTCCCAAAGTGGAACTCGGAGAGTTCTATGAAGGTGGCCTTAGACTCGGCGAGTTGGATGAACAACTCGGCGAGTCCTATGAAGATTGCGTGGTACTCGACGAGTTGTTCTTCAAACCCGGCGAGTCCGATGAACTGTTACTGAGTGAGAGGGGTTTAAGTGTTGGAGGTCCAACCCTTCGTATCTGTACGCGGAATTAGCAATTTAGCATGTAGCAATAGTCCCAGAAACCCAAAGCCTCAAAAAAGATGCTCTGGTGAGGATTTGGAAGCGAGTAGGAGATCTGCTCGTGGGGACTCGGCGAGTTGTTCTTGGACTCGGCGAGTCGGGTCGCGAATCGGTTCAATCGTCCCAGATAGTGAGTTAAGGGTGACTCAGTGAGTGGGAGTGAGTGGGAAGAAGGACTTGTCGAGTAGGACCAAGTTAGTAGGAGAAGGACTCGGCAAGTCTATGCCATGACTCGGCAAGTCCAGTCAATTGGAAGTTGACTTTGACCAAGGAGTTGACCTTGGACCAGGGGAGGGTCATTCATTTGACCTAAGGGTATTTATGAGTGTCTAATCTAAGTTCATGATTTATAG
Organism: Lactuca sativa; assembly: GCF_002870075.4. Lineage (NCBI taxonomy): Eukaryota > Viridiplantae > Streptophyta > Magnoliopsida > Asterales > Asteraceae > Lactuca > Lactuca sativa. The sequence continues at coordinate 61,591,993 of NC_056631.2, read as the reverse complement.
CCGGAGGATTACTGGTTCAGCAGTTAGGCGCTCAGCAAGCAGACTTTCAGCAACTACTTTCGAGGTGAGTTACCTTCCAGTAGCAGTGGGTCTACGCCATGATGCCGGCCTACCAGTAGGAGTTGTATGATTAGATGATTGTCTCTGTGATTTTCATCTAGGGTTGCTACTACCTGTGTTATGTTTATGTGCTAGTATGATATGATGTTATGTGTTAGTGACAGTAGGGGAGATAGTCCCCGGTTTACCGGTCGATAGGGCCGAAGGGGTAGTCATGCCCAGCCCTGCTAGATAGATTATGTGATATGTGTTATATGGTAGTAGTAGGGGTGAAATAGTCCCCAACATCCGGTCGAGAGGACCAAAGGGGATACCGGCACCCAGATATGCTAGTTAGTATCCGGTCGAGAGGACCGAAGGGGAGGCCAACACCCAGATATGCTAGCTAATATCCGGTCGAGAGGACCAAAGGGGTAGGTCGGGCACCCAGATATGCCTGACAATATATGTTTGATATGTGGTTATATGGTATGTGGTACAGTGGGGGAACTCACTAAGCTTCGTGCTTACGGTTTTTAGTTGTTGTTTCAGGTACCTCTTCAGCCAAGGGGAAGGAGCTGGCGCGGTAGCGGCATATCACACACATGCTCTTGTTTTTTCTCACTATGAGACATTCTGGGATTTGTACTCTGATATTATTATGATTTACGTTTTGGTTTACTGACACGAGACATGTTTTATTAAATGATATGGTCGAATGATATGTTACTACAAACGTTTTCAAATCACTTAATTAAAAATGAAATTATTGGCCCGTATTTTGGGGCGTTACAATTGTTGTCTAAACCAGACATCAACAATGGGAGAAATTCAAGTAAAGTTGATATAAGTCCTTAACATAACACCCACTATGAAATATTAAGGCTAGGACCCAACAAACTGTTTTATAACTTGGAACAGGGATGCCATAATCCAAGCTATAAAATATTTGAAGATAGGTAAATGACGATTCACTAATTTCCACCAAGATAAACGAAATGTATTATTAGGTTTTAATTGGTTTTGAAACTCTTAGATTCTTTTGAGATTCATTGAACTTTTCAATGACATGTTTCAATATCAAGTGTGCCCTGCAGGTTTTGTGACTGAGATGCCGAGGATCACAAAACAAGGTGTGAAGTAACCATGAAAATATACTTGCTACCCTTAATATTTACCCCTCAATCGATGTGCCGGTTAACCACACACGCTCCAACGATACTATGATAAACATTAAGTTACCCTTTTCCTACCTTGTTAAGTCCAGGTTAGTGTGCCGGTTAACCACACACGCTCAACTAACGACTTAAACAAAGTGCAAAGTGTAATTTCATGGATTAGCACCTTATTCACATTTTCCTAAGTAACTAAGATTTGGAATTTATAAGTGTTTAGTTACTTAGTATTTATCATTATACTTATAATGAAGGGAGAACTATAGTCATTGTCCTACCTGTTCGGCTAACGACCCTCCATCGGTCAAGGAAGCGGTGGGTGAGAGTGGACACCCATTAAACTGCCATTTTATAGGCAGTAACCTTATACCCCCTTATAGACCGGCTTCGTGAATGAGGCCTACTAATGGTAAGACGACTTGCTCTTATACATATAATATATTAAACTTTTAATATTATAATAGTATAAGGGTGTATTTTAGACATTTAAAATACTTGGTGGTTTAATCTATTAATTAAACTATACTCTTAATTTAATTAAACTTAAACCATGTCATTATTGAATTATTAATTATCTTTTAATTAAACACACTAATTATCTATTAATAAAGTCCATAAGAGTTAATTGAATTATTCAATAAAAACATCATAATTCTAATTTTTAAATTCAAAATTAAAATCATTTAATTAATTGTTTAAGTTATGAACCCAAGAGTTTTATAATTCAATTCTTTTTTTGTCATAAAAACTTTTTCCAAATTCCAAAACTTGAGGGCAAGTTTTGTAACTCTTGAAAACTTTTGGATTCCATAACTTATGGAGTTTAATGTTTGTTTTATGAAGAAACTTTTCATGTTCCATAACTTAAGAACAAGTTATGGAATTCTTTAAAACATTAAGACCAAGTTTTGCAACTCCATAAAAAACTTTGAATCAATTTTTTTAAAACCTTTTAATATCCATAACTTATGGAGGTTTCAAAAAACTCTTTAGATCAAACTTTTAAAACTAATAAAATAATCATATCATGTTATTTTACTAAATTTGACCTAATTCAACTCATATAGCAAATGATTCAAATTTTACTAAGAATTAGTTTTCCACAAAAACAAGTAATTATCTTAAAATTTCACAACCGTCATGTTTTTTTTCTTTTTTTTTTCAACTTTGAAAATAAAACAGTTGCATCAATATAACAGAAAACAACTCATGACTCTGACACCACTGTTAGGTTTTGAGCATTCTAACACTCATATGGTGTACATGCAACCCTATAAACCTTGAATCTATGTTTTCTTTATTATACATAAAAATATTAACTATTCCAAGGTTTCATCCTAACTATCATATTATGAAGCACCTATACTACAAAGTTCTAGTTATATATATATATATATATATATATATATATATATATATATATATATATATATATATATATTTTTTGAACAGGCAAATCTAATCTACTCCTAAGCTAACAACACCTATACCACCTATGTCCATGACGGGACTTGAACCGTCGACCTCAAAGAGGGAGGGCACCACCTGATACTGCTGGGCTACAAGCCATTTGGTACAAAGTTCTAGTTAGATGACATACCTTTTGATGTAGCTTGATGTCTTCAAGCTTTAAGAGCTTAGCCCCAATAGTGTGGAAGCCTCAAATGGAATCACAAATCACCAAAACACCTTGGAAGTGTTGGATTAGTGTCTAAGTCCATAACTATTTTGGTATGTACTTGACCCGATGGTGCATGGTCCTTTTTGGTTGCCTTCACCAAAGCAACTTGATAGGATGAATTATGGAGAGAAAGGATTAAATATGATTTATTAATATATTATGGGAATAATATATTAAAGGAAAAATCATATTGTTTAATTAATATTAGTCAATAATTAATTGGTAATTAGTTTTGTGACTAAAAGAGATTAATTAAACTTAAGGGACTGGAATTGTAATTATAAGATAATTGCAATTTGGGCCATGGATTGCCTTTTATTATAAGGTGGACGAATTCTATGGGGGAAGCCCATATGAAATCGTCCAAGGCCTTGAGAAAAGGGCTCCATGGGTTGCTTAGGGCTTAAGCATCCAAATTAGGGTTTCCTTGTTAGATAACCCTAATTGCCTCACTATATATAGATCCCTTAAGGACCAAAAACGTGGACAAGCTTCTTGCTAGGGTTTCACACGAGTTTTGGTAGCCTCCATCCTCTCTCCTCTTCATCCTCTTGCTTATGGTGTTTGTGAACCATTAGAGGAGTGAAACTTGTGACTCTCAGCTTTCTAAAGTCAATACAAGGAGATTTGGGATTGTTATTGCAACATAACGATCAAGGTAACATCTTAAACCTAATTATATGTTAATATTGATTCCCATATGCTAGAATTAGGGTTTATAGTCTTGGATAACTTGCATGTACAATAAAGAAACCTAGATCCAAGCATTAGAGTTTGTATGAACACATAGGATGTCTTATGACCAAAACCCATAAGTGGTATCAGAGCCTAGACTGGTTTCAATTGTATTGATGCATTACATGTTAAAAAAATTTGATTTTTGATGTTCTGGAGGCTGGACTCGCCGAGTCCATAGCTGAACTCGCCGAGTCCAAGCTTGACTCGACGAGTCAACTCGTCAGATGGAGGGTATTTCGTGATTTCTTGTTGTTTTTGCTTATGGATTATTACCTTATCATATTAGATCAATATAAATCCGATTTTTTGATATATATGACTATATTTTTGATCTAATTGAAGATATTTATCAATTAATAAGATAATTGTTTCCTTATGTGATAATTGATTAATTATTTTGACTAAATTGATAAATTGTTTTGCAAGAAATTATTAAATAAATCAAATATGGATAATTATGTAATTAAATGTTAATTTAGATTATTTGTTATTTGATCCTTGTTGTTATGAAAAGTTTTATATTTTACCCTTTAGGTTTTATAGTTTAAATTTGAACCCAAAAGTTTTGTTGTTTTGAAATTTAAATAGTTAAAACCCTAATGTTTTGAAAAAGGTTTCAAAACTTGCCTTCAAGTTTTGGAATTTAAATTTTGAATTAACAGTTTAATTTTGATGTACATTTAAATTCTAAACCCTAATGTTTTGAAATGTTTCAAAACTTGCCCTCAAGTTTTGGAATTTAAAAGTTGATTAAAAGTTTAATTAGGAATGTTAAATTCTAAAACTCTAGTATTGTTTTGAAAAAGTTCAAATCACACCTTTATGGTTTTATTAATTAATTAAGGTGTATAATTAAAAGAGGTTTAATAAATCCATAAAAGTTTTGGTTTACAAATTTAGTTGAATTAAAGGTATAATTATTAAATTTGACCTCCTAATATTTTAAAAGTGTAAAATACACCCTATAGTATATATAACATTAAAAGTCTAACATTATATATATGTATGAGTAAAAGTCAGTCTTACCGTTAGTATGCCTCATTCACGAAGCTGGTTTATAAGGGGTGTTTAAGGAAATTGCCTATAAAATGGCGATTGAATGGGTATCCACTCTTACCCACTGCACTCTTGACTAGTGGAGGGTCGTTAGCCGAACGGGTAGGATATGACGAAACCTTCCATTATAAGTATAATAAAGTCTATAAAAGTAACTAAATGTTTTCATAAAATTCCCAATCTTAGTTACTTAGGCAAAAGTGAATTGATGCAATTCCATGAAATTACACTTTGTGCCCTTGCGAAGACATTAGTGGAGCGTGTGTGGTTTACCGGCACACTAAATGGTTCTAAGCAAAGGCAGCAAAGGGTGACTCAATGTTTGTCATAGTTCGGTGGAGCGTGTGTGGTTTACCGGCACATCGAATAGGTGACTGTAACATGTGAGGGCACCATGTAAGTTTGCATGGATTTTGCATGGTTATTCACACCCGCTTTGTGATCCTCGGCATCCCAGTCACAAACAAGAGGGGCATATCGAGATTTAAACATGCCATTGAAATGTTCAATGAATCTCAAAGGATCTAGGAGTTTTCATAGATTTAAAACTTAAATTTCTTTTTCGTTTTTCATGGTGGAAATTAGTGAATCGTCATTCACTTACCTTCAAATATTCTGCAATTAGGGTTACGACATCCCTCTCCCGAGTTGTTGAATATTGTGTTGGGTCCTGACCTTAGTATCTCATTTGGGTGATTTACTAAGGACTCAATCAATCAACTAACTTGAATTTGTTTTTTCTCCCGTTTTGTAGATGTCAAAGTTTGACAACTATGGTCTTCTCAAATCTCGTGGAACAAGTATTCCACATGAAGATGGTATTCCACGATTCGATCGAGGAACAAGAAATCATGCTTCACTTCCTCCTCCTCCAATTGTTCTCCCTAACCCACAAGTTCAAAGGCTTGAAAAGTTCAAGATCACTCACGCCCTTTTGGCAAGTAAACATAAAGAAGGAAAGTCGGTGTGTGCACACGTCTTAGGGATGAAGTCACACATTGATAGGTTAAGAATGTTGGGATCCGTTGTCTGTGAGGAAATAGTTGTTGATTGGGTTCTTCAGTCACTTCCTAACTCATATAGTGAGTTCGTAAGAGAGTACTATATGATGAACCGTGACGTGACCCTTATAGATCTCACCTATATGCTTATTGCTGCTGAATCAACAATGGTTTGGCGCAATAGAAAAGCAAAGTTGATTGGTGAATCTGCCTTCAAGACCTCTATGGATATAGACAATGGCAACGAAAGACATGCTATGATCGAAAAGTTTGATCATAAGAGAAAGGCAATGTCTGAAGTAGTTCCATGTCAAGTTCCAAAAGAGTCAATTTGCTTTTATTGCCAAGAGAAAGGGCATTAGAGACGAAACTGCCCCATTTACCTAAGAGATCTAAGAGATGGGAGAGTCGAAACGTATGGCTCTAATATAGGTAAAATCCATTAACTAACTCTTTTAAGCTTCTATTCTAGATTCTTAATACATAATGTGATAAGATTGCAATTGATGTTTTGTAGAATCGAAGAAAAGAAAGGAAGCTTAAGGGAAGAAGTGAGCAAAATCTAACCGTGAAGGAATGAATTTCGATCGCATTTCTCGAAGATTAGATATTTGAGCTACTACTTAGAGTTAGAATTAGATTGCTAAGAAAGATGTATTAACATAATTTTTCAATGAATTGCATTGTAAGGACAAAATTTTTCCGCAATAAAATAAATTTTGATTTTATATTATTTATTTATCCTTGCAATGGCGTGTATGAAAAATTGATGTTAAAATGTTTCTATTATTAACAATAATGGATTTGGTTCTTATTATGTTATTTATGGAAAGTCGAGAATTTACCAAATAGGGAGAGTTTCTCATCGCCCAAGTTTCAATGGGACAGAAACTTGGAATCATGCAACTTGGTTGCACGATGAATGAGAAATTTCATATTTAGAAATTAGACTATTTCATTGACAAAGTGTCAAGTGAAGGACTAGGAGATCGAGTACACAAAGGTGTGTGTTGATCAAGTTCACCATAAGAGTAACAATGATATTCATCATGATTTACTAAAGGTTTAGTAAATATGATTATACTTACAAGATTAAGTTTAACTCTGAATTAATTGAAAAAGTTTAAATCAATAGCAGAACGAATAAGAAGAATCAAGTAGGCAGAAAGATAAAAGCTTCTCCATTCTAAGAAGAAGGGAGGGTAGCTTTTATGCTTTTTGATAGGTCTTAATGATTAAGAACCATATCTCAATTGATCCTCTAAGTGAGTCTTAGTACAATTGTATGTCTAAGAAGAGGAATCAAGAATTGAAGAAATGGTTAAATCAAGAAGTCTATCATACTTCGTTACAATAACAAATCTTAAAGTTAAGATTGTGACATTGAGTGAAAAGTATTAAGAAGGTTTGTAACATTCATCAAATGTGGAAAGTTGTGATGTCTTGGATAAGACAAAGATCAACTAGGACCGATTTATGAAGTGTTTTGATAAAACCTAAACTAACTCTTGAATATTTGGTTGTCAAGAAATGTTTATTGACAAGAGAATCTTATATGTCAAGGAGTCAGTGGGAGCCTTAATGGTCTTGAAAGGTTTCAAGAACAAATCAAATAAACCTTATCGATCATCACTAGCACACGAGTTGAGGTTCACAACCTATCGTGTTGACATTATTTTGTTTCTGTGCCGATCCAATCGAGTTAATTATGCATGTGAGTCCTATGAATTCTCATTTGAATGCATAAAAGGCAAGGACCTTAATCAATGGAAGGTACATTGATAGGAAAGGGTGAGCTGCTTAACTACTTGGAAGACATGGTGGGCAGCTGTGCTACCATAAGGAAAGAAAACAAGATTAAGAAAGTTCGATCCATATGAGTTTGAATTTGTCGTAAACTTTGGTTTTAACAAATTCACATGGATAGGAACACATACACCATTTAAATCTAAGTGTCATAAGATTTCCTCCTTCATGAAAATGATTGTGAGGAAATGCTTTCACTAAGAAAGATTTTAAGAAGATAGTGATTGTAAAATTGCATTCTCGAATTCAATTATGGTTACAGTATCCCTTTCCATAATTTGAATTGTGAGGTTTGACAATTAGTCTTAATTATTTAGACACACATATGAACTATCGAAGGCAAAGGTGTATAAGTTCAAGAAGCCTTGATAAAAGATTATCAAAGCATTAAGTATTAGAAACATGGACTTAAGAAACTCAATAGGTATTGTCTTTCTGGAAGTTAAGATGTTTATGAATACATGTCGAAGCTAGTGGGAGCATAAGTGTTATGTTTTATAGTAATCATCATTATAGTGGGAGCATAAATGTTATGATTGTATGATTGTTAAGGAAAGTATTGCAAGGTTAGCAATATTAATTATAGAAAACAAGAGTCATACTTTGCAAAGTTGTAAGAGTTGAAAGGTTGTTTTGCTATAATTAAGGGAGAGAATATTATGCTTCATTTCAAATCTAAAGGCTTAGGTTGAGAAATGTTAATAAATTTAGTCAAAGGTACATAGTGTGTTCTTAAAATTTCGATTATGATTACGACATTCCTCTTCACAATTCGAATTTTAAGAACATAGCAAATAAAACATTATGCGTCGTGTCCCATACGCTTCGAGTATAGGATCGATTGCAAATGATTTAATGTTTGACCATTCTAAAATTTTCCAAATGTCTAACGCATTTAGAGGGAAAAAGGACTAGAATCGGTTTTGACTAAAATAATTCAACAACTATCAAAGGAAAATCCAAAGTTCGACGAGGATTGGTTGCTTGTGAGTAGTTGGAAGCATGGTATTGAATGGACCATATCGACATTATTATGAATATATAAGATTCTATATGGAAAATGTGGAAATGTATCTATATTGGGAATTGAATATTGAAAATCTATGTCTAGATTAGAAACCTTTATGCAAAAGGATGTTCAAAGGAATGTACTTTGAGTGAGAGACATCATATCTAAGGAATTGTCTTGTAACAATCTCCGATAGAGGACTCTGTAATATCATTGGCAATAGTCTTTGTGACTTTGGTGCAGTGACATTACGAAAGGATATTTACATAGAATGTTAGAATCTAGCATATTCTATAAGTAGCAAGAATTTGATATTCTTTAACTTATGGAAAAAGGATTTGGAGTTGTGAAATGAGAATGATTGGAAATGTGTTCAATGTGATTTATTTCACAAAGTAAGAACCATAGGTAAACATTGTGTGCATGCTAGGAGCATGGTACAAGTGTAATAATTCAAGTAAGAAGTTGATTACTCGAAACGGAAAATAATGAGTAATCGATATGGTGATAAATAAAAGGAGTTTTATTTATGCTCAAAGGGTTGAGACCATATGGGATTAGTATTATTCTTGTGTTTCACTTTGCATGTTTTGACTTCCTGAATAATTTAATTGGTTAAGAACAGTCAAATTATTCAAACGGGCCACAGTCGTTCATATGTTGGAAGTAGATATGAAAGAACACTGTCGTGAATTGGTGTGTGGATTGTCTAAAAGAGTATTAGACATAAGCAAATGTTTGCTGCAACGTTCATGAGTGCTTATGAATACGATTTGAGCATTGGATTAAACCCACGTTCACTTGGATCACTCCATGAATTGTATCACGAGTGATTGGTGAGACGATAACATCTTATATTCTTGAAACCGAGATGTGTGAGTTGTATCTTGCGAATCGGTTGCACATTGATAATATGTAAACGCACCAGTAACTTGGTGTTATAAAACATATTATTGTGTGTGATTTGGTGAGTGAGTGCAAGCAAGCATTGTATCAAAGTTTATCCGTTCCTTTTATCCAAAGTAGGATAAAAGTGATATCTTTGGGCCCCTCGATGATTTAGTGATGACAAACGTAAATGCTCGGCCGGGCTAGGGCTAATTTGATTTGTTCAATTAGTTGGTCGTCATAAATCGGAATCGAGATATAGTACAAAGAGAATGATTAGAAATCATGTCTCATATGATATCTAGAATGGAGGAATATATGATCCCTTATCTAAGGACACGCGTATCTGATAGGATCAGAGTTGACAGCGGCTTTGGAAAGCTACGATTGCAGATCAGGATCTGAAGTCATACGCAGAATAGTTGTTAGACTTATCCAAGTGGGAGACTGTTGGATTAGTGTCTAAGTCCATAACTATTTTGGTATGTACTTGACCCGATGGTGCATGGTCCTTTTGGGTTGCCTTCACCAAAGCAACTTGATAGGATGAATTATGGAGAGAAAGGATTAAATATGATTTATTAATATATTATGGGAATAATATATTAAAGGAGAAATCATATTGTTTAATTAATATTAGTCAATAATTAATTGGTAATTAGTTTTGTGACTAAGAGAGATTAATTAAACTTAAGGGACTGGAATTGTAATTATAAGATAATTACAATTTGGGCCATGGATTGCCTTTTATTATAAGGTGGACGAATTCTATGGGGGAAGCCCATATGAAATCGTCCAAGGCCTTGAGAAAAGGGCTCCATGGGTTGCTTAGGGCTTAAGCATCCAAATTAGGGTTTCCTTGTTAGATAACCCTAATTGCCTCACTATATATAGATCCCTTAAGGACCAAAAACGTGGACAAGCTTCTTGCTAAGGTTTCACACGAGTTTTGGTAGCCTCCATCCTCTCTCCTCTTCATCCTCTTGCTTATGGTGTTTGTGAACCATTAGAGGAGTGACACTTGTGATTCTCAGCTTTCTAAAGTCAATACAAGGAGATTTGGGATTGTTATTGCAACATAACAATCAAGGTAACATCTTAAACCTAATTATATGTTAATATCGATTCCCATATGCTAGAATTAGGGTTTATAGTCTTGGATAACTTGCATGTACAATAGAGAAACCTAAATCCAAGCATTAGGGTTTGTATGAGCACATAGGATGTCTTATGACCAAAATCCATCAGGAAGAACTTGAGAGAATATGTATGCACACTAAAATCGGCCCACTCTTATTTTCACACACTTGTGTCAATTTTGTGAGCCAAGGACCCCTTTATATATTATGGAGGATTAGGGTTACATCCATGTAAACCCTAATACCCATGACCTGTCATTTACATAGGATCCATGGGTTAAAAGCTCCATGGACTGTCCATAAAAGCTTAGCCCAACCTAAATGAACTTGGCTCATTCCATATATATAAGAGTCCATATTTAATTAGTTACTTTTGATCACTTAATTAATTCTAAATTAATCCTTGATCAATACTAATTAAATAATACGATTCCATATTAATATATTATACATATTAATATATTAGAACTTATAATATATTAATATTAATCATAAATATACTATTCTCAAAAGACTATCCATATAAATTGTGTCGGTGAAGTGCAACCCAAATGGACCATGCCGGGTCGGCTCAAGTACATACCAAATATAGTTATGGACTTAGAAATTAATCCAACACATAGAACCTCACGACATCTCGTCTCTTCCACTGATCTTCCTGTTCCACAACCTGAAATTGGTCGACTAATCAACTTCTGCCCTTCACAAACTGACTAACAGCCCCATCATTGAACCAAGATTTCTCAACCGACGAACTCACCCTACGAGCCAACCATCTCGAATTCACCATTTGACCTCAAAGAATTTCCGTTCGCTCCAAGGTCTCCGACCAACGGCCAAATGTCGTGGAGACACTCATCCTTTTCAAACGTAACACATTCATTATCTCGCTCTGCACCTTGTCTCAATCACCAATAACCCTGGGCTCATGAGTTCACACTGTCGATCTCTCCGTATCCAGATCCCTAACCATTCTCGATCAAATCTCTAATCCCTTCAATAAAATACCTGGTTCTCCCCCGCTTAGGGTTCGAACCAACCCCACTCGGCGCACCAGCAATTTATCCCACACATTATTTCCACCAATACCATCGCACCGACTCTTGGAAGGTGCTACACAACGCTCGATGATCTCCTGACAGAGATCGAGCAACTCCAATGCCTCGAAACTCATATGAAATCCTTAGAACTTCCTACCATGAATGCCTTTAGTCATTCATAATCTCACACCATTCCATCACCGGACCTCCCAATTGTCCAATATTAATTCTGACTCTTAGTCTAGAAATAATGATATGTCGAACTCCTTATCATCGACTCCTCAATCCAACGTTCCATCACGTCACTTATCATAAGATCAGAAACCATATTTCCACTCTTAATACCCATCAAGGAAAATGAGGGCCACCGCCCAGATATACTCCTCTTGATCGTCCGACGTTGCAGCTAATATGTGCCCTACTATACTCAAATAGGGTGTATCCTGGTCCTTGACCATCTCTGCCCCCACTGACGACCTGTTCAAGCTATATCTTTACCTTGCGGCAAACCTATTTCCATATACTCTGGTTGAAGATCACCATCCGTGCAATCCCACAGGAAACGGAAATTGCACCACTCGGGTCACAGAAAGTGACATCTCCACTATCGGCCAGTCACCCAGCCCAGGCCGTATTCTCCCATAACGCACCATCCCTACTCATCCCCGAGTCTTGCGACTCCAACTGCCATATCATCCACAACCCTCGGAGCTCACTCGATTTCCCCTTTCCAGGGATGCTCCATTAAACTTGTTCATCATGGCCTTCTGGCCCCATACTCATTCGCCTCTGATCTCAGTCTAGACAATCCCCACGGAATAACCGGTAAAAAACCCAGAAACACTATCCGCCACCTAACATGATACTTAACCAAGTGGCCACCTCTCAATCTGCTATGAATCATGGTACCTGCACCATGATCCCTCTTCTCAATCCATCTCAAATCATGGCACTCAAATCATGACATCAACTCTCGACCTGCTACAACTCATGGGACTCGACCCATGGCATAACTTCTCAATCTGTTACTTATCATGGTACTCGAACCATGACATCACTTCTCAATGCTCAAATACCGGCTTATGCGTGCATGCTCAGACGACACGTGCTCAGGGCAAAACAACACCCTCTCGTGAAACATTCGTGTAATCACAGTCACAGACTCCGTCCCCCACTTGAGGGACAAGAATTCCGGTGCCAACCGTTCCCGCTCCACCGGGGGAACATACTCGTCTCTGAACATGGTGGTGAACCTCTCCCAGGTTACCTCCGGAATCTCTACAAAAGTGAAGTTCGCCGCCACAAACTTCCACCAGTCCTTCGCCCCCAAGCGAAGCTAGTTTAGTGCAAACCGAACCCTCCGATGCTCCGGACACGAACAAGTGTAGAATCATCCCTCGATATCAAAAATTCATCTCATCGCAGCAATCGGGTCCTGCGTCCCATCAAACTCTGGGGGCTTCGTGTTGCTGAACTCCCGGAACAACATCAAATCACCCCCTTCGTCGTGGATCATCTGACGAAGCTCCTCGTCACTCACGTCACTGTTCTCTGGTCTGTGTCATGTCTCAACCATGATGTCTCCTAATTACATCATAAAAATATCAGAGACTCACTCGAGTGTACTCGCACTCGATAACTCAGCCCTACTTGTTCCTTAGTACCCTAAGGATTCTTACTTGGATTGCACACTGATCCGGTGTTTCTGGTAGTACGGGTCCAATACTATCTTCCACACCGCATCAACATTCATTCCAAGTCCTCCTCCTAGGATCCCAAATCACAAGTAATCTACATCTTGCTAAGCATAGGCTACCTTTCGGTAGACCTCATAAGCTCCTCACTGCTACCTACTCACTCTCGAAGCATCTCATAGCAACAGAAATCTCCCTAGGCTAAGGCATCACAAATCAGGCCACTATAGTCCTAATATGAACACCTAGCCTACTCTAGCATGCATAACATATTATATCATATCTCATAACACATAATGTAAGGGCATTTTGGGAAATCACCGTTCGGGCGATGGCTGATCGTACACACTGCTCCTTTCTGCTTTTCTCAAAGTCTTTCAGTCTTTTAGAAAAATTGTTCCTTTTTTATGAAAAACTTCCTCAAATCCTCAGTTTGAGTTCAGGTACGCCCGAAGGTGTGTCCGAATCCCTCAAACCAAGGCTCTGATACCAACTTGTAACGACGTAGATTTTCAAAACAATTTTTCATTTTTAAAACGTACTTTTATTCACAAGGTAATACCAAAACATAATGTATCCAATGTTATCATTACAAAGCATATCCCAGAATCTCAAGCACATAAATCTTCATCAGTGTGTACATATTATGTCGGCGCCTTCCCACGATCCTCGCTAGTACTTGAAACACATATCACATAACACGGTAAGCATAAATGCTTAGTGAGTTCCCCAAAATACCACATACAACACATACGCCTTTCCAAGCCATAACTCTGTGGGACCTTCCGGTTTAAGTGTCTCAGGGGACTTCCGTCCCGAATCCTGGTAGACCTTCTGGTCCTACCCGTATCGACCTTCTGGTCCGTAACCTCCTGACCTTCAGGTCCATGTCCTCTTGACCTTCCGGTCCATATCATCTTGACATTCTGGTCCTCATCATACATAGCATACAAAACGCATACATATCACATATCAGCGTATAGCACATACATCTCATAGCATATAAGACCTTCTGGTCACACATAGGTACCCTTCCAGGTACAATATAGTGAGAAGACTCATCTCAAATGAAGTCAGATAACTCTCGTGCTCAACGTCCCGACCTAGCCTCCTCCTATCATCCAAATAACATTCCTGATCAATACTCCATCATAGTCTCATCTCCAAAGTTCTTCTTAGAAGGGTAAAAGACCCATTTTACCCCTCTTATGACTCAAAGATCCAACCATTGACTAAACCCTAAAATTCAACCAAAAGTCATCCCTCTGGGTTACGCTGCGCGTACCAAAACTATACACTGGGCGTACCCGGCCACTCACAGAATCGGGGTGCGCGGCCCCCTACGCTGCGCGTTTTGGGATTACGCCCCGCATAACTCCCATATTAATGCTCTTTGATCTTTGGGTCTTAAACGGTTAAGACACTTATCCAACTTTCAGATCTGGCTTTCCTTAAGCCTCTTATTCCATAAAGTCAGTACCTTTAAGCCTTTGCATGGCTGTAAAGGTGACTAATCACTCTAACACCTCTCCTATTTCCCCATAAAGCTTATATCTCATGCATGACTTAAGATCCACGCCCAAGTTTGGGTTTTTATGAACCCACAACTCATAATACTTTGAAATATAGAAGATCTAGGCTTATGGAGACCTTTTGCTCATAAATTCTCAACCTTGGGACCAAAAACCATAAAATTGGTCGAAGAAGCACACCATAAAAACAACAAGGAAAATTATGAGCTTTTTACCTCCAAGTGAAGCTTTCCCCTCTGTAGAATTCGGATCCAAGCTTGCACTCCAACTTCTAGCCTTACCAAGAATCTCCTCCTCTTCTTTACTAACACCCAAAGGCACTTTTAGCTCCAAAAACACTCACACAAGCTTAGAACGAAGGTTGGCTCTCTTTTAGGGCTTCACTCTCTCAAATGGTGGCTGAGGATAAGGCCATAGCCTTCCTTATATAGGGCTCAAGTCTAAATTAGGGTTTTGATTCTGGACCCGCTATGCCTAGCATAGCTCAAGGTACGCCCAACGTACCAGGTGGAGTCTGCGTCCAAAACACGCCCTTGAGTACGCGCAACGTACTCCTTAGTACGCCCAGCATACTCGATATCATTGGTTCACTTTTAAGGGCTAAACTTGACAGCTTGGAAGAGAAGAAGGGTTTAAGAGATGTTCCTGAATTTCAGGATGTTACAACATGGCCAATCGTTCAGTGACTCATCCTAGGGGATTGCAGAAGACATCCTTGTTAAAATTGGGAAGTTTGTTTTCCCAGTTGACTTTGTGGTTATGGATATGAAAGAGGATGTTAATGTCCCAATCATTCTTGGTCGCCCCTTGATAAATACTACTAGAGCTTTAGTTGATGTTCGTGAATCCAAGCTTACATTGAGGGTTGGTGATGATGAGGAAGATTTTGGACTACAAGATGGATTTCAAGGGGATGATGTTCAAGGAGAGGTGTTCAATATAGATGAAGAAAATGATCTTGAAGAGTTAGAGAAGCTTATGAAGGAGGAAATCAAGACAATTCATCAAGTCAAACACACCAAGCCAAGAGCATTTGTTCCACTTGTTTTCGAAGTGTTTGCTTATAAAACACCAACAACTTTGGTGAGTGAGGAAAACGATGAATTGTCAAGTGATGAAGACGATGGTACATCAAAGGAAACAAGTCCAGTGGTGAAGGAAGAAAAGATTCCTATGGAGCTTAATAAGAGTAATGAAAAATTAGAGACTAAAGGGATCAAACGCAAGCTCGATGTAGATGAGGTGAAAGCTAAGGAAGAGAACTCAAAAAAGGCGTACATTAGACGAGTTCAAGCGTACAAGAGGCATTGGAAAGAGCAGAAAATTCAGGTGGTGATGGACTCCCATAAAACAGCTCAACGAAGGGAGGCACGGAGTCCAACTCACGACTCCATAAAAAAAGAAGCGCTTCTCGGGAGGCAACCCGAGTTTGGTCTGGATTTTCTTTTCTTTTTAGCTTTTGCATTAGTAGTTTTTAGGAAAATCGATCATATCATCTAAATCATTTTGTGCATAGTAGAACACTGAGTGTGGGGTCATTAAGTGGTAATAAATAAGTAAACTTAGTTAATTAAAATTTAAAGTATAAGATAGGATTCACGACGTGAATCAATATGATTCACGACATGAGTCCAGGAAGACTTACGTACATCTGTTTGTTAGCCCAATCCATGCCCCAACCCAATGATCATTCAATTAAATGGCCCAAATTCTCAGTCCACACAAAGTCACGACGTGAATTCCTTCACGACGTGAATCTTAGGAATTCACGACGTGAATTTTGAAATGTCACGGGACCACAAATAAGAAATAGCTTCCTTTTACCCAGCCACTTTGTTTATTCCCCACGAAGTGAGGATGTCTTCTGGTCCCCCCATCTTCCCGATTTCGTCCAAATCCAACTTCTACTCTCTTTTTGCTTACGTAATCAACAATCTAAGGTAATGATTTCTTATTTCTCATGGCTAATTTTGCTTTAATAGTTGCATTTAGGGCTAGGGTTTGGTAATTAGTACATTGTTTATATGTGCCCTAAAATTCGTGATATATCACTTGCATGTTGCTGGATTGTGCTTAGATTTAACATAGGAATAAACCCCAACTAAAATTTTTGGACCGATTCGTGCATAGCTTGACCGATTATGACCTGTCGCGACGAACTCACGACGTGAATTCTAAGAAATTCACGACGTGAATGATACAATTTTATGTTTTCTCATAATTTATGTTGGATTTTTGTTGTGTGGTTGTTTGTTATTTTGTTTTTTAGAGATGGCTAGGGGTGGCTAGTTTGCACCTGTTTTACATCTTCCCAACAACCATGTCCCAGGATGTTTTGACACGATGCAACAACTGGCTAGGATGGTTATATAATCGGGAGACTGTTGTTGCCCCTACCATTAATTCGGAAAGATTGATGGAGGTTGGGCTTGTTGATCAGATGTCCCAATATCTCACAAAGATATTTTTGGGAAATGGATTTTCTTTTACATGCAAGGGTGGCACAATTTTTTTAGAATTCAAGAGAGGGTGTACAAGGAGCTTTGTGTGGAGTTCTTTGCAATTGTGGCATTTCATGAAAATGTCCAAGATCCTACCTTTCAGCAAGCTTTGGTCTTCCATCTCGGGGGCGAATATCCAGAATGTAGTTTGGTGGAGTTCTCTTGGCGTATGGGGTTGTATGAGGCGCATGAGACTATGAATCACGATTTTAAGATGTTTTTGAGGGAGGCTGCCTGAGGATATGAGAATGGAGCATCGGGGGTTGGTTTTTGGAACAACATTGCGTCCGGAGTGTTTAATTCTGGGATGTCACTAGAGAGCAGCATCAAATCTCCCATCCACCGTCTACTCCACCGCCTTATCACCTTTTCCATCCACCATAAACGTCATGGGGACAAGGTCGCAAAGATGAACTTGTTCTATTTGTGGTCAATTTTACAGCCTGGAGTGTGTTGCAACATTCCATATTTCTTGGCCCGTTATTTAGCGGAACATGCTGCAAGTTCCCGTCCCGGGAGCCCTATTTGTGGAGGCTACTTTATCACTCGTTTGTCCCGGTCTTATGGTTTGATTGTTCCCGACATCACACGCTTTTTGACTTGCATGGAGGGGAACGAGTTTACTATGGGATATTTGGAGACAATGCGGGTAGTAAGGAATTATGGAACACATTGGGGGATTATGAATGATAACGATGATGATGATGATGGTGAGCAGCCAAGTGACCAACATGAGCCACAACCACAACCACAACCACGACCTCGGTGGAGTAATGTTAGAGGTAGAGGAAAGAGAGGGCAGCCGGTGCATCAACACACACCCATTGGATGAGCACATTTTGGAGGAGATATGGCAGGGTATTTTGATTAGCTATCATTGAGTGTTAATTGGATCGGGGGTACGATTGAGAACATGGTCCGACATTTCGATATTACGTAACCACCGCATTTGGGGAGTCAATACCCAATTTGCCCAACATGGAACTCTTATCAACATCCAAGGGGAGATGAGACTGGCACTAGTGGGACACGTGATGTGCACAAAAGTACCCACTAATTTTAATATTTATAACCTAACAAACTTAAACTAACTATGCACTTATAGGCAGTGTACCTAGTCAGATTACAGTATAGCTTGGGTAAGTAGGGTGTCGATCACAGGGAACGGTGTTACTAATTAATTTACTTACTATTAAATTAACCTAATTATTAACAAGTTTAAAAAGGGTTTTATCTGATTTTACAAGATCAGACGAACTTAAATCAAATTCGATAAGTAAAAACACACTCTTGTCTAGTTTGAATCCACTTCTTTCTTATGGCTAGCTAATGTTTATGGATCATCTAGTTGGTTTTAATTATATTAGTAATTTAGTTCTAACTTTACCAATAATTAACTAATTCATGTCAAACTATGTATGTTCACACACAATTAAACACATAACTAATTATGAATGTGAATATGTTATATAAGATTTGTTATATAAACGCAATTATAGTCACAATACACATTCTCTAGCACAACTAAGCTTATTTACTCTAATTACTAACTAAGATTGGTCAAACCTAGCTCTAACAATTCAATGTTCACTAAATCACTAGGTAAACAAGTTCATGCAGTTAATGGTCACTAAGCTACACAGAACATGCAATCAAGCAATTAGAGAAACAAACATAAGCATGCTAGGTAATACAAATCAAACACAAGCAATTTTACCAACTAAATAAATCCATAAAAATTAAGCTATTCATAAGTTAGAAGCTTCATCTAGCTAAACAAGAGTAGCTAGATTCAGCTACTCATCATAGCAACTAACACAATTCAAAGTGTAATAAAACATGTTCTTAATTAACAAAATAAACTAAATTATGGACCTTCACTCTTTTTGGTGTTGAAAGCCTCTTCCCAGAATTTCTCTCTGCTCAAAATCGTCTTCTGGAACTCCTCTTTCTAGTCAAAAGTTCTCTCCATTCGTAATGGTCAAGGATTTATATAGTTGCTGATATCCATAAATTCACGTCGTGAATAATAAGAAATTCATGTCGTGAGTTGTAGATAACCGTGCCCGTCAAGGATTCCTTCACCCGCGTACATATCTTCTAGAACCAACTCTTCACGTCGTGAATTCTTTAAGTCTCACGTCGTGAATAATTTTTTTTCCAGATTTTCTTCTCTTTTAATCTTTAAATTCCCAAAGTTTCTTTCTTTAACGCTTTTAGTCCATTTTCTTCAAAATGTCTTCTTCTTGGCTGTAAATAACATTTAAGCTCATAAGTACCATTATTCTAAATAAATCACCAACTTATTAATAAAAATGTACTTAAATATTTCCTAAAAATAGGTATAAATATGGCAATATCAACACGCGAAGATGAAGAAGATGATTGATCATTTTCATTTTTATCTTTGTTTAGTTTGGTTTGAATTTGTGTGGTTTTTGAATTTGTTTGGTTTGTTAAACTCTTGTTACGTTATTATGTTACCTTTATTTCTCTTTTGGTTGTTAAATTTCAGATTTGCTAAGGGAGTCTCAGGAAGGAAAATTGAGTCGAGAGCATATACGTCTAGGCAAGCATCGTTTAGAGTCTAGTGTCGAGAATCGAAGCCCATAATTGGAAATAAGTGTGGGGTGAGACTAGAGAGAGGATACAGTTAGAGAGTCATCAAATACTGCATTTAGAAGAGTCTTAATTCATTAAGACATTGGTTGGAGTGGATAATTTTAGAAGAGGGGCTGGACTATTTAAATTTTTGGTTGCCCACTATTCACGTCGTGAGTTTGGTGAGGATCTTCCCGCGCTTTCACAATGTGATCTTTATTACTCACGTCGTGAGTATTCTATTTTCATAATATTAAAGCCTTTTCATTTCCATTCACTTCATGGATCATCACTACTCTATTTGGAGTTCTTTTGAAGACTGTTTTGGCTCGTTTCCTCCACCATATAATGTGGCGTATGCTTTCCCACATTATTTTTCTTGCTTGGAGATTTACATCACCTTTGTTGAAGATTGAAGTTTCGATTCCATATTTTATTGGCGCTTTATATATATCGCAATGATCAAGATCCAAGTTCCTATTTATAAGAAGTCCATATTCGAAATGCACATTTTATCCGCACGACTGGAGTTCGATCTCGCCACTTCTATCTCAGGGGAGTTTGTTCCTTTTTCTCCCTTTTATTTCTTTTATTTTTTTTATGCATACAATGAGGGCATTGTATGTAATAAGTGTGGGGTAGGGGTCGAAAAAGTAAAACGTAGATTACTAGGAAATTTGGTAAAATTTCAAAATTTAATACTAAATTTCATATAGGTTTGAAAGAATAATCTAGTAATAATGATAGTTTAAACTTAAGTTGCTAGTGTTGCATGGGGTGATCCGATGAGAGCTCAAATGTTTAGTTGAGCCGATATACGTTATAGTGCATTTGTGGCCCCCTTTATTCTAGTGAAAGCATGGCATACACCACAGTCTTCAGCTTGGGAGTTTTACTCTGATATTTTGATATGTGAAAGATATTTTGATACTTTGTGATACATGATACACCATTTTATTTATGACTATGGATGATTTATGGTTTAATAATGATTTGAAAACGAAAATTTTGGATCGTATTTTTGGGATGTTTCAGCAACATCTGTCACACCCCGAAACCAGAACGGTGGAATCGTTCCACGGTGGAGGACGTCATGTTTAGCATCACAACCATTGTATAATAGCAATCATAGTAACACACCCATTACTATGAATATATATGACAAATGTTTACATCAGTTTGGAACTTGTTTTAAATACACCAAAAGTATGTAGAATATAAAAACATGACTCTCATTGCTCCGACTCCACTAAGTCCAAAAAGTACCTGTCTACTGATTTTCTGAGAATACAAGCAGTTTAAGAGAATATCAGCATAAAGCTGGTGAGTTCATAAGCATTTAATTTTTGGTGGAAAATGTTCCTTGAATTCTTTTGAAAAGTGTTCCTCAAGAAAATCCCACACTTTCTTATGAAAAGTAGTGTTGAAAGAGTATCTATCAGTAGAAAATAAAACCATCGGTTTTAGAAATGCCGGTGTTATCCTGGGAAAATCTCATATTTTCCCTAAAAACAGGTTATCCTTCCTAAAGGTAGAGATGCAAGTTTAGAAATCCATGATTACTATCGGTACATATATGAAAGTAGTTTTATTACTAAAAATAAAACAAATGAAGAGTAAAGTTCGTAAACCAAAGTTAGTTTATACTTATTTGCGAGTCGTATAACTATACTTGATCTGACCGAGAGACCTTTACAACGTTCTTCAGGCGTTAAGCTAAATGACATTTGTTCACCCCAGGCATGCCTGTCTAACTGTAGCTAGCAGTTCAGGTATGAGATTGTCAGTCCCGAATAGATCTATTCACAAATCTCACACTCTCCCTCCAGGAGACTTTGGTTATACTAAAAGGATTTATCCTTGTACACCTAAGGGTACAGTATTGAAGTAGAGCCTCACAATTCTGTATAATCTAGTTTACAAGCTAGAGACATTATAAAACAGTAACTATCATTGAATAAATGTACTTTATATTCCTGAGAAAATATATAACATAAACTAAATCTGCCACAATTTATACATATTCATCCATTAAATCTGATTTGGTAGAAACTGCCTAGAGGGTTATCCCAAACTATATCCATTATAGTTTATTAGAGTCGATATGGAAAATGCTTTGTAAAAACCTTTATGAAAGCTATGAATTTAGATTTCCAAAATAAAAGTTTTCCTTATGATCAACATATTACCAAAAAGGGATAAAATATCCAAATATGTTATTAAACGTGGAAATCGTTGGACTGTATTAATAAGTTTAAAACTTAATAAAAAACTTTGAGTTTGGCTTGTATCCCCCCTGAAAACATTAAAACACGGAAAATATAGGGATATGAACTCACCTTGGGTAAGTGGTTTGATTGAAGGATCGATACGGAAAGCCGGGTGTTCAAGTGAAGCCTTGAACACGATTTGATCCTAATTAACACATAATGACACATATAAAAGAGTCAAATGAAGGTATTTCACCACTATATGTGATGGAGAACCACTCTAGAGACTTGGAACTACTTGCACTAAGTGTTAGGACCTTAAAGGATTTCATGAAGGAGGTGTATAGCCACCTTAAAGGTGTGTGCGACCATGGGTGTGCGGCCGTACACTCATGATGAGAGGTGCCTTTTTGGTGTTTTCATGGTCCATACTTGCATCCATGAAGTGTCCCGGGTCTATACTCGATTGTAGTGCAAGTTAAGGGTCCTAGAAGTGGGTTTGTGGTCCTAGGGTGTGTGTGGTCGCACACGGGATTGTGCTGCCACACAAGAGTGTGTGCGGCCGTACACAGGTGTGTGCGGTCATACACCCCACATGAAGATGTCCAAAATGTACATTCCAAGGTGCAATAAGGCTAGGGTCATGTCTATCTCGAGTATGAAAGTCAAACTCTCACTTTGGAGGGTGTTTTAAGAGTGCGCGGCCACCTTAAAGGGGGTGTGCGGCTGCACTCACTTCCAAACACGAAGAACATGACGAATATTGCACACTTAAGGCTTAGATAGAGTGGTCTTTCATGGATATCAAGTTAGAGGATGAATTACTCACGTTCTTGAAGCTTTGGAGGGTTTATGGTTGAAGGAGCTTGAGAGAAATTGTGTTGTGTGCTGCCAAGGTGTTAAAGGAATGAAAGGGAATGGGTCTACCCTTTATATAGTGGTGGGTGTGCTGCCTAGAAGTGACTGTGCGGCCGCACACCCATGTGTATGGTCGTACACTCCCCCTAAGGGTGTGTATGGCCTGATTTTGACACTATACAACTTGCTGACTAATTCCTAAACTCAACATTGGTCATACTCAAGCTTAGAACACTTAAATGAACCCATAAACAGTGCAAGAAGTCAACAGAACAAGTTTAACATTGATTGAATTGGGTACGAGTTACAAGATAAAAGTTTCGGGTTGTCACAACATCCAAGAATAAGGAGAAAAAAAGGACAAAACTCAAGATCTAGCTTCATATAGGAATAAAAATCAGATCATAAACACTTACAAAGGTCCAGAAGTAGGGGTGAGCGCGGTGCGGTTCTGTGCGGTTATTGGCCAAAACCTCACCACTAACCGCAAATGCGGTTAATCCATTTTCAAAATCGCTTGGTGCGGTTATTTTTGCGGTGCGTTTTTTTTAATTATGTTTTGGTTATTAACCACATTGATTTGGTACGGTTATTTTGTGTGTTTTTTTTACCGCGGTTCAGAGTTCAAATTGTTTTAAGAGTTCAAACATACTACTTATAATAATAAAAAAACCATAAGATATAAGACAATTAATTTAAATCATAAACAATTAATATGTTAAAAACATCAAATCACTAGTAATTAACTATAAATATCTTAATATTGTCAAATTTCACCATTTTTCAAAGTTAAACATAACAAAAAACAAACACTAGTAATTAACTATCATGCGTTGGCCCTCACAATCGAACATGGCACCGAAACGGCTCAGCCAGTCCATGCCCACAATCACACAGACATCCCCTATGGGGATATGGATCAAATCGATCAGAAATGATACCCTGAAGATCTCCAGAACACAACCCTGCTACGCCGAAGAACAATAAACCCTATGCTCGTTGGCGATAGAAACTCGCAACGGACTCTCCAACTCCCCTAAGGGCATAGCAAACTCTCTACTAAATGACCGAGAAACAAATGACCAACTCACACCCGAGTCAAACAACACTAAAGCAGGCAAGGAGTTCACTAGGAACATACCTACCAAAGGTACAAATATAAGCATAATACAAACATAATACATAAGATAAGGGATAGAAACATATCGGTCACAACATCTGGTGCTGCTCTGACCTCCTCGACAATAAGCTGGAAAGCGCGACCTCAAGCCCTCGGGGGCTCCGCCCTGCCCTGACTTCTGTTAGTGATCCTCAAAGTAGTCGGCGTTGGAGCCTGCATCGGTTTGGCAGCGAGCGTTGGACAGTTGGCCTTAACATAGCCAACCTGGTCATAATGATAACAAATCCTGGAACTAAGTGTCGGAGCCTGCGGGCGGCACCCGTTCGGCCACAATTGTGGCACCCAGATGATAATCGACAAGCACCCTTAAGTGTCTTGCCGCACTTCCCACAAGTGCGGCCCTTTCGACCCCCATATCTGACATCAGCGGTCTTAAATCGCTTTGGCACAGGATGCGACTGTGGAGGGGCCGACCTCTGCTCCTTCGTCTGCAAGTTAATCTCAATCTCATGCTGCTTGGCGGTCTCCTGCATCTCTAACAATGAACCATAACGCTAAGTAGAAACAAACTGCACGATGTCCGTCTTGAGCATGCTCAAGTAACATGTCATTTGAGCCTGCTCGGATGCAACAAATTCATGACAGAACATAGTTCTTTACGTGAACATCTTGGTGATCTCCATTACCGTCTCAGAACCCTGTCTCAAATCCAGATACCCCTAGGCCAATCTCTCTCGCTCCACCAACGGAACATATCGGGATCGGAACATCTCAGAAAACTGCTCCCAAGTTACAATAGTTCTCTGATCAGCAAAATAGGAATTGGCAGTGAGCCTCCAACAATCCTTCGTTTCGGCCCTCAAAAGGTTCATAACACACTTAACCTTCTGGTCAGTAGGGCATAAACAAGTGAAGAAACATCCCTCCACATCAGATATCCACCTCATGACAATGATCGGGTCCTGAACGCCATCGAAAGTTAGGGGCTTCGTATTGTCGAAGTCCCGATACTGAAAAAACCGACCCGGTCCTACACCAGCAGATGCTACGGCTGCGGAGGCAGTAACAACAGTAGTCTCAACAATGGTTGCGTATTTGTCATCAAAGAACTCCATCATCGCGATCATAATAGAACCAAACAACTCCGATTGCTGATCCCGGACAATGGCTACAACCTTGTCCTGAAGAATCTCCCTAATCCGGGCATCCAACTCATCTGCCCCAATCTGCCTGCCGGCTCCTGATCCCGATCCGGATCCAATCTCAACTCGCCTCGTAGTCACCATATTGAAAATACACCAAGGATGTATCAAATAATACGCATAACATAACAGGGGAACCAACTCCCAACAGGCCTTAGGGGTTGTGACTTCTCTGTTATGCATACGGGTCCTGTGCTTTCAATAGTACGAGCTCATACTACCTTCCATGTCTACCCATAGTTGTCCCAGAGGATCATCACAACAACCCTAACAATACTTTTAGCATACCCAAACTCTCAATCCTCACATCCTAGAGGATATATATATATATATATATATATATATATATATATATATATATATATATATATATATATATATCAAAACTTGTCAGCTGACCCCACACTACTCATCCATGAATCTTCCACCAAACTCTCAATCCTCACATCCTACCCTAAGACCTTCATCTAATAAGAACAGGAAATAACGCCAAATCAAACATTATGAGGCTATAAGATCTTAGTTATGTATGACCATGATACATACACTAAGCAACTACAATAATGATGTCAATTCCATTAGAGATGGACCCTAGGCTATCAGGTATCATATAATCAGACAGTTCTATCATGAAAACATCATGAAGATCCTAGCCTATCGCTAGCATGCTATTCTAACATATCATAATATCAAATAATAATAGGTATTTTGGGGTCTATTTACTGGTTCCGATTGATCGTACACATCATATCATCCTTGATTATTTTGAAAACCATTTGAAAATCACTTTAAAAATCTTTTTCCTTAGTTTGAGATTGGATTCACACGAGTGTTCATCCAATCCACTCAAACCAAGACTCTGATACCAACTTGTAACATTCATAAAATTCTTGGGGTAACTGGAGTCTGTACGCTACGGGACCGATCCTAGCAAGGATCTCGAATGGCTCAATGTATCTTGGGTTTAGTTTTCCACGTTTTTCAAAACTTATCATGCCTTTCCATGGTGAGACCTTCAAAAGGACACGATCACCAAAAGAATTAAAATGACGTTGAGTTCACATAATGTTTCTGAAAGAATTAAAATCTGTCAGATAATTAAAATTATATATTTTGTTTGGTTGGTAGAAAATAGAATTCAAATAAAACTTAATATTCCGTTGGATTTGCATATATGTCATATTAATTTGATTTCAATAATATAAATGACATAATTGTGTTATTGTTTTTTTTCTTAACTTATAAAAATAGTACTGGTGATGATGATGGCAAAGACGGTGGTGGTGGTGGTGATGATGGTGTCGTGGTTGGTGTGGTGGACGACGATCGTGATTGTCATAGTAATAGAGAGTAGTATGGTAATATTCAACATTTTTTTGAAAGAGATTTTAATTATTTATTTATTTTTGATAAAATTTACTTTCCCAAGTTATACTCATTAAGAATTTCAATTCATTTTGAAAGTTTGAAAAAAACATGAGAAAATGATAAGTGTCGATAAAATCCCATCCAATTGCCAAACAAATGAATAAGAAAAGGAAAAAATCATTTTTAAAATGGAACTCATTTCTACGTAACATTTTTTTTTCGTACATAACAATTTATGCTTTAAAGTGTTATATTGTATAACTCTATAATACATAAATTATTGTGTATGACAAAAAATCGTTAAGTACAGATCATTTATCTCTTTAAAAACCCTTAGAAACTAGGATTTCCAACCGGATAACAAAAGGAAAATATCGTTTTAAACGACGATATATATATTTTTGGTTTAAATAAAGAAAATATAAAATTAGAAATTAACCCAAATCCAATTTGACAAATAACTGAACATGCGATAATTCTACAATTGATTTTAGTCGTGGACTCGTGGGGGTAGACTGTGTAGTGAAAGCAGTCTTTTCCCGCCTTCCATAATCTCCCCCGATGGCGAGAGGTGGTAATGATAAAAGTGGCCGGTCGGCGGCGGAGCAAACAAACCCTGAAGCAGAAGAACGGAAACGACTCAGAAAACTTGCAATTTCAAAAAACTTGCTATCTGAAGCTCCGGCGAAAGCTTCGTCGCTGGCTCTGAACCCCTCCAAGACAGTGATCAAACACCACGGTGCAGACGTACTCAGGAAATCTACCCGGAAGAATCGGTTTCTATTCTCATTTCCGGGTTTAATTTCTCCGATTTCTGGTGGCAAGCTCGGCGAGCTCAAAGATCTCAGCTCCAAAAACCCTATTCTCTACCTCGATTTCCCCCAGGTTTGTTTACTTCATCTGGTGATTTGCTTCCGTCTATGCTTACGAATTCAATCCGGTTGAAAGTTGTGAGAGTTTACGAGTCCTCGTGTGTCTGGTAGGATTTGATAGATGTGAAAAATGTAAATGCCCCTTTCAACCAACTATTCAATTGCATTAGAAAGGGAAATAAATGCAAGATCTATCTTACTTGTCTATTCTACTTTACTGTGACTGAAATAAAGTTATGTTTAAGATTATTAATCATGGGGCATATGCCTGATTCATCATAAACTAACTGTGACTGGATCTTCTCTCTTCTGTATGTAGGGTAGGATGAAGCTGTTTGGGACTATTGTTTATCCCAAAAACAGGTACCTAACACTGCAGTTCTCTAAAGGTGGGAAGAACGTGATGTGTGAAGATTACTTTGATACCATGGTTAGTGTTTGTTTACTTCTTATCACCATTCTCTCATGATTTACAGGTCTGCAATTTTTAAGCTTCTTGAAATGTTTTTCTTCTTCAGATTGTTTTTTCTGATGCATGGTGGATTGGCACTAAGGAAGAGAATCCAGAAGAAACCCAACTCAGCTTTCCAGAAAATATGAATATGGTCA